>NC_084552.2:9677500-9682500 GCF_033978685.3 Nerophis lumbriciformis | reverse complement strand
CTTTCGCTTTCATTACTGACCGCCTGATAAAATGCTGGAAAGCCATTGTCTGTCTGCTGGCTACACACACACACACACACACACACACACACACACACACACACACACACACACTGGCTTATGGTAGTCCATCGTATCCGATGATGACTTCCACTTCTTCTATTGGTGAGTTTTGAGGTGACTAAAAAGTCCAATAGGAGAGCCACACGGTCGATTGCAGGGGTCGGCAACCTTTACCACTCAAAGAGCCATTTTGACCCGTTTTACAAATTAAAGAAAACAATGGGAGCCACAGAACTTTTTTGAAATTTAAAATGAAATAACACTGCATATAAAGTTTTTTTTGTTGCTTTGTGCTATGTATAAACAAACTATTATGGGTTACATTTATGAAATCAATGAACGACTGCAGAGAAAATGAAATAAAATTTCTGCACGCAACAAAACGTTTTTAACTCCCATTAATTAATTTACGTGGACCCCGACTTAAACAAGTTGAAAAACGTATTCGGGTGTTACCATTTAGTGGTCAATTGTACGGAATATGTACTGTACTGTGCAATCTACTAATAATTAGCCCGGAAGAGTTTGGGCTGCAAGGGATTCTGGGTATTTGTTCTGTTGTGTTTATGTTGTGTTACGGTGCGGATGTTCTCCCGAAATGTGTTTGTCATTCTTGTTTGGTGTGGGTTCACAGTGTGGCACATATTTGTAACAGTGTTAAAGTTGTTTATATTGCCACCCTCAGTGTGACCTGGATAAGTGTTGATCAAGTATGCCTTGCAGTCACTTACCTGTGTATGCAGAAGCCGCATACAACTTTTGACTGGGCCGGCATGCAGTTAATATGGTGAAAAAGCGGACGCGACGACAGGTCGTAGAGGACGCTAAAGGCAGAGCCATCACGGCACGCCCTCAATTATCGTTGTACGGGTGAAAATCTGAGAATGGTTGCCCCGGGAGATTTCCGGGAGAGGCACTGAAATTCGGGAGTCTCCCGGAAAAATCGTGAGGGTTGGCAGGTATGCAGCTGAGCCGCATCAGACTGATCAAAGAGCCGCATGCGGCTCCGGAGCCGCGGGTTGCTGACCCCTGGTCTATTGCAATGGGGGCATATGAAGTTAGTGTTTGTTGTGGTCTTGGCTGCAGGGCCCATCTTCCTCCTCTGGCGTTTCCCTTCCCTCTCTCCTCTTCAAAATGTTGAAGGCCTGCATGGCAGAGTTGCCTCCAGAGAGGGCGATCTGAGGCAGAGCTTTCCAGCTGTGTGTGCTGTATTCCACACCTCTGGAGAGTTCTTTTCAGTTGGTCCTTTTATCTCCGCTTTTGGCCTCCTGCAGATCTCTGGCCATGATGAAGTTGACCATACAGCAGTTGTCGGGGAAGTCTATCAACTGACATTCTGATGGTGTGGCCGGCTCATCGCAGTTGGTACTGGAGAAAAGTGGCCTCCATGCTCTTGGTACCAGTTTTACTCAGGACTTCAAAGTGTGGCACACGATCACGCCATGTCAGCACAAGGATCCGCTGGAGACACTTGATGTGAAAGTTCTCCAGCTGTTGGATGTGGCGGCGATACAGGGTCCAAGCTTTACAGCCATATAATAGTGTGCAGACACAGATGGCTTGGTAGACTGCCACCTTGGTACGTATGCTGAGGTCTTTGTTCACATACACCCTCGTACGCAGTCTACCAAAGGAGGCTGAGGCAGACCTAATTCGATTTTGAACATCATTGTCCATGCTGCAGTTTTCGGAGAGGATGCTCCCGAGATATTTGAAGTCTGGGACTATTGCTAGAGGCTTGTCATCGATGTTAAAGACAGGTGATGGTGGTCGAGTTGGCGGAGGGGAGTTCCACTGGCACAGTACTTCCGTCTTTACAGTGTTCACAGTGAGACCCAGTCTACTAAAGGCCTTCACAGCAGCTGTTAGCGTCGCCTGCAGAGCCTCTGATGTATGTGCCACGAAGACACAATCATCATCCATCCATCCATCCATCCATCTTCTTCCGCTTATCCGAGGTCGGGTCGCTGGGGCAGCAGCCTAAGCAGGGAAGCCCAGACTTCCCTCTCCCTAGCCACTTCGTCCAGCTCTTCCTGTGGGACCCCGAGACGTTCCCAGGCCAGCCGGGAGACATAGTCTTCCCAACGTGTCCTGGGTCTTCCCTGCGGTCGGACGTGCCCTAAACACCTCCCTAGGGAGGCGTTCGGGTGGCATCCTGACCAGATGCCCGAACCACCTCATCTGGCTCCTCTCGATGTGGAGGAGCAGCGGCTTTACTTTGAGCTCCCCCCCGAATGGCAGAGCTTCTCACCCTATCTCTAAGGGAGAGCCCCGCCACCCGGCGGAGGAAACTCATTTGGGCCGCTTGTACCCGTGATCTTGTCCTTTCGGTCATAACCCAAAGCTCATGACCATAGGTGAGGATGGGAACGTAGATCGACCGGTAAATTGAGAGCTTTGCTGTCCGGCTCAGCTCCTTCTTCACCACAACGGATCGATACAGCGTCCGCATTACTGAAGACGCCATACCGATCCGCCTGTCGATCTCACGATCCCCTCTTCCCTCACTCGTTAACAAGACTCCGAGGTACTTGAACTCCTCCACTTGGGGCAAGATCTCCCCCCCAACCCGGAGATGGCACTCCACCCTTTTCCGGGAGAGAACCATGGACTCGGACTTGGAGGTGCTGATTCTCATCCCAGTCGCTTCACACTCGGCTGCGAACCGATCCAGTGAGAGCTGAAGATCCTGGCCAGATGAAGCCATCAGGACCACATCATCTGCAAAAAGCAGAGACCTAATCCTGCAGCCATCAAACCAGATCCCCTCAACGCCTTGACTGCGCCTAGAAATTCTGTCCATAAAAGTTATGAACAGAATCGGTGACAAAGGGCCGCCTTGGCGGAGTCCAACCCTCACTGGAAACGTGTCCGACTTACTGCCGGCAATGCGGACCAAGCTCTGGCACTGAGCATACAGGGAGCGGACTGCCACAATCAGACAGTCCGATACCCCATACTCTCTGAGCACTCCCCACAGGACTTAACGAGGGACACCGTCGAATGCCTTCTCCAAGTCCACAAAACACATGTAGACTGGTTGGGCAAACTCCCATGCACCCTCAAGGACCCTGCCGAGAGTATAGAGTTCCACAATGTTCACAGTTTTGACCTTGGTAGCCGCCTGCAGCCTTCTGATTTTAAATAAGCTTCCATCCAACCTGTAATCCACCAGCACACCACTGCTTCCCTCAACTTCTTTGTGCAGTAGCCAGGTGACACTCATGAGGAAGATGTTAAATAGTACAGGTGCAAGCACACAACCCTGTCTGACACCTGTGGATACCTTGAAGGGCCTAGACACATGTCCTCCTGTTGTCACCTGAGCCATCATCCCCTCGTGGAAACTTTGCAGGATGTTTACAAACTTCCGCGGGCAACCAACCCTGAGAAGGACCGCCCATAGCAAGTCTCTGTTGACCGTATCAAAGGCCTTTGATAGGTCCACAAACGCCATGTATAGATCTTGATGTTGTTCCCGACACTTCTCTTGTCGCTGGCGTGTTGTGAAAATCATATCCACAGTGCTGCGATTTTTCCTGAAGCCACATTGAGACTCAGGCAACAGGTGTTCCGTTGTGCTCTGTATGAGTCCTGACAGCATCACTTTGGCAAGAACCTTGCCGGCAGCAGACAGGAGGGATATTCCTCTACTATTGCCACAGACAGACTTCTCACCCTTCCTTATACATATGGTTACAACATTTTCATCCCGCCATTGTTGGGGGACTGCTTCACAGCCATATAATAGTGTGGCTTGGTAGACTGCCACCTTGGTACGTATGCTAAGGTCTTTGTTCACGTACACCCTCTTACGCAGTCTACCAAAGGAGGCTGAGGCAGACCTGATTCGATTCTGAACATCATTGTCCATGCTGCAGTTTTCGGAGAGGATGCTCCCAAGATATTTGAAGTCTGGGACTATTGCTCGGGGCTTGTCATCGATGTTAAAGACAGGTGATGGTGGTCGAATTGGCGGAGGGGAGTTCCACTGGCACAGTACTTCCGTCTTTACAGTGTTCACAGTGAGACCCAGTCTACTAAAGGCCTTCACAGCAGCTGTTAGCGTCGCCTGCAGAGCCTCTGATGTATGTGCCACAAAGACACAATCATCAGCAAACTGTAATTCCGCAATGTTCACAGTTTTGACCTTGGTAGCCGCCTGCAGCCTTCTGATGTTAAATAAGCTTCCATCCATCCTGTAATCCACCAGCACACCACTGCTTCCCTCAACTTCTTTGTGCAGTAGCCAGGTGACACTCATGAGGAAGATGTTGAATAGTACAGGTGCAAGCACACAACCCTGTCTGACACCTGTGGATACCTTGAAAGGCCGAGACTCATGTCTTCCTGTTGTCACCTGAGCCATCATCCCCTCGTGGAAACTTTACAGGATGTTTACAAACTTCCGCGGGCAACCAACCTTGAGAAGGACCGTCCAGAGCAAGTCTCTGTTGACCGTATCAAAGGCCTTTGATAGGTCCACAAACGCCATGTATAGAGCTTGATCTCTTGTAGCTGGCGTGTTGTGAAAATCATATCCACAGTGCTGCGATTTTTCCTGAAGCCACATTGAGATTCAGGCAACAGGTGTTCCGTTATGCTCTGTATGAGTCTTGACAGCATCACTTTGGCAAGAACCTTGCCGGCAGCAGACAGGAGGGATATTCCTCTACTATTGCCACAGACAGACTTCTCACCCTTCCCTTTATATATGGTTACAACATTTGCATCCCGCCATTGTTGGGGGACTGCTCCGCGCTTCCATATATCAGCAATATAGTGGAAAATTGCTCTGGTACAGAGATAGCCTCTCTGTTTAAGGATCTCTGCAGGGATGCCATCCGGGCCAGGGGTCTTGTTGTTCTTAAGTGACCTAATTGCAGCCAGGACTTCAGAGAAGGTTGGTGGAAGATCCAGTTCTTCAATAGTTGGGT
>NC_084552.2:9657500-9672500 GCF_033978685.3 Nerophis lumbriciformis | reverse complement strand
AACTGCACTTTGTCGCAGATGGTTATGGTATTATATATATATATATATATATATATATATATATATATATATATATATATATATATATATATATATATATAACTCATATGGAAACCCTGTTTCCATATGAGTTGGGAAATTGTGTTAGATGTAAATATAAATGGAATACAATGATTTGCAAATCATTTTCAACCCATATTCAGTTGAATATGCTACAAAGACAACATATTTGATGTTCAAACTCATAAACTTTTTTTTTTTTTTTGCAAATACCGTATTTTCCGCACCATAAGGCGCCCTGGGTTATAAGCCGCGCCTTCAATGAACGGCATATTTCAAAACTTTGTCCACCTATAAGCCGCCCCGTGTTGTAAGCCGCATCTAACTGCGCTAAAGGAATGTCAAAAAAACAGTCAGATAGGTCAGTCAAACTTTAATAATATATTAAAACCAGCGTGATGTGGGCGCGCATGCAATCGTATATCAACATGGACAGAGCTGCGTGAAAAAAGCCACCCGGCCTCTTCGCGTAAACTTAAACTTACCTTAACCACTCGCTCATCTTTTCTTCATCCATCCATCCCTTCGAGTTAGCTTTTATGATGACGCCGGCTGGAAAGGTCTCTTTTGGCAAGGTCTTCCTTTTGAATATCACCATTGGTGGAAGTTTCTGGCCATTAGCATGGCAAGCTAGAACCAGAGTGAAGGATGACTTCTCATTCCCTGTGGTGCGAATATTCACCGTACGTGCTCCCGTTGTATCCACAGTGCGGTTCACAGGAATATCAGTTGCTGTGAAATAGTAATCCGTGTGCGGATGGAGAGATTGCGTCTTTTCATGAACCGGATCCCTGACGCTTAGTAGGAGCCATTTTGTGGTCTTTACAGATGTAAACACACAAAGGAAATGAAACGTACCGGTACGGTAATATCCGCGCGCTTTTTCTTCTTCTACGCGGGCGGGTGGTTGCTTACAGTAGAAGAAGAAGCGCTTCCTGTTCTATGGGGGCGGGTGCTTACCTTGGCGGTTGCTTGCGTAGAAGAAGAAGCGCTTCCTGTTCTACCGGGAAAAAAGATGGCGGCTGTTTACCGTAGTTGCGAGATCGAAACTTTATGAAAATGAATCGTAATATTAATCCATATATAAAGCGCACCGGGTTATAAGGCGCACTGTCAGCTTTTGAGAAAATTTGTGGTTTTTAGGTGCGCCTTATAGTGCGGAAAATACGGTAATCATTAACTTTAGAATTTGATGCCAGCAACACGTGACAAAGAAGTTGGGAAAGGTGGCAATAAATACTGATAAAGTTGAGGAATGCTCATCAAACACTTATTTGGAACATCCCACAGGTGAGCAGGCTAATTGGGAACAGGTGGGTGCCATGATTGGGTATAAAAGTAGATTCCATGAAATGCTCAGTCATTCACAAACAAGGATGGGGCGAGGGTCACCACTTTGTCAACAAATGTGTGAGCAAATTGTTGAACAGTTTAAGAAAAACCTTTCTCAAGCAGCTATTGCAAGGAATTTAGGGATTTCACCACCTACGCTCTGTAATATCATCAAAGGGTTCATGATATCACCACATGGGCTCAGGAACACTTCAAATACCACTGTCAGTAACTACAGTTGGTCGCTACATCTGTAAGTGCAAGTTAAAACTCTCCTATGCAAGGCGAAAACCGTTTATCAACAACACCCAGAAACGCCGTCGGCTTCTCTGGGCCTGACCTCATCTAAGATGGACTGATACAAAGTGTAAAAGTGTTCTGTGGTCTGACGAGTCCACATTTCAAATTGTTTTTGGAAACTGTGGACGTCGTGTCCTCCGGACCAAAGAGGAAAAGAACCGTCCGGATTATTATAGGCGCAAAGTGTAAAAGGCAGCATGTGTGATGGTATGGGGGTGTATTAGTGGCCAAGACATGGGTAACTTACACATCTGTGAAGGCACCATTAATGCTGAAAGGTACATACAGGTTTTGGAGCAACATATGTTGTTATCATGGACGCCCCTGCTTATTTCAGCAAGACGATGCCAAGAATTTTGCAAATCAACAATACATTATGATGATGTTTGTGGGATTACTGTAGTCCAGCAGAACCTTGCAAATCAACAATACTTGATGATGATTTTTGTGGACCTGAACCTATGGACCAAAGAGGAAAAGAACCATCTGGATTGTTCTAGGCGCAAAGTGTAAAAGACAGCATGTGTGATGGTATGGGGGTGTATTAGTGCCCAAGACATGGGTAATTTACACATCTGTAAAGGCACCATTAATGCTGAAAGGTACATACAGGTTTTGGAGCAACATATGTTGCCATCCAAGCAACGTTACCATGGACGCCCCTGCTTATTTCAGCAAGACAATGCCAAGCCACGTGATACAACAGCGTGGCTTCATAGTAAAATAATGCAGGTACTAGACTGGCCTGCCTTGGGTCCAGACATTGAAAATGTGAAGGCTAAAATATGAGAAGGGAGACTGTTGAACAACTTAAGCTGTACATCAAGCAAGAATGGGAAAGAATTCCACTTCAAAAATGTGTCTCCTCAGTTCCCAAACCTTTACTGAGTGTTGTTAAAAGGAAAGGCCATGTAACACACTGGTAAAAACGCCTTTTTTGCAATGTGTTGCTGCCATTAAATTCTAAGTTCATGATTATTTGCAAAAAGTGTGAACATGAAATATCTTGTCTTTGCAGTCTATTCAATTGAATATAACATTACTAAAATGACTCCAAGTTGCTTCTACAGGTGTGGAATGATTACCAAACAAAGCTCGTACTGAACTAAAGACAGAAACATCAGACATGTCGCTTGTGCAATTTCAGTCGTTTATTTACCAACAGCTTTTTAGAAAGATCCGGAAGGCAAATTTTTGCTTTTCTAAACTCCGGAGGAGACAAATGATTAGGGTGGGGGTAGTGTCAGCGTGATCAACCCCCCTCGGTCAACCTCCCTCGGGCTTGGCATGGCGGGCCGGCGTTTCCGCGGCAACCGTGGCCCAGCAACGTTTCCGGGGGGCGGGTGGGTGTCACGCCTTCGCCGCTGAAACGGGAGGTGATAATTGCCTTGGCAACTGCTGTCACGGCGCCTCGCATGGTGTCATCATCATCATCATCATCATCAGCTGGGCGTCGCTCGCCCTTCACCAGGACCACGCGTTGGGCGGCGTTTAACGAGAACTGAGAACGCACGTGTTTGTTCCCAAGGAAGGAAGAGTGTCTTCTGTACTGGTCAGTGTTCCAGCTCCACAGATACTTGGCCTCAGGAAATGAGGTGAACTTTGCCCGTTCTTCTGTCGTCTTCTAACTCGTCAGCAGCTCGCCTACTTTCTCCTGTTTGGCCGCCAAGCGCAGTCGTCCGTGCGGTCCCAGCATATGGTTTCCAGAAGGCGTCAGCGTCCTACTCTCAGAGTCGGTCCATCTGCGGAGCTCCCAGGGATGACTGTTAGGAGAACCCCAGGGTGGGCACCGTTATGGTGTCCAATAGCCTTAGGGCAGGGGTCACCAACGCAAACTGTTGAAAGAGCCATATTGGACCTAAAATGTACAAAACTAAATCTGTCTGGAGCCGCGAAAAAAAATGAAAGACTTATATAAGTGTAAGTGTCTATATTAGTTATATTTGCCTACTATCAAAATGACTTTAAAAGTCTTACATAAGTGTTATAATGAATGTAAGCGTCTATATATTAGTTATCTTAGCCTACTATCAAAATGACTTTAAAAGTCTTACATAAATGTTGAATGTAAGTATCCATATTAGTTATATTAGCCTACTATCAAAATGACTTTAAAAGTCTTATATAAATGTTGAATGTAAGTGTCCATATTAGTTATATTAGCCTACTATCAAAATGACTTTAAACGTCTTATATAAGGGTCATAATTAATGTAAGTGTCTATATTAGCTATAGTAGCCTACTATCAAAATGACTTTAAAAGTCTTATATAGGTGTTATAATGAAGACAACACATGATGTAAGTGTCTATATTAGTTATATTTGCCTACTATCAAAATTACCTTAAACGTCTTACATAAGTGTTATAATGAATGTAAGTGTCTATATTAGTTATATTAGCCTACTATCAAAATGACTTTAAAAGTCTTATATAAGTGTTATAATGAAGACAATACATGATGTAAGTGTCTATATTAGTTATATTTGCCTACTATCAAAATGATTTTAAAAGTCTTATATAAGGGTCATAATTAATGTAAGTGTCTATATTAGCTATAGTAGCCTACTATCAAAATGACTTTAAAAGTCTTATATAAGTGTTATAATAAAGGCAACACATGATGTGTGCCTATATTAGCCTACTATCAAAATGACTTTAAAAGTCTTACATAAGTGTTATAATGAAGGCAACACATGATGTAAGTGTCTATATTAGCTATACTAGCCTACTATCAAAATTACTTTAAAAGTCTTATATAAGTGTTATAATGAAGACAACACATGATGTAAGTGTCTATATTAGCCTACTATCAAAATGACTTTAAAAGTCTTACATAAGTGTTATAATGAAGGCAACACATGATGTAAGTGTCTATATTAGCTATATTAGCCTACTATCAAAATGACTTTAAAAGTCTTATATAAATATTATAATGAAGGCAACACATGGTGTAAGTGGGGACGGCGTGGCGCAGTGGGAGAATGGCCGTGCGCGACCCGAGGGTCCCTGGTTCAATCCCCACCTAGTACCAACCTCATCATGTCCGTTGTGTCCTGAGCAAGACACTTCACCCTTGCTCCTGATGGGTGCTGGTTAGCGCCTTGCATGGCAGCTCCCTCCATCAGTGTGTGAATGTGTGTGTGAATGGGTAAATGTGAAAGTAGTGTCAAAGCGCTTTGAGTACCTTGAAGGTAGAAAAGCGCTATACAAGTACAACCCATTTCATTTAAGTGTCTATATTAGCCTACTATCAAAATGACTTTAAAAGTCTTATATAAGTGCTATAATGAAGGCAACACATGATGTAAGTGTCTATATTAGCCTACTATCAAAATGACTTTAAAAGTCTTATATAAGTTCTATAATGAAGGCAACACATGATGTAAGTGTCTATAATAGCCTACTATCAACATGACTTTAAAAGTCTTACATAAGTGTTATAATGAAGGCAACACATGATGCAAGTGTCTATATTAGTTATATTAGCCTACTATCATCAAAATGACTTTAAAAGTCTTACATAAGTGTTATAATGAAGGCAACACATGATGTAAGTGTCTATAATAGCCTACTATCAACATGACTTTAAAAGTCTTACATAAGTGTTATAATGAAGGCAACACATGGTGTAAGTGTCTATATTAGCCTACTATCAAAATGACTTTAAAAGTCTTATATAAGTGTTATAATGAAGGCAACACATGGTGTAAGTGTCTATATTAGCCTACTATCAAAATGACTTTAAAAGTCTTACATAAGTGTTATAATGAAGGCAACACATGATGTAAGTGTCTATATTAGCTATATTAGCCTACTATCACAATGACTTTAAAAGTCTTATATAAGTGTTATAATGAAGGCTACACATGATGTAAGTGTCTATATTAGCTATATTAGCCTACTATCAAAATGACTTTAAAAGTCTTACACAAGTGTTATAATGAAGGCAACACATGATGTAAGTGTCTATATTAGCTATACTAGCCTACTATCAAAATGACTTTAAAAGTCTTACATAAGTGTTATAATGAAGGCAACACATGATGTAAGTGTCTATATTAGCTATATTAGCCTACTATCATCAAAATGACTTTAAAAGTCTTATATAAGTGTTATAATGAAGACAACACATGATGTAAGTGTCTATATTAGCTATATCAGCCTACTATCAAAATGACTTTAAAAGTCTTACATAAGTGTTATAATGAAGGCAACACATGATGTAAGTGTCTATATTAGCTATATTAGCCTACTATCAAAATGACTTTAAAAGTCTTATATAAGTGTTATAATGAAGGCAACACATGGTGTAAGTGTCTATATTAGCCTACTATCAAAATGACTTTAAAAGTCTTACATAAGTGTTATAATGAAGGCAACACATGATGTAAGTGTCTATATTAGCTATATTAGCCTACTATCAAAATTACTTTAAAAGTCTTATATAAGCGTTATAATGAAGGCAACACATGATGTAAGTGTCTATATTAGCTATACTAGCCTACTATCAAAATGACTTTAAAAGTCTTACATACGTGTTATAATGAAGGCAACACATGATGTAAGTGTCTATATTAGCTATATTAGCCTAAAATCAAAATTACTTTAAAAGTCTTATATAAGTGTTATAATGAAGACAACACACGATTTAAGTGTCTATATTAGCCTACTATCAAAATGACTTTAAAAGTCTTACATAAGTGTTATAATGAAGGCAACACATGATGTAAGTGTCTATATTAGCTATATTAGCCTACTATCAAAATGACTTTAAAAGTCTTATATAAGTGTTATAATGAAGGCAACACATGATGTAAGTGTCTATATTAGCTATATTAGCCTACTATCAAAATGACTTTAAAAGTCTTATATAAATGTTATAATGAAGGCAACACATGATGTAAGTGTCTATATTAGCTATATTAGCCTACTATCAAAATGACTTTAAAAGTCTTACACAAGTGTTATAATGAAGACAACACATGATGTAAGTGTCTATATTAGCTATATTAGCCTACTATCAAAATGACTTTAAAAGTCTTACACAAGTGTTATAATGAAGACAACACATGATGTAAGTGTCTATATTAGCTATATTAGCCTACTATCAAAATGACTTTAAAAGTCTTACGCAAGTGTTATAATGAAGACAACACATGATGTAAGTGTCTATATTAGCTATATTAGCCTACTATCAAAATGACTTTAAAAGTCTTATATAAATGTTATAATGAAGGCAACACATGATGTAAGTGTCTATATTAGCTATATTAGCCTACTATCAAAATGACTTTAAAAGTCTTACACAAGTGTTATAATGAAGACAACACATGATGTAAGTGTCTATATTAGCTATATTAGCCTACTATCAAAATGACTTTAAAAGTCTTACACAAGTGTTATAATGAAGACAACACATGATGTAAGTGTCTATATTAGCTATATTAGCCTACTATCAAAATGACTTTAAAAGTCTTATATAAGTGTTATAATGAAGACAACACATGATGTAAGTGTCTATATTAGCTATATTAGCCTACTATCAGAATGACTTTAAAAGTCTTATATAAGTGTTATAATGAAGACAACACATGATGTAAGTTTCTATATTAGCTACGTATATTAGCCTACTATCAAAATGACTTTAAAAGTCTTATATAAGTGTTATAATGAAGACAACACATGATGTAAGTGCCTATATTAGCCTACTATCAAAATGACTTTAAAAGTCTTATATAAGTGTTATAATGAAGACAATACATGATGTAAGTGTCTATATTAGTTATATTTGCCTACTATCAAAATGATTTTAAAAGTCTTATATAAGGGTCATAATTAATGTAAGTGTCTATATTAGCTATAGTAGCCTACTATCAAAATGACTTTAAAAGTCTTATATAAGTGTTATAATAAAGGCAACACATGATGTGTGCCTATATTAGCCTACTATCAAAATTACTTTAAAAGTCTTACATAAGTGTTATAATGAAGGCAACACATGATGTAAGTGTCTATATTAGCTATACTAGCCTACTATCAAAATTACTTTAAAAGTCTTATATAAGTGTTATAATGAAGACAACACATGATGTAAGTGTCTATATTAGCCTACTATCAAAATGACTTTAAAAGTCTTACATAAGTGTTATAATGAAGGCAACACATGATGTAAGTGTCTATATTAGCTATATTAGCCTACTATCAAAATGACTTTAAAAGTCTTATATAAATATTATAATGAAGGCAACACATGGTGTAAGTGTCTATATTAGCCTACTATCAAAATGACTTTAAAAGTCTTATATAAGTGCTATAATGAAGGCAACACATGATGTAAGTGTCTATATTAGCCTGCTATCAAAATGACTTTAAAAGTCTTATATAAGTTCTATAATGAAGGCAACACATGATGTAAGTGTCTATAATAGCCTACTATCAACATGACTTTAAAAGTCTTACATAAGTGTTATAATGAAGGCAACACATGATGCAAGTGTCTATATTAGTTATATTAGCCTACTATCATCAAAATGACTTTAAAAGTCTTACATAAGTGTTATAATGAAGGCAACACATGATGTAAGTGTCTATAATAGCCTACTATCAACATGACTTTAAAAGTCTTACATAAGTGTTATCATGAAGGCAACACATGGTGTAAGTGTCTATATTAGCCTACTATCAAAATGACTTTAAAAGTCTTATATAAGTGTTATAATGAAGGCAACACATGGTGTAAGTGTCTATATTAGCCTACTATCAAAATGACTTTAAAAGTCTTACATAAGTGTTATAATGAAGGCAACACATGATGTAAGTGTCTATATTAGCTATATTAGCCTACTATCAAAATGACTTTAAAAGTCTTATATAAGTGTTATAATGAAGGCTACACATGATGTAAGTGTCTATATTAGCTATATTAGCCTACCATCAAAATGACTTTAAAAGTCTTACACAAGTGTTATAATGAAGGCAACACATGATGTAAGTGTCTATATTAGCTATACTAGCCTACTATCAAAATGACTTTAAAAGTCTTACATAAGTGTTATAATGAAGGCAACACATGATGTAAGTGTCTATATTAGCTATATTAGCCTACTATCATCAAAATGACTTTAAAAGTCTTATATAAGTGTTATAATGAAGACAACACATGATGTAAGTGTCTATATTAGCTATATTAGCCTACTATCAAAATGACTTTAAAAGTCTTACATAAGTGTTATAATGAAGGCAACACATGATGTAAGTGTCTATAATAGCCTACTATCAACATGACTTTAAAAGTCTTACATAAGTGTTATAATGAAGGCAACACATGATGCAAGTGTCTATATTAGTTATATTAGCCTACTATCATCAAAATGACTTTAAAAGTCTTACATAAGTGTTATAATGAAGGCAACACATGATGTAAGTGTCTATAATAGCCTACTATCAACATGACTTTAATAGTCTTACATAAGTGTTATCATGAAGGCAACACATGGTGTAAGTGTCTATATTAGCCTACTATCAAAATGACTTTAAAAGTCTTATATAAGTGTTATAATGAAGGCAACACATGGTGTAAGTGTCTATATTAGCCTACTATAAAATGACTTTAAAAGTCTTACATAAGTGTTATAATGAAGGCAACACATGATGTAAGTGTCTATATTAGCTATATTAGCCTACTATCAAAATGACTTTAAAAGTCTTATATAAGTGTTATAATGAAGGCTACACATGATGTAAGTGTCTATATTAGCTATATTAGCCTACTATCAAAATGACTTTAAAAGTCTTACACAAGTGTTATAATGAAGGCAACACATGATGTAAGTGTCTATATTAGCTATACTAGCCTACTATCAAAATGACTTTAAAAGTCTTACATAAGTGTTATAATGAAGGCAACACATGATGTAAGTGTCTATATTAGCTATATTAGCCTACTATCATCAAAATGACTTTAAAAGTCTTATATAAGTGTTATAATGAAGACAACACATGATGTAAGTGTCTATATTAGCTATATTAGCCTACTATCAAAATGACTTTAAAAGTCTTACATAAGTGTTATAATGAAGGCAACACATGATGTAAGTGTCTATATTAGCTATATTAGCCTAC
The DNA here is from genome assembly GCF_033978685.3 of Nerophis lumbriciformis. NCBI lineage: Eukaryota > Metazoa > Chordata > Actinopteri > Syngnathiformes > Syngnathidae > Nerophis > Nerophis lumbriciformis. Next base: position 9,662,686 of record NC_084552.2, on the reverse strand, counting down.
TATCAAAATGACTTTAAAAGTCTTACACAAGTGTTATAATGAAGACAACACATGATGTAAGTGTCTATATTAGCTATATTAGCCTACTATCAAAATGACTTTAAAAGTCTTATATAAGTGTTATAATGAAGGCAACACATGGTGTAAGTGTCTATATTAGCCTACTATCAAAATGACTTTAAAAGTCTTACATAAGTGTTATAATGAAGGCAACACATGATGTAAGTGTCTATATTAGCTATATTAGCCTACTATCAAAATTACTTTAAAAGTCTTATATAAGCGTTATAATGAAGGCAACACATGATGTAAGTGTCTATATTAGCTATACTAGCCTACTATCAAAATGACTTTAAAAGTCTTACATACGTGTTATAATGAAGGCAACACATGATGTAAGTGTCTATATTAGCTATATTAGCCTAAAATCAAAATTACTTTAAAAGTCTTATATAAGTGTTATAATGAAGACAACACACGATTTAAGTGTCTATATTAGCCTACTATCAAAATGACTTTAAAAGTCGTACATAAGTGTTATAATGAAGGAAACACATGATGTAAGTGTCTATATTAGCTATATTAGCCTACTATCAAAATGACTTTAAAAGTCTTATATAAGTGTTATAACGAAGGCAACACATGATGTAAGTGTCTATATTAGCTATATTAGCCTACTATCAAAATGACGTTAAAAGTCTTACGCAAGTGTTATAATGAAGACAACACATGATGTAAGTGTCTATATTAGCTATATTAGCCTACTATCAAAATGACTTTAAAAGTCTTATATAAGTGTTATAATGAAGGCAACACATGATGTAAGTGTCTATATTAGCTATATTAGCCTACTATCAAAATGACTTTAAAAGTCTTACACAAGTGTTATAATGAAGACAACACATGATGTAAGTGTCTATATTAGCTATATTAGCCTACTATCAAAATGACTTTAAAAGTCTTACACAAGTGTTATAATGAAGACAACACATGATGTAAGTGTCTATATTAGCTATATTAGCCTACTATCAAAATGACTTTAAAAGTCTTACACAAGTGTTATAATGAAGACAACACATGATGTAAGTGTCTATATTAGCTATATTAGCCGACTATCAAAATGACTTTAAAAGTCTTACATAAGTGTTATAATGAAGGCAACACATGATGTAAGTGTCTATATTAGCTATATTAGCCTACTATCATCAAAATGACTTTAAAAGTCTTATATAAGTGTTATAATGAAGACAACACATGATGTAAGTGTCTATATTAGCTATATTAGCCTACTATCAAAATGACTTTAAAAGTCTTACATAAGTGTTATAATGAAGGCAACACATGATGTAAGTGTCTATATTAGCTATATTAGCCTACTATCAAAATGACTTTAAAAGTCTTACACAAGTGTTATAATGAAGACAACACATGATGTAAGTGTCTATATTAGCTATATTAGCCTACTATCAAAATGACTTTAAAAGTCTTATATAAGTGTTATAATGAAGGCAACACATGGTGTAAGTGTCTATATTAGCCTACTATCAAAATGACTTTAAAAGTCTTACATAAGTGTTATAATGAAGGCAACACATGATGTAAGTGTCTATATTAGCTATATTAGCCTACTATCAAAATTACTTTAAAAGTCTTATATAAGCGTTATAATGAAGGCAACACATGATGTAAGTGTCTATATTAGCTATACTAGCCTACTATCAAAATGACTTTAAAAGTCTTACATACGTGTTATAATGAAGGCAACACATGATGTAAGTGTCTATATTAGCTATATTAGCCTAAAATCAAAATTACTTTAAAAGTCTTATATAAGTGTTATAATGAAGACAACACACGATTTAAGTGTCTGTATTAGCCTACTATCAAAATGACTTTAAAAGTCGTACATAAGTGTTATAATGAAGGAAACACATGATGTAAGTGTCTATATTAGCTATATTAGCCTACTATCAAAATGACTTTAAAAGTCTTATATAAGTGTTATAATGAAGGCAACACATGATGTAAGTGTCTATATTAGCTATATTAGCCTACTATCAAAATGACGTTAAAAGTCTTACGCAAGTGTTATAATGAAGACAACACATGATGTAAGTGTCTATATTAGCTATATTAGCCTACTATCAAAATGACTTTAAAAGTCTTATATAAGTGTTATAATGAAGGCAACACATGATGTAAGTGTCTATATTAGCTATATTAGCCTACTATCAAAATGACTTTAAAAGTCTTACACAAGTGTTATAATGAAGACAACACATGATGTAAGTGTCTATATTAGCTATATTAGCCTACTATCAAAATGACTTTAAAAGTCTTACACAAGTGTTATAATGAAGACAACACATGATGTAAGTGTCTATATTAGCTATATTAGCCTACTATCAAAATGACTTTAAAAGTCTTACACAAGTGTTATAATGAAGACAACACATGATGTAAGTGTCTATATTAGCTATATTAGCCGACTATCAAAATGACTTTAAAAGTCTTACACAAGTGTTATAATGAAGACAACACATGATGTAAGGGGGGGGTAAAGGAGACGTATTCTAGGGGCCCATGATGGAGGGGGGCCCAGAGAGGCCCCTAATGATGATGAAATTATAATACAGAAAAAATAATGACACTGTATTGGGGTCCCTGTAAAGATTCTTTTCATGGGGCCCAAAATCCCTAGCGGCGCCCCTGATTATATATATTGACTATGTATATAATACATTATTGAACATTATACTCCCTGGTGTCTGTTGCCGTCATCTCCCCCTGTTAAACCATAACAGTACATTCAAGATGGACTCCTACTGTACTTCTATTCCTGGCAGCAGTTTGTTGGAAGAAGTTTGCTGCAGAGGCGGTTGTTGAAAAGAGAGAGAGAGAGAGAGAGAGAGAGATTTTGGACGTTCCCCTCGTCTGTCAAGACCGCGGCTTCAGTCCCTCGCCGAAAAAACAACAACAAACACGATCTGGTTTGTTTGGTCCAAAGGAAGGAAAAGTGAAGACAAAGGGAAGAAGAAAACATCCCCCCCCCCCCCAACGTTGTTCTGGTTGCTAATTTTCATTTTAATTGCATCAAACCTCTTCTTGTCACATGTGAGAAACGTGTACGTGTGAGGGTGTTGATTAGAGGGAGTAAAAATACAGCGTGGAGGATTTTTATGCTAATTAGCCTTTAAACCTCGCTCACGTCAGCCGCCTTCCCTAATTAGCATGTTTCCGACAGTGGCGAGGAGAAGTGAGAGGATGGTGCGATCAGGCGCTCTACGGCTGAATTAGCTGCGTGAATCAGACTCTTTTTTTTTTTTCTCTCGCGCCGGTTTGCCGCTCACTCTCCCCCGGCCGCCTCCGCTCGCCATCCAGCCTGCCTCAGTTGGAAGGAACTCTCTTCTCCTCGTATCCAACCATCTGCGGCGGCCGGCAGTCAGTCTCCGCTGTCTGTCGGCCGCTCGCTAGCACGTTTCTCGCTTCTTCTTCCATCTGCCGCCACCGAGAGCCTCCTCACGCCGCCTCACGCCGCCCACATCTGTCTCCATCCAATTACTGGGGATTATTCATGACACAACTCTGTCTTTGTTCCGTAAAGAGTCCAACTGTCTAACACAGGGGTCCCCAAAATCCGTCCAGCGGGAAGTCCCAAGTTAAAAAATTATCCATCCATCCATCCATTTTCTACCGCTTATTCCCTTTGGGGTCGCGGGGGCGCTGGAGCCTATCTCAGCTACAATCGGGCGGAAGGCGGGCTACACCCTGGACAAGTCGCCACCTCATCGCAGGGCCAACACAGATAGACAGACAACATTCACACTCACATTCACACACTAGGTGTCACGGCCACAATGCGCCCTCATCCTTGCGCTCGGAGTGTCGCCCCTCGGGACATGGCCACGGCCGCGCAAATCCAGGGACGCGCCGCGCGCGTCTCCGATCTGCAGCATCCGCCAGCTGAAATTATTCACCGGCAATCAGCGCACCTGTCTGTAATGAGGAAGCTGCCTTCATAAGCCTGCTGAACCGGCCATCAGGCGCCGGAATGTAGTCTTCTGTTCGCGTACATCTGCCATTGTTCCACGTGTCGAGCTGTGCGTCTCTCGACATACCTCCTTTCTTCCCCTGCTTCCCGGACTGCCTCTTGGATCTTGACCTCCCGCTTGGACACGGATTCCCCTCTTCCCCTGGACTTCCTCACCTCTCGTTCAACACTTGGTAACACACACTTCAGCTAACTACACACATAGCCTTACACCACATACACTTTTGGATCTAGTTCACACTCCATTCTATAGTTTATTAGTGTTGTTTATTTATATATATATATATATATATATATATGTATATATATATATTAACTATATATATAATAAATCATTGTACATACAGTCCTCTGGTGTCTGTTGCCGTCACCTTCCCCTGCAAACCATAACACTATATATATATATATATATATATATATACATATATATATATTAGGGCTGCAACAACTAATCGATTAAATTCGATTATAAAAATAGTTGGCGATTAATTTAGTGATCGATTTGTTGGATCTATGCTATGCGCATGCGCTGGGGCAAAAAAAATTTTTTTTAATTTTTTTTAATTTTTTTTAATATAAATCTCTATTTATAAACTGCAACATGTACAAACAGCTGAGAAACAATAATCAAAATAAGTATGGTGCAGATATGCTGTTTTTTTCCAATAAAATACTGGAAAGGATAGAAATGTACCTTATTTTTCGGACTATAAGTCGCAGTGTTTTTCACAGTTTGGCCGGGCTCCAGTGCGATTTATCTATGTTTGTTTCCTTCTTTATTATGCATTTTCGGCAGGTGCGACTTATACTCCGGTGCAACTTATACTCCGAAAAATATGGTAGTATGTCTCTTTTATCGGATTAATCGAAGTAATAATCGATATATATATATATATATATATATATATATATATATATATATATATATATATATATATATATATTAGGGCTGCAAGTAACGATTAATTTGATAATCGATTAATCTGTATAATTAATTAATTAATATATATATTAATATATAATATATTAATCTACATATATATATATATATATATATATATATATATATATATATATATATATATATATATATAATTAGGGCTGCAAGTAACGATTAATTTGATAATCGATTAAT
>NC_084552.2:9537500-9652500 GCF_033978685.3 Nerophis lumbriciformis | reverse complement strand
ACGAGAGGAAATTGCTAGCAAAACATCAAATGAGTTTGTGCAGGTGAATACATAAAAGAAACAAGACCATTAGTGTTCTGCGGAATGGTAAAAGGATTTAGACAATCTTTTTGAAATCATATTAATTAATTAAAAGATAGATTTTTAAGTCATGTTTAAAAATGACGATTATTTATCCATTTCTCTTTAGAAGGACAATTACATCATCTGTAATCAAAATGTTTTAACTCAAATGAAAGCACTAACACATTTTTTTTTAAAGCTTATCTTATTAAATTTACAATTTGCAAGTATTGTTGTGAACCAGATGATGCTACGTATCATTTCTTTAACCAACCAGAGTAGCGAGGGCACAATAACTACAAAACCCAAAAGCAGTGAAGTTGTCACATTGCAGAGGTGGGACCAAGTCATTGTTTTGCAAGTCACAAGTAAGTCTCAAGTCTTTGCCCTCAAGTCCGAGTCAAGTCCCGAGTCAAGACAGGCAAGCTCCGAGTCAAGTCCAAAGTCAAGACTGGAAAGTCTCAAGTCAAGTCCTAAGTCCTGCATTTTGAGTTTCGAGTCCTTTCAAGTCCTTTTAACCACAGACTAATATATTAACACAGATTGTGTATGCTTTTCAAACGCTGTATTTATTTATTAAAACAAGTGCATTTTAAATTGCAGGAAAGAAAATTGTGCTGACATTGCACTTTATAATAGCACTATTAACCAGTCATTTTAAACATTAACTCATTCCTTTACAGAACAAACACATTGAAAAATAAAGTGCAAATGTACTTATTTGTACAAAAGTGTTAACATTGAAAAAACATGACATATATGTGAACATAACAAAAAAGTTGTACTTTTTATATGTCAGGGCCCTATGCTGCATTGCATTTGCAAAAGACCAAATTAGCCAAGAGTCTGTCAGTCATTTGTGCACGATGGGGGCGTAGTATGATGCCACCATGGCTGAAAACTCGCTCCACTGGAGCACTGGAGGCAGGCACTGCCAAGACTCTCATGGCCACTCGGAACAGTGAAGGAAGAGTCTTCATGTTCAATGCCCAGAACAAAAGGGGGGAGAGAGTTGTTTTGGGTTGGTGCACTACTTGTAAGTGTATCTTGTGTTTTTTATGTTGATTTAATTAAAAAAAGAAAAAAAGAAAAAATTATTTCTTGTGCGGCCCGATACCAATCGATCCACGGACCAGTACCGGGCCGCGGCCCGGTGGTTGGGGACCACTGAGGTAAACAACCAACAGTATGTCAGAAAGCTAGCTAAAACAGTACACATATTCATAATATAGTATACATTTTAACTGACCTTTATTTTACTATTTTTGTCTTTTTTTAGGTGGCTAAAATACGCGGTGCTGCTGACCGCCGTCTAACGTTACGTGTGATATATTGACTAACGTAACCCTGCTTAAAAAAAATCACTGAACAAAAAGTATGAATAAGGTAGTGAACTGCAACAGATTCCTGTGTTTGCAATAACGTTATAACGTTAGCAGTGAGTTTACAGCCTCACTGATTTAACTACAAAGCAAATAAAAGTCACGTTACTTAGCCAATAAACGTTATCTTACATTCAAAACTTACCGTTCTTTGTGCAACTTCAAATGCCGGACGAAGTTGGAAGTTGTTGCCTCTCCATCAGTAATTTTCGAACCGCATGTGTTGCATACTGCAAACCGTTTTGTGTTGACCACCTCGTAATTTTTATACCCAAACAAAATTATTTTAGGTATCATTTTTTGTTCACTGGCGTGTGGTTTGGACATGTCTTCTTCGTTGGTTGTCCTGCAATTTGATTGGATGAATGCTGTGTGATGAAAACAAAGTAGATCTAATTTGATTGGCTGTTGTACTGAGACCACACCAGCTGACACACGCAACGCTGATAGACAAGTACACAATGAAAAATACGGAGCGCTCCCGAATAACTTTTTCATCTTTGGGTTTTGGGGAAAGTAGCAAGTCATGTCAAGTCATGTCAATTCAAAAGGCTCAAGTCCAAGTGAAGTCACAAGTCATTGATGTTAAAGTCTAAGTCGAGTTGCAAGTCTTTTTACATTTTGTCAAGTCGAGTCTAAAGTCATCAAATTCATGACTCGAGTCTGACTCGAGTCCAAGTCATGTGACTCGAGTCCACACCTCTGTCACATTGTGTGATTTGTAAATACAAACCCCGTTTCCATATGAGTTGGGAAATTGTGTTAGATGTAAACAGGGGCGTCACTAGCTTTTAGGGACAGGGGGGGGCTTAGCCCCCAGGAGATGCACAGGATGCGAGCGAACGTAGCGCACAGCACAAAACATCACAAACGGCTAACAAAGACTTAGAAATTATTCATTGTTATTATTATTATTTCAGTCGGTTTATTTTCAATGTGTGTTCGGTACAACAACAAACATGGGTTTGCACAGTGACATTTTGTTTACAGCATCAACAAGAAACAACTACTTGCTTGATCCTTCAAGATACACTGAAACACAATGAAAGTCATGGCATTAGCCTCTATGTTATTACTTCACAACATAGAGGCTAATGCCACCACTTTCGCTCACAATACAATAATTGTTTGTTCCCAAATATTTTGAAGTTGCACAGATTACATTTTGGGCACATATGTGTCTAAAATGATTGTAAATTCAAGCCCTGGAAATATTACTTAATTACTTGAATTAAAGTAATATCTGGATCGGGATAATTTGGCTTATATATAATATATTTATATATACAGGTAAAAGCCAGTAAATTAGAATATTTTGAAAAACTTGATTTATTTCAGTAATTGCATTCAAAAGGTGTAACTTGTACATTATATTTATTCATTGCACACAGACTGATGCATTCAAATGATTATTTCATTTAATTTTGATGATTTGAAGTGGCAACAAATGAAAATCCAAAATTCCGTGTGTCACAAAATTAGAATATTACTTAAGGCTAATACAAAAAAGGGATTTTTAGAAATGTTGGCCAACTGAAAAGTATGAAAATGAAAAATATGAGCATGTACAATACTCAATACTTGGTTGGAGCTCCTTTTGCCTCAATTACTGCGTTAATGCGGCGTGGCATGGAGTCGATGAGTTTCTGGCACTGCTCAGGTGTTATGAGAGCCCAGGTTGCTCTGATAGTGGCCTTCAACTCTTCTGCGTTTTTGGGTCTGGCATTCTGCATCTTCCTTTTCACAATACCCCACAGATTTTCTATGGGGCTAAGGTCAGGGGAGTTGGCGGGCCAATTTAGAACAGAAATACCATGGTCCGTAAACCAGGCACGGGTAGATTTTGCGCTGTGTGCAGGCGCCAAGTCCTGTTGGAACTTGAAATCTCCATCTCCATAGAGCAGGTCAGCAGCAGGAAGCATGAAGTGCTCTAAAACTTGCTGGTAGACGGCTGCGTTGACCCTGGATCTCAGGAAACAGAGTGGACCGACACCAGCAGATGACATGGCACCCCAAACCATCACTGATGGTGGAAACTTTACACTAGACTTCAGGCAACGTGGATCCTGTGCCTCTCCTGTCTTCCTCCAGACTCTGGGACCTCGATTTCCAAAGGAAATGCAAAATTTGCATGGTTGGGTTATTGGATTTTCATTTGTTGCCACTTCAAATCATCAAAATTAAATGAAATAAACATTTGAATGCATCAGTCTGTGTGCAATGAATAAATATAATGTACAAGTTACACCTTTTGAATGCAATTACTGAAATAAATCAAGTTTTTCAAAATATTCAAATTTACTGGCTTTTACCTGTATGTATTATGGCAAGTCGTTAAGGAAATGAAATATATATGGAAGTCTGAATAGAAATGAGAAACGTTTATATATACTGTAAATAAGAAAGACTTAAGAGTCCGTCTGCTGATCTGAAAAAGAGCCAAAGCTGTCAAAGAGCTGAGGGACCATCTTCAAATTTCAATGCTGAAACAAATAATGCAAACAACAAAATGTAACTTCCAGGGCTTGAGATTAACATAGTCCCGCCGTCCCGGGGACGGTAAAAAAAAATGCACGGGACGAAATGAAATGCTCTACGGGACGATGGCTTTTAACCATTTTTTTTTTTTAAATGAATTTATTCATTTTACATTTTATATTACATGTCTTGGTTTTTCCTCCCTCTGAAAATCCTATGAAATGTTTAACAAGCCATCCTATAATAATAAAACAGCTATTAATGTAACAATACAATAAAACAAATATATTTAATGATGTTTTTTTCATTATTTTAACAATAGGCTAATGTATACCGGGGTGGTGGTTCCTCTCTTTAAGAAGGGGAACCGGAGGGTATGTTCTAACTATCGTGGGATCACACTCCTCAGCCTTCCCGGTAAGGTCTATTCAGGTGTACTGGAGAGGAGGCTACGCCGGATAGTCGAACCTCGGATTCAGGAGGAACAGTGTGGTTTTCGTCCTGGTCGTGGAACTGTGGACCAGCTCTATACTCTCGGCAGGGTCCTTGAGGGTGCATGGGAGTTTGCCCAACCAGTCTACATGTGTTTTGTGGACTTGGAGAAGGCATTCGACCGTGTCCCTCGGGAAGTCCTGTGGGGAGTGCTCAGAGAGTATGGGGTATCGGACTGTCTGATTTTGGCGGTCCGCTCCCTGTATGATCAGTGTCAGAGCTTGGTCCGCATTGCCGGCAGTAAGTCGGACACGTTTCCAGTGAGGGTTGGACTCCGCCAAGGCTGTCCTTTGTCACCGATTCTGTTCATAACTTTTATGGACAGAATTTCTAGGCGCAGTCAAGGCGTTGAGGGGATCTGGTTTGGTGGCTGCAGGATTAGGTCTCTGCTTTTTAAACATGATGTGGTCCTGATGGCTTCATCTGGCCAGGATCTTCAGCTCTCGCTGGATCGGTTCGCAGCCGAGTGTGAAGCGACTGGGATGAGAATCAGCACCTCCAAGTCCGAGTCCATGGTTCTCGCCCGGAAAAGGGTGGAATGCCATCTTCGGGTTGGGGAGGAGACCCTGACCCAAGTGGAGGAGTTCAAGTACCTCGGAGTCTTGTTCACGAGTGAGGGAAGAGTGGATCGTGAGATCGACAGGCGGATCGGTGCGGCATCTTCAGTAATGCGGACGCTGTATCGATCCGTTGTGGTGAAGAAGGAGCTGAGCCAGAAGGCAAAGCTCTCAATTTACCGGTCGATCTACGTTCCCATCCTCACCTATGGTCATGAGCTTTGGGTTATGACCGAAAGGACAAGATTACGGGTACAAGCGGCCGAAATGAGTTTCCTCCGCCGGGTGGCAGGGCTCTCCCTTAGAGATAGGGTGAGAAGCTCTGTCATCCGGGGGGAGCTCAAAGTAAAGCCGCTGCTCCTCCACATCGAGAGGAGCCAGATGAGGTGGTTCGGGCATCTGGTCAGGATGCCACCCGATCGCCTCCCTCGGGAGGTGTTTAGGGCACGTCCGACCGGTAGGAGGCCACGGGGAAGACCCAGGACACGCTGGGAAGACTATGTCTCTCGGCTGGCCTGGGAACGCCTCGGGATCCCCCGGGAAGAGCTGGACGAAGTGGCTGGGGAGAGGGAAGTCTGGGCTTCCCTGCTTAGGCTGCTGCCCCCGCGACCCGACCTCGGATAAGCGGAAGAAGATGGATGGATGGATGGATAATGTATATTACTTTATATGGATTCTACAAGAAACACAAAACTTAAAAAAACAAATTATTTACAATTGCAGACACAAGGTTTCGTGCAGTTTCACTCATTGTAAAGGAAGACGGAAGTCCACGCAGGAGAAAAATGACTACAAAGATGGTGTCTGGGTTTTTATTATATATATATATATACATATACATAAATACATGTTAAGTCTTTCATACATATATATATATATGAAAGACTTAAAGGTATACGAGATAGGCTCCAGCTCCCCCTGCAACTCCAAAGGGAATAAGCGGTAGAAAATGGATGGATGGATAGAGGATGTTGTGGATCATGTTGACTATTGGTCCTCCTAATTGTCAATCATTCTGGTGATGTTACGTAAGGACATATATATATATATATATATATATATATATATATATATATATATATATATATATATATATATATATATATATAGTGTGGAGTTTGCATGTTCTCCCCGTGACTGCGTGGGTTCCCTCCGGGTACTCCGACTTCCTCCCACCTCCAAAGACATGCACCTGGGGATAAGTTGATTGGCAACACTAAATTGGCCCTAGTGTGTGGATGTGAGTGTGAATGTTGTCTGTCTATCTGTGTTGGCCCTGCGATGAGGTGGCGACTTGTCCAGGGTGTACCCCGCCTTCCGCCCGATTGTAGCTGAGATAGGCTCCAGCGCCCCCCGCGACCCCAAAAGGGAATAAGTGGTAGAAAATGGATGGATGGATGGATATATATATATATCAAATAAAACAAATGGCTTTTCAATAAGCCATTTTTTATTTATTTATTTATTACAACGCCAAAATAGGCCTAACAACGCCAATGGTTGTAATTCTGTAGCACTTTGAGATTTGGAATCAAATGTAAAGTAGATTACAAATACAATCTATTATATCAATAAATTATATATATATATATATATATATATATATATATATATATATATATATATATATATATATATATATATATATATATATATATATATATATATGTCCTTACGTAACATCACCAGAATGATTGACAATTAGGAGGACCAATAGTCAACATGATCCACCCAGAAATAAATAAAACAAATGGCTTATCGATAAGCCATTTAACATTTTTTTTAATATTTATTTATATGTATCATTTTTCTCCTACTCACCTTTCCAGTAGAGGCCTCTCCCCTCTCACTTTATGTGCTCCTCTGCCCTGACTCCTACAGGTCAATAGGGGTGGTGGAGTGATTATTATTATTATCTACTGATGATAGTCATACGTGAATGAGCTCAGCTCCTGTTCTCCTCCATGTGTAAAGTGAGAAACACAGCTGATGCGCCAGAAGGAAGTAACCCCAAAGATAGCAAATGGTAAAAAAGAGTGCACATTTAACTTTATAAATAACCAGGATCTTCATGATGCATTTCAGGCTAACTAGCTAACTAAGTAGCAGCATTGTTTTAGAGTGGGAATGTAACTTTTTGTCAAACACAAACCTGGTGTAAAGTGGACATACTTGCCAACCTTGAGACCTCCGATTTCGGGAGGTGTGTGTGTGTGTGTGTGTGTGTGTGGGGGGGGGTTAAGAGGGGAGGAGTATATTTACAGCTAGAATTCACCAAGTCAAGTATTTCATATATATATATATATATATATATATATATATATAAGAAAGGGCAGCACGGTGGAAGAGGGGTTAGTGCATCTGCCTCACAATACGAAGGTCCTGAGTAGTCTTGGCTCGGGATCTTTCTGTGTGGAGTTTGCATGTCCTCCCCGTGACTGCGTGGGTTCCCTCCGGGTACTCCGGCTTCCTCCCACCTCCAAAGACATGCACCTGGGAATAGGCCCCTCCCACCTCCAAAGACATGCACCTGGGGATAGGTTGATTGAGAACACTAAATGGTCCCTAGTGTGTGAATGTTGTCTGTCTATCTGTGTTGGCCCTGCGATGAGGTGGCGACTTATCCAGGGTGTACCCCGCCTTCCGTTCGATTGTAGCTGAGATAGGCTCCAGCGCCCCCCGCGACCCCGAAGGGAATAAGCGGTAGAAAATGGATGGATGGATGGATGGAAGATAAAGTTATTATATGTTTTTGGTAACACTTTAGTATGGGGAACATATTTTAAGTAACAAAGACTTAATTTAGAGTTTTTTGGACACTAGGGGAACATATTCTAAGTAACAAATAATTAATTTAGAGTTATTTGGTTAGGGTTAGGGCCAGGGTTAGAGGGTTAGGGTTATAATAAGGCCATGCCGAATAAGGCATTAATAAGTACTTAATAATGACTAGTTAAGAGCCAGTATGTTTGTCATGACTTGGACTATGGAGTTTTTGTTTTCCCAAGATGCAAGAGAATTTGGATCGGACATGGCTTGAAGGTGGGTACATGATTTATTTATTATTATCAAAAAAAGGAATAAACGAATGGCGGAGAACAAACTATGAAATGAAAACAAAACTTGCACAAAGGCAGAAACTGAACACGAAATAAAAACACTTACTGTGGCATGGGATCGTGAACAGGACTTAAAAACAGGGGATAGCAGGTTTAGAAAAGATATGACACCAGGACGAACAACAGAAAATGAAAAGCTTAAATAACACAGACATGATTAACAACAGGTGCGTGACATGACAGGTGAAACTAATGGGTAACTATGGTGACAAAACAAAACAAAAGTGCACAAAAAGTCCAAAAATAAAACCTGATCACACAGACATGACAATGTTACTAATTTGCATGTTAATAAGCAACTAATTAATGGTGAATATGTTCCCCATACTAAAGTGTTACCATATTTTATTACTGGTACACAAAATGAAGCGTGTATGAACATCACCTTCTTCAAAGAACAAAACCAACACAGTGCATAAACTCACAACAAATTACACACCTGCAAATCAGTCTGACTTCTGCTGTTGCCGTATCCGTAATACGCCGATAGGGAGAAGTTTGTATTTACACGATGAGTCAGGTGTGTCTTGACCTCCGCCGAACCCCTTAGCCCGACTCACCGAACCCCTAGGGCTGGATCGAACCCTGGTTAAGAACCACTGGTCTAGAGTGAGTTGTGCGGTGTAATACCACACAGCACCAGAGGGGGCGACGGTGATGGCAGCTAGAGGTAAACAGTGAGTTGTGTGGTGTAATACCACTCAGCACCAGAGGGGGCGACGGTGATGGCAGCCAGAGGTAAACAGTGAGTTGTGCGGTGTAATGCCACTCTGCACCAGAGGGGGCAGCCAGAGGTAAACAGTGAGTTGCGTGGTGTAATACCACTCAGCACCAGAGGGGGCAGCCAGTGGTAAACAGTGAGTTGTGTGGTGTAATACCACTCAACACCAGAGGGGGCGACGGTGATGGCAGCCAGAGGTAAACAGTGAGTTGTGCGGTGTAATACCACTTTGCACCAGAGGTGGCGATGGTGATGGCAGCCAGAGGTAAACAGTGAGTTGTGCAGTGTAATACCACTCTGCACCAGAGGGGGCAGCCAGAGGTAAACAGTGAGTTGTGTGGTGTAATACTACTCAGTACCAGAGGGGGCGACGGTGATGGCAGCCAGAGGTAAACAGTGAGTTGTGCGGTGTAATGCCACTCTGCACCAGAGGGGGCAGCCAGAGGTAAACAGTGAGTTGCGTGGTGTAATACCACTCAGCACCAGGGGGGGAAGCCAGTGGTAAACAGTGAGTTGTGTGGTGTAATACCACTAAACACCAGAGGGGGCGACGGTGATGGCAGCCAGAGGTAAACAGTGAGTTGTGCGGTGTAATACCACTTTGCACCAGAGGTGGCGATGGTGATGGCAGCCAGAGGTAAACAGTGAGTTGTGCGGTGTAATACCACTCTGCACCAGAGGGGGCAGCCAGACGTAAACAGTGAGTTGTGTGGTGTAATACCACTCAGCACCAGAGGGGGCGACGGTGATGGCAGCCAGCGGTAAACAGTGAGTTGTGCGGTGTAATGCCACTCTGCACCAGAGGGGGCAGCCAGAGGTAAACAGTGAGTTGCGTGGTGTAATACCACTCAGCACCAGAGGGGGCAGCCAGTGGTAAACAGTGAGTTGTGTGGTGTAATACCACTCAACACCAGAGGGGGCGACGGTGATGGCAGCCAGAGGTAAACAGTGAGTTGTGCGGTGTAATACCACTTTGCACCAGAGGTGGCGATGGTGATGGCAGCCAGAGGTAAACAGTGAGTTGTGCGGTGTAATACCACTCTGCACCAGAGGGGGCAGCCAGAGGTAAACAGTGAGTTGTGTGGTGTAATACTACTCAGTACCAGAGGGGGCGACGGTGATGGCAGCCAGAGGTAAACAGTGAGTTGTGCGGTGTAATGCCACTCTGCACCAGAGGGGGCAGCCAGAGGTAAACAGTGAGTTGCGTGGTGTAATACCACTCAGCACCAGAGGGGGCAGCCAGTGGTAAACAGTGAGTTGTGTGGTGTAATACCACTCAACACCAGAGGGGGCGACGGTGATGGCAGCCAGAGGTAAACAGTGAGTTGTGCGGTGTAATACCACTTTGCACCAGAGGTGGCGATGGTGATGGCAGCCAGAGGTAAACAGTGAGTTGTGCGGTGTAATACCACTCTGCACCAGAGGGGGCAGCCAGAGGTAAACAGTGAGTTGTGTGGTGTAATACTACTCAGTACCAGAGGGGGCGACGGTGATGGCAGCCAGAGGTAAACAGTGAGTTGTGCGGTGTAATGCCACTCTGCACCAGAGGGGGCAGCCAGAGGTAAACAGTGAGTTGTGCGGTGTAATACCACTCAGCACCAGAGGGGGCAGCCAGAGGTAAACAGTGAGTTGTGCGGTGTAATACCACTCAGCACCACAGGGGGCAGCCAGTGGTAAACAGTAGAGATGCGCGGATAGGCAATTATTTCATCCGCAACCGCATCAGAAAGTCGTCAACCATCCGCAATCCACCCGATCTAACATTTGATCAGAACCGCATCCGCCCGCCATCCGCCCGCACCCGCCCGTTGTTATATATCTAATATAGACGATGCAAGGCATTAGTGAGGTTATAAAGCTTTTGCCTGTTAAAGAAAGGAGACTGATCCAATGCAGTACAGACATTCGCGTGCCACGCTGTCACGACCCAGACGCACACCAGTGCGCAATCATATGGGAGCCGCGCTGAGCGCACCTCCAAGCGCGTCTCTCTGCCGGCGACGGCCGGGTATATGGGCCCGACGCTCCAGCGCCATCCATTTTCAGGGCTAGTTGATTCGGCAGGTGGGTTGTTACACACTCCTTAGCGGGTTCCAACTTCCATGGCCACCGTCCTAGCTGCTGTCTATATCAACCAGGGTGAGCCCCACCCCTTTCGTGAGCGCACTGTGCGCGGAGTGACCCCTGTTACGCTCCCCCGGCAACAGGGGTGGCGGGCAGGTAAGCTGCGCGGGCGGAGCGCGCGGAGTGACCCCTGTTACGAGCCCCCGGCCACGGGGGTGGCGGGCAGGTAAGCTGCTTACCTGCTGCGCGTGACGCCGGCCGCGGCGAAGGCGGACGAGGCGGGGTGTCGGTGCGGTGGGCGCGGTGGTGACCCTGGACGTGCGTCGGGCCCTTCTCGCGGATCGCCTCAGCTACGGCTCCCGGTGGGGCCCTCTCGGGGGAAGGGGCCTCGGTCCCGGACCCCAGCGAGGCGTCGGGGGCCTTCTCCGCTCCGTAAAAGTGTCCATCTCTTTTCTTTTTTTTTCTTCTGTTGTGGCATATGCAGCAGGTGCCTGCTCGTTTTTCGTATGTGGGTAACAACATTTAACTATGTATATATATTTCCGAATTGGTTTAACTGCCACCCGCCTGAATCTATTTAAAATCTAATTTTTTTTAATTTCAACCGCCCGACCCGACCCGACCCGACTCGCGGATAAAATCTAATTTTTTTAAATTTCATCCGCCCGATCCGCGGATAATCCACGGACTCCGCGGTTGTGCCCGCAAACCGCGCATCTCTAGTAAACAGTGAGTTGCGTGGTGTAATACCACTCAGCACCAGAGGGGGCAGCCAGAGGTAAACAGTGAGTTGTGTGGTGTAATACCACTCAGCACCAGAGGGGGCGGCCAGAGGTAAACAGTGAGTTGTGGGGTGTAATACCACTCAGCACCAGAGGGGGCAGCCAGAGGTAAACAGTGAGTTGTGTGGTGTAATACCACTCAGCACCAGAGGGGGCAGCCAGAGGTAAACAGCCCTCCTGTGCTCCGCCTCATATTTCAGGTGGCGAGCGCCGCTAATTGAAACACCAGAGAATAGTCGCCCGCCTCCCCTCTTTGTCATCCCTCTCTCGGCGGGGGGGAATTAGCGGCTTGATCTTCTTCCTCGCCCGCAGCAGCGTTAATGGTAGGAAACAATGCTTGAAACATGCTGCTTCCTATCTGCTGCCTAGCCCGCTCATTTCCATGTCGCCATTAATACATGTCCACATTAATGGCCGCGGAGAGGAAGCTGTTGAGGTGACGAGCTGCTGACATGGTTACACCTCCTCTCATTCCTGCTTTAAAAGGTCACTTTGTGGTGAACATTGATTGTTGGCTTCTTCACGCATTCCCACACCAGCCCACTTCCACACCGAGCCTGCTGGAACCTCCAAGCGTCCGTAGTGGGCCACTTTAATAGTCTGTTAGTGGAGCATTAACATCTTATTGATATCTGCTCGTGTGTGTGTGTGTGTGTGTGGGTCTGTGTGTGTGTGTGTGTGTGTGTGTGTGTTGCTTTAAAGCAACGTGCTTTTCACTGAGGGCCACATGGCAGTTATGTTTGGCCCCAGAGGGCCGCTTCTAACAGTCAATACTATTATTACACCGTTTTTTTAAATGCATTTTATTGGTAGATTTTTTTAAAACTAAAATGTAAAAAAAAAAATATGGTAAGTTGCAATAATTTCACCTCAAAATGTTGTGTTTATTACTGTACATGGTTGTGTATATTACTGTACATAGTTGTGTATATTACTGTACATGGAGAAACAGTACTGCTGTTAGTTGTGTATTTGTGTGTTTTTGTTAACGTTAGTGGTGTATTTGTGTGGTTTTGTTAACGTTAGTGGTGTATTTGTGTGGTTTTGTTAACGTTAGTGGTGTATTTGTGTGTTTTTGTTAACGTTAGTGGTGTATTTGTGTGTTTTTCTTAACGTTAGTGGTGTATTTGTGTGTTTTTGTTAACGTTAGTGGTGTATTTGTGTGTTTTTGTTAACATTAGTGGTGTATTTGTGTGTTTTTGTTAACGTTAGTGGTGTATTTGTGTGTTTTTGTTAACGTTAGTGGTGTATTTGTGTGTTTTTGTTAACATTTGTGGTGTATTTGTGTGTTTTTGTTAACGTTAGTGGTGTATTTGTGTGTTCTTGTTAACATTAGTGGTGTATTTGTGTGTTTTTGTTAACCGTGGTGTATTTGTGTGTTTTTGTTGACGTTAGTGGTGTATTTGGTTGTTCTTCTTAACGTTGGTGGTGTATTTGTGTGTTTTTGTTAACATTAGTGGTGTATTTGTGTGTTTTTGTTGACGTTAGTGGTATATTTTTGTGTTTTTGTTAATGTTAGTGGTGTATTTGTGTGTTTTTGTTAACGTTAGTGGTGTATTTGTGTGTTTTTGTTAACGTTAGTGGTGTATTTGTGTGTTCTTGTTAACATTAGTGGTGTCTTTGTGTGTTTTTGTTAACGTTAGTGGTGTATTTGATTGTTCTTATTAAAGTTAGTGGTGTATTTGTGTGTTCTTGTTAACATTAGTAGTGTATTTGTGTGTTTTTGTTAACGTTAGTGGTGTATTTGTGTGTTTTTGTTACCGTTAGTGGTGTATTTGTGTGTTCTTGTTAACATTAGTATTGTATTTGTGTGTTTTTGTTAACATTAGTATTGTATTTGTGTGTTTTTGTTAACGTTAGTGGTGTTTTTGTGTGTTTTTGTTACCGTTAGTGGTGTATTTGCGTGTTCTAGTTAACATTAGTAGTGTATTTGTGTGTTTTTGTTAACGTTAGTGGTATATTTTTGTGTTTCTGTTAACGTTAGTGGTGTATTTGTGTTTTTGTTAACGTTACGGGTGTATGTGTGTGTTTTTGTTAATGTTAGTGGTGTATTTGTTTTTTGTTAACGTTACGGGTGTATGTGTGTGTTTCTGTTAACGTTCATGGTATATTTGTGTTTCTGTTAACATTAGTCGTGTATTTGTGTGTTTTGGTTAACATTAGTGTTGTATTTGTGTGTTTTTGTTAACGTTAGTGGTGTATTTGTGTGTTTTTATTAACAGTAGTGTATTTGTGTGTTTTTGTTAACGTTAGTGGTATATTTGTGTGTTTTTGTTAACATTAGTGGTGTATTTGTGTTTTTGTTAACGTTACGGGTGTATTTGTGTGTTTTTGTTAACATTAGTATTGTATTTGTGTGTTTTTGTTAACGTTAGTGGTGTTTTTGTGTGTTTTTGTTACCGTTAGTGGTGTATTTGTGTGTTCTAGTTAACATTAGTAGTGTATTTGTGTGTTTTTGTTAACGTTAGTGGTATATTTGTGTGTTCTTGTTAACATTAGTAGTGTATTTGTGTGTTTTTGTTAACGTTAGTGGTATATTTTTGTGTTTCTGTTAACGTTAGTGGTGTATTTGTGTTTTTGTTAACGTTACGGGTGTGTTTTTGTTAATGTTAGTGGTGTATTTGTTTTTTGTTAACGTTACGGGTGTATGTGTGTGTTTTTGTTAACGTTCATGGTATATTTGTGTTTCTGTTAACATTAGTCGTGTATTTGTGTGTTTTGGTTAACATTAGTGTTGTATTTGTGTGTTTTTGTTAACGTTAGTGGTGTATTTGTGTGTTTTTATTAACAGTAGTGTATTTGTGTGTTTTTGTTAACGTTAGTGGTATATTTGTGTGTTTTTGTTAACATTAGTGGTGTATTTGTGTTTTTGTTAACGTTAGTGGTGTTTTTGTGTGTTTTTGTTACCGTTAGTGGTGTCTTTGTGTGTTCTAGTTAACATTAGTAGTGTATTTGTGTGTTTTTGTTAACGTTAGTGGTGTATTTGTGTGTTTTTGTTAACAGTAGTGTATTTGTGTTTTTGTTGACGTTAGTGGTATATTTGTGTGTTTTTGTTAACGTTAGTGGTGTATTTGTGTTTTTGTTAACGTTACGGGTGTATTTGTGTGTTTTTGTTAATGTTAGTGGTGTATTTGTGTTTTTGTTAAGGTTACGGGTGTGTGTGGGTTTTTGTTAACATTTGTGGTATATTTGTGTGTTTTTGTTAACGTTTGTGGTATATTTGTGTGTTTTTGTTAACGTTAGTGGTGTATTTGTGTGTTTTTGTTAACGTTAGTGGTGTATTTGTGTTTTTGTTAACGTTAGTGGTGTATTTGTGTGTTTTTGTTAACGTTAGTGGTGTATTTGATTGTTCTTATTAACGTTAGTGGTGTATTTGTGTTTTTTTGTTAACGTTAGTGGTGTATTTGTGTGTTTTTGTTAACGTTAATGGTGTATTTGTGTGTTTTTGTTAACGTTAGTGGTGTATTTGTGTGTTTTTGTTAACGTTAGTGGTGTATTTGTGTGTTTTTGTTAACATTAGTGGTGTGTGTGTGTTAATGATAGTAGCATTCCTCAACTTTATCAGTATTTATTGCCACCTTTCCCAACTTCTTTGTCACGTGTTGCTGGCATCAAATTCTAAAGTTAATGATTATTTGCAAAAAAAAAAAATGTTTGTCAGTTTGAACATCAAATATGTTGTCTTTGTAGCATATTCAACTGAATATGGGTTGAAAATGATTTGCAAATCATTGTATTCCGTTTATATTTACATCTAACACAATTTCCCAACTTATATGGAAACGGGGTTTGTATTTCCAGGCTTTCCAGGGCCAAATAAAATGAAGTGGCGGGCCACATCTGGCCCCCGGGCCTTGAGTTTGTCAACCTGTGTTTTGAACCTTCTTAAGTGGAATGTTCCTGAACCTTTGTGACTCTACGTGCTCTCTGGGGGGTCCCACGTGTTTTCCAATTGTCTGAAACAATGTGTGTGTGTGTGTGTGTGTGTGTGTGTGTGTGTGTGTGTGTGTGTGTGTGTGTGTGTGTGTGTGTGTGTGTGTGTGTGTGTGTGTGTGTGTCAGAGAAAGTGTAAACAAAAAGGAAGAAGAGGTCAAGCTCACATGCAGAGCACCAAGTGAGACGGTGGCGTTCAGCAGCTCCATCGATTTTTTCTTTTCCCCTCCTCGGCGCTCCCCTTGATACCCCCCACTTTTACAGAGAGAATGGGCCTTGACAAAGAGCCCAGCGGACGCCCGCTGTTCTCCTCAGCGCTCGCCGAGCCGGACCTCCTCGCTAAAAGCGGCCCCCGCCTCGCCGCCGGCGCTTGACTCCTGCACACAAAGCACTTAGGTTACCTCCTCCTCCTCCTTCCTCTCGCCAACGTCTCGTTGTGAGGCGACGTTTTTTACTCCAGCGATGGAGAAAGGCCGACGGAACTGGGCGAATGTTGGCTCAAACTCAAATCAGAACCCCCACAGATGATTAAATATCAGAAATAACTCCGAGTGTAACGATACGCCGTCATGACAGTTCTGTACCTGCAGTGGTTGGTTTTTTTTACCTTCCAAAAGGTCAAACAAAACCCAATGGTAAAAAAAAAAAAGAAGCAATTTTTAACTTTTAGTGGTGTATTTGTATGTTTTTGTTAACATTAGTGGTGTATTTGTGTGTTTTTGTTAACGTTAGTGGTGTATTTGTGTGTTTTTGTTAACGTTAGTGGTGTATTTGATTGTTCTTATTAACGTTAGTGGTGTATTTGTGTGTTTTTGTTAACGTTAGTGGTGTATTTGATTGTTCTTATTAATGTTAGTGGTGTATTTGATTGTTCTTATTAACGTTAGAGGTGTATTTGTGTGTTTTTGTTAACGTTAGTGGTGTATTTGTGTGTTTTTGTTAACGTTAGTGGTGTATTTGGTTGTTCTTCTTAACGTTAATGGTGTATTTGTGTGTTTTTGTTAACGTTAGTGGTGTATTTGTGTGTTTTTGTTAACGTTAGTGGTGTATTTGATTGTTGTTTTTAACGTTAGTGGTGTATTTGTGTGTTTTGTGTTAACGTTAGTGGTGTATTTGTGTGTTTTTGTTAACGTTAGTGATGTATTTGATTGTTCTTATTAACGTTAGTGGTGTATTTTTTGTTTTGTGTTAACGTTAGTGGTGTATTTGTGTGTTTTTGTTAACGTTAGTGGTGTATTTGTGTGTTTTTGTTACCATTAGTGGTGTATTTGTGTTAATGTTAGTAGTGTATTTGTGTGTTTTTGCTACCGTTAGTAGTGTATTTGTGTGTTTTTGTTAACATTAGTGGTGTATTTGTGTGTTTTTGTTACCGTTAGTGGTGTATTTGTGTTAATGTTTGTTGTGTATTTGTGTGTTTTTGTTAACGTTAGTGGTGTATTTGTGTGTTTTTGTTAACGTTAGTGGTGTATTTGGTTGTTCTTCTTAACGTTAGTGGTGTATTTGTGTGTTTTTGTTAACATTAGTGGTGTATTTGTGTGTTTTTGTTAACGTTAACGGTGTATTTGTGTGTTTTTGTTAACGTTAGTGGTGTATTTGTGTGTTTTTGTTAACGTTAGTGGTGTATTTGATTGTTGTTATTAACGTTAGTGGTGTATTTGTGTGTTTTGTGTTAACGTTAGTGGTGTATTTGTGTGTTTTTGTTAACGTTAGTGATGTATTTGATTGTTCTTATTAACGTTAGTGGTGTATTTTTTGTTTTGTGTTAACGTTAGTGGTGTATTTGTGTGTTTTTGTTAACATTAGTGGTGTATTTGTGTGTTTTTGTTAACGTTAGTGGTGTATTTGATTGTTGTTATTAACGTTAGTGGTGTATTTGTGTGTTTTGTGTTAACGTTAGTGGTGTATTTGTGTGTTTTTGTTAACGTTAGTGATGTATTTGATTGTTCTTATTAACGTTAGTGGTGTATTTTTTGTTTTGTGTTAACGTTAGTGGTGTATTTGTGTGTTTTTGTTAACGTTAGTGGTGTATTTGTGTGTTTTTGTTATCATTAGTGGTGTATTTGTGTTAATGTTAGTAGTGTATTTGTGTGTTTTTGCTACCGTTAGTAGTGTATTTGTGTGTTTTTGTTAACATTAGTGGTGTATTTGTGTGTTTTTGTTTCCGTTAGTGGTGTATTTGTGTTAATGTTTGTTGTGCATTTGTGTGTTTTTGTTAACGTTAGTGGTGTATTTGTGTGTTTATGTTAACATTAGTGGTGCATTTGTGTGTTTTTTTTAAACTTTAGTGGTGTATTTGTGTTTTTGTTAATGTTAGTGGTGTATTTGTGGGGTTTTGTTAACGTTAATGGTGCATTTGTGTGTTTTTGTTAACGTTAGTGGTGTAGTTGTGTGTTTTTGTTAACGTTAGTGGTGTATTTGTGTTTTTGTTAACGTTAGTGGTGTATTTGTGTGTTTTTGTTAACGTTAGTGGTGTATTTGTGTGTAGTGGTGTATTTGTGTGTTTTTGTTAACGTTAGTAAATGTAAATGGTAAATGGGTTATACTTGTATAGCGCTTTTCTACCTTCAAGGTACTCGAAGAGCTTTGACACTATTTCCACATTCACCCATTCACACATTGAAGGCCCTACCCACGACCCATCACACAACGGACGTGACGAGGTTGGTAGAAGGTGGGGATCGAACCAGGAACCCTCAATTTGCTGGCACGGCCACTCTACCAACCGCGCCACACTCATGTTAGTAGTGTATTTGTGTTTTCGAGTTCATTTTAGTGGTGTATTAGTGTGTTTTTGTTAACGTTAGTGGTGTATTAGTGTGTTTTTGTTAACGTTAGTGGTGTATTTGTGTGTTTTTGTTAACGTTAATGGTGTATTTGTGTATTTTTGTTAACGTTAGTGGTGTATTTGTGTGTTTTTGTTAACGTTAGTGGTGTTTTTGATTGTTCTTATTAACGTTAGTGGTGTATTTGTGTGTTTTGTGTTAACGTTAGTGGTGTTTTTGTTAACGTTTGTGGTGTATCTGTGTGTTTTTGTTAACGTTAGTGGTGTATTCGTGTATTTTTGTTAACGTTAGTGGTGTATTTGTGTGTTTTTGTTAACGTTAGTGGTGTTTTTGATTGTTCTTATTAACGTTAGTGGTGTATTTGTGTGTTTTGTGTTAACGTTAGTGATGTTTTTGTGTGTTTTTGTTAACGTTTGTGGTGTATCTGTGTGTTTTTGTTAACGTTAGTGGTGTATTTGTGTGTTTTTGTTAACGTTAGTGGTATATTTGATTGTTCTTATTAACGTTAGTGGTCTATTTGTGTGTTTTGTGTTAACGTTAGTGGTGTATTTGTGTGTTTTTGTTAACGTTTGTGGTGTATTTGTGTGTTTTTGTTAACGTTAGTGGTGTATTTGTGTGTTTTTGTTAACGTTAGTAGTGTTTTTGATTGTTCTTATTAACGTTAGTAGTGTATTTGATTGTTCTTATTAACGTTAGTATGTATTTGATTGTTCTTATTAACGTTAGTGGTGTATTTGTGTGTTCTTATTAACGTTAGTGGTGTATTTGTGTGTTTTTGTTAACGTTAGTGGTGTATTTGTGTGTTTTTGTTAACGTTAATAGTGTATTTGTGTGTTTTTGTTAACGTTAGTGGTGTATTTGTGTGTTTTTGTTAACGTTAGTGGTGTATTTGTGTGTAGTGGTGTATTTGTGTGTTTTTGTTAACGTTAGTAAATGTAAATGGTAAATGGGTTATATTTGTATAGCGCTTTTCTACCTTCAAGGTACTCAAAGCGCTTTGACACTATTTCCACATTCACCCATTCACACATTGAAGGCCCTACCCACGACCCATCAGGAGCAAGGGCGAAGTGTCTTGTTCAAGGACACAACGGACGTGATGAGGTTGGTAGAAGGTGGGGATCGAACCAGGAACCCTCAGTTTGCTGGCACGGCCACACTGATGTTAGTAGTGCATTTGTGTTTTCTTGTTAATTTTAGTGGTGTATTTGTGTGTTTTTGTTAACGTTAGTGGTGTATTTGTGTGTTTTTGTTAACGTTAGTGGTGTATTTGTGTGTTTTTGTTAACGTTAGTGGTGTATTAGTGTGTTTTTGTTAATGTTAGTGGTGTATTTGTGTGTTTTTGTTAACGTTAGTGGTGTATTAGTGTGTTTTTGTTAACGTTATGGTGTATTTGTGTGTTTTTGTTAACGTTAGTGGTGTATTTGTGTTTTTGTTAACTTTAGTGGTGTAGTTGTGTGTGTAAAAACAAGCAATTTTTGACCTATGTTTTGTTTTAGTTTAAGACTTCTTAATTCTGTTTCAGCACCCCTGGGTTTGTTTGTGTTTCTTGGTTGCCATGGGTGCTGATTAGGGTGTTACCTGTACTAATATAGTGCCTCGATACGAATTAATCATATTCGGTACTATACCGCTTCTAAAAAGTCCCCGGTTTTACGAGCAGAGGAGCATGTTTGGCAGCGCACACACAGAGTACTTACAAGCAGACACAGTTTGTAGACAGAAAAGGGAGAATGAACGCATTTTGGTGTAAAAAGTCAAGATAAAGGTGAAGTTATAACACTGAAACACCCTCAGCAAGAGCTGCTTTAAGACATGGCTAGCTGGCTAGCGGCTAACATCCATCCACAGTGTTTTAGCTACTTCTAAATCACTAATCCTGGTCTCCATGGCAACAAATAAAGTACGTTTCTTACAAGTAGCATTATCACTGGAGGACGAGGAATAGCTAAATATGCTTCACTACACACCGTAGGAGGATACAATAGTTCACCGCCGTCACAATGTAAACAAACGCCATGGGTGGATCTACACCTGACATCCACTGTAATGATACCAAGTACAGGAGCGTATCTCGTCGATACTACTGTGATTACGTCAATATTTTTAGGCATCACATCTTTTTTTAAAATCATATTATGTTTATAAAGTCAGCAAATACGTCCCTGGACACATGAGGACTTTGAATATGACCAATGTATGATCCTGTAACTACTTGGTATCGGATCCATACCTAAATGTGTGGTATCATCCAAAACTAATGTCAAGTATCAAAGAAGAGAAGAATAAGTGATTATTACATTTTAACAGAAGTGTAGATAGAACATGTTAAAACAGAAAATAAGCAGATATTAACGGTAAATGAACGAGTAGATTAATCATCCATTTTTACAGTTTGTCCCTCATAATGTGTACAAAATAATAGGTGTATAAATGACACAATATGTTACTGCATAGACTAATTAGGAGTCTTTGGTTGTTTACTTACTACTAAAAGACAAGTTGTCTAGTATGTTCACTATTTTATTTAAGGACTAAATGACAATAACAAACATATGTTTCATCTACACTAACATTTTATGATATTTTTCTAATGCCTGGCCGGCGATGGACTGACACACCCTCCACCATCCACGTAATGTGCAAACCCACGTGTAGCTTTTATCAGCAAAATGTACGATCAATTCATAATTAATGATTGTGTTGTTGAAATGTGATTACTTTGTTGTTTCTTTGACCAAGAAAACATGTCGCCATTAACCAAAGAACATGTTGGATGTTAAGTAACAATCAGCAGCAATTAGGCGGGGGGTGGGTGGTAATAGCTGGGTGTTGGTGGGTGGGTGGGTGGGTGGGGGGCTCCATCTGCTGAGTGAGCATCACACACAAACAGGTGGGCTCTTGTCAACACGCTAATTTCCAGGTTGCAGTGCATCACGGCAGCGCTGAGATTAATGGCGTCCGCCGAATGGAGGCTGGGGACGGGATGAAGCCGCCTGCCCTGCAGTCAGGGATGACAGTTTTGTCGCCATTTTTACCGACTTCATGTTCTGTTTGTGTGGCACCGACTTCATGTTCTGTTTGTGTGGCACCGACTTCATGTTCTGTTTGTGTGAGGACTGACTTCATGTTCTGTTTGTGTGAGGACCGACTTCATGTTCTGTTTGTGTGAGGACCGACTTCATGTTCTGTTTGCGTGAGGACCGACTTCATGTTCTGTTTGTGTGAGGACTGACTTCATGTTCTGTTTGTGTGAGGACCGACTTCATGTTCTGTTTGTGTGAGGACCGACTTCATGTTCTGTTTGTGTGAGGACCGACTTCATGTTCTGTTTGCGTGAGGACCGACTTCATGTTCTGTTTGTGTGAGGACCGACTTCATGTTCTGTTTGCGTGAGGACCGACTTCATGTTCTGTTTGTGTGAGGACCGACTTCATGTTCTGTTTGTGTGAGGACCGACTTCATGTTCTGTTTGCGTGAGGACCGACTTCATGTTCTGTTTGCGTGAGGACCGACTTCATGTTCTGTTTGTGTGAGGACCGACTTCATGTTCTGTTGGTGTGAGGACCGACTTCATGTTCTGTTTGTGTGAGGACCGACTTCATATTTTGTTTGCGTGAAGACCGACTTCATGTTCTGTTTGTGTGAGGACCGACTTCATGTTCTGTTTGCGTGAGGACCGACTTCATGTTTTGTTGGTGTGTGGACCGACTTCATGTTCTGTTTGCATGAGGACCGACTTCATGTTCTGTTTGCGTGAGGACCGTCTTCATGTTCTGTTTGTGTGAGGACTGACTTCATGTTCTGTTTGTGTGAGGACCGACTTCATGTTCTGTTTGCGTGAGGACCGACTTCATGTTCTGTTTGTGTGAGGACCGACTTCATGTTCTGTTTGTGTGAGGACCGACTTCATGTTCTGTTTGTGTGAGGACCGACTTCATGTTCTGTTTGTGTGAGGACCGACTTCATGTTCTGTTTGTGTGAGGACCGACTTCATGTTCTGTTTGTGTGAGGACCGACTTCATGTTCTGTTTGTGTGAGGACCGACTTCATGTTCTGTTTGTGTGAGGACCGACTTCATGTTCTGTTTGTGTGAGGACCGACTTCATGTTCTGTTGGTGTGAGGACCGACTTCATGTTCTGTTTGTGTGAGGACCGACTTCATGTTCTGTTGGTGTGAGGACCGACTTCATGTTCTGTTTGTGTGAGGACCGACTTCATGTTCTGTTTGTGTGAGGACCGACTTCATGTTCTGTTTGTGTGAGGACCGACTTCATGTTCTGTTTGTGTGGGGACCGACTTAATGTTCTGTTTGTGTGAGGACCGACTTCATGTTTTGTTTGTGTGAGGACCGACTTCATATTTTGTTTGCGTGAAGACCGACTTCATGTTCTGTTTGTGTGAGGACCGACTTCATGTTCTGTTTGCGTGAGGACCGACTTCATGTTTTGTTGGTGTGTGGACCGACTTCATGTTCTGTTTGCATGAGGACCGACTTCATGTTCTGTTTGCGTGAGGACCGTCTTCATGTTCTGTTTGTGTGAGGACTGACTTCATGTTCTGTTTGTGTGAGGACCGACTTCATGTTCTGTTTGTGTGAGGACCGACTTCATGTTCTGTTTGTGTGAGGACCGACTTCATGTTCTGTTTGTGTGAGGACCGACTTCATGTTCTGTTTGTGTGAGGACCGACTTCATGTTCTGTTTGTGTGAGGACCGACTTCATGTTCTGTTTGTGTGAGGACCGACTTCATGTTCTGTTGGTGTGAGGACCGACTTCATGTTCTGTTTGTGTGAGGACCGACTTCATGTTCTGTTGGTGTGAGGACCGACTTCATGTTCTGTTTGTGTGAGGACCGACTTCATGTTCTGTTTGTGTGAGGACCGACTTCATGTTCTGTTTGTGTGAGGACCGACTTCATGTTCTGTTTGTGTGGGGACCGACTTAATGTTCTGTTTGTGTGAGGACCGACTTCATGTTTTGTTTGCGTGAGGACCGACTTCATGTTCTGTTTGTGTGAGGACCGACTTCATGTTCTGTTTGCGTGAGGACCGACTTCATGTTCTGTTTGTGTGAGGACCGACTTCATTTTCGGTTTGTGTGAGGACCGACTTCATGTTCTGTTTGTGTGAGGACCGACCTCATGTTCTGTTTGCGTGAGGACCGACTTCATGTTCTGTTTGTGTGAGGACCGACTTCATGTTCTGTTTGCGTGAGGACCGACTTAATGTTCTGTTTGTGTGAGGACCGACTTCATGTTCTGTTTGTGTGAGGACCGACTTCATGTTCTGTTTGTGTGAGGACCGACTTCATGTTCTGTTTGCGTGAGGACCGACTTCATGTTCTGTTTGCGTGAGGACCGACTTCATGTTCTGTTTGTGTGAGGACCGACTTCATGTTCTGTTTGTGTGAGGACCGACTTCATGTTCTGTTTGTGTGAGGACCGACTTCATGTTCTGTTTGTGTGAGGACCGACTTCATGTTCTGTTTGCGTGAGGACCGACTTCATGTTCTGTTTGTGTGAGGACCGACTTCATGTTCTGTTTGTGTGAGGACCGACTTCATGTTCTGTTTGTGTGAGGACCGACTTCATGTTCTGTTTGTGTGAGGACCGACTTCATGTTCTGTTTGTGTGAGGACCGACTTCATGTTCTGTTTGTGTGAGGACTGACTTCATGTTCTGTTTGTGTGAGGACCGACTTCATGTTCTGTTTGTGTGAGGACCAGAGGTGGGTAGAGTACCCAGAAATTGTACTCAGGTAAGAGTACTGTTACTTTAGACATTTATTACTCAAGTAAAAGTAAGGAGTAGTCACCCAAATATTTACTTGAGTAAAAGTAAAAAGTATGTTGTGAAAAAACTACTCAAGTACTGAGTAACTGATGAGTAACCTGTTCGTTTAATGATGACTGCAACAAATAATGCACAAAAACATAAAAATAGCAATGAGCAAATTCAGAGCCAGGAATATCTCTTAAGCAACTAAAACAATTATATATATTAAATAATAATACATTAACATAAAAAATTAAGGCAAATTGAGCCACAATAACTTAACAGCACCATAGGCTCAGTAGGCAGAGATTACAAAGGAAAATAACAAGTTAGCCTTTATGCAAACCATAAACTGATAGTTGTAGGCTGCACCTGGGAACACACTGATTGGTGTTTCTATGCGTGCGACTGTGTGTGTGTGTGTGTGTGTGTGTGTGTGTGTGTGTGTGTGTGTGTGTGTGTGTGTGTGTGTGTGTGTGTGTATGAGTTAATAAATGTCCCCACACGATGTACATTTGACAGTGATTCATAGCAGGGAAGCTAACATCAGCCTACGGTGACAGCCAAAATATCTACTAAGGTTACTTACCGCCATGTGCTTCCTCAAATTTGACGTTGAGTTCATGTAAGCTTAAGCTTGTTGTATTTTGCCGCTGAAACTTTATGTGTAGTTAATCACGTGACCGCCTGGCTCTGTTTGATTGGTGAAACGGAGTCAAACGTCACCAGTGACTGCATTTGATTGGTGAAACGCAGGCATGCGATAGATCCTACTTTGAAGGTCTGTCTGACAAAGCAAAACAGACAAAGCGTGCATTAACAGATGGATAAAAATCAGTAGCGAGTAGCGAGCTGAATGTAGATAAATGGAGCGGAGTAAAAGTTTCGTTTCTTCTCTATAAATATACTCAAGTAAAAGTCAAAGTATGTTGCATTAAAACTACTCTTAGAAGTAGTAGTATATGTGTGTTTTTGTTAACGTTAGTGGTGTATTTGTGTGTTTTTGTTAACGTTAGTGGTGTATTTGTGTTTTCTTGTTAATTTTAGTGGTGTATTAGTGTGTTTTTGTTAACGTTAGTGGTGTATTTGTGTGTGTTTTTGTTAACGTTAGTGGTGTATTTGTGTGTTTTTGTTAACGTTAGTGGTGTATTAGTATGTTTTTGTTAAAGTTAGTGGTGTATTTGTGTGTTTTTGTTAACGTTAGAGGTGTATTAGTATGTTTTTGTTAACGTTAGTGGTGTATTTGTGTGTTTTTGTTAACGTTAGTGGTGTATTAGTATGTTTTTGTTAACAATAGTGGTGTATTAGTATGTTTTTGTTAACGTTAGTGGTGTATTTGTGTGTTTTTGTTAACGTTAGTGGTGTATTTGTGTGTTTTTGTTGACGTTAGTAGTGTATTTGTGTGTTTTTGTTAACGTTAGTGGTGTATTTGTGTGTTTTTGCTAACGTTAGTGGTGTATTTGATTGTTCTTATTAACGTTAGTGGTGTATTTGATTGTTCTTATTAACGTTAGTGGTGTATTTGTGTGTTTTTGTTAACGTTAGTGGTGTATTTGTGTGTTTTTGTTAACGTTAGTGGTGTATTTGTGTGTTTTTGTTAACGTTAGTGGTGTATTTGTGTGCTTTTGTTAACGTTAGTAGTGTATTTGATTGTTCTTATTAACGTTAGTGGTGTATTTGTGTGTTTTTGTTAACGTTAGTGGTGTATTTGTGTGTTTTTGTTAACGTTAGTGGTGTATTTGTGTGTTTTTGTTGACGTTAGTAGTGTATTTGTGTGTTTTTGTTAACGTTAGTGGTGTATTTGTGTGTTTTTGCTAACGTTAGTGGTGTATTTGATTGTTCTTATTAACGTTAGTGGTGTATTTGATTGTTCTTATTAACGTTAGTGGTGTATTTGTGTGTTTTTGTTAACGTTAGTGGTGTATTTGTGTGTTTTTGTTAACGTTAGTGGTGTATTTGTGTGCTTTTGCTAACGTTAGTAGTGTATTTGATTGTTCTTATTAACGTTAGTGGTGTATTTGTGTGTTTTTGTTAACGTTAGTGGTGTATTTGTGTGTTTTTGTTAACGTTAGTGGTGTATTTGATTGTTCTTATTAACGTTAGTGGTGTATTTGTGTCTTTTTGTTAACGTTAGTGGTGTATTTGTGTGTTTTTGTTAACGTTAGTGGTGTATTTGTGTTTTTGTTAACGTTAGTGGTGTATTAGTGTGTTTTTGTTAACGTTAGTGGTGTATTAATGTGTTTTTGTTAACGTTAGTGGTGTATTTGTGTGTTTTTGTTAACGTTAGTGGTGTATTTGTGTGTTTTTGTTAACGTTAGTGGTGTATTAGTATGTTTTGTTAACATTAGTGGTGTATTTGTGTGTTTTTGTTAACGTTAGTGGTGTATTTGTGTTTTTGTTAACGTTAGTGGTGTATTAGTATGTTTTTGTTAATGTTAGTGGTGTATTTGTGTGTTTTTGTTAACGTTAGTGGTGTATTTGTGTTTTTATTAACGTTAGTGGTGTATTAGTGTGTTTTTGTTAACGTTAGTGGTGTATTAGTGTGTTTTTGTTAACGTTAGTGGTGTATTTGTGTGTTTTTGTTAACGGTAGTGGTGTATTAGTATGTTTTTGTTAACGTTAGTGGTGTTTTTGTGTGTTTTTGTTAACGTTAGTGGTGTATTTGTGTGTTTTTGTTAACGTTAGTGGTGTATTTGTGTGTTTTTGCTAACGTTAGTGGTGTATTTGATTGTTCTTATTAACGTTAGTGGTGTATTTGATTGTTCTTATTAACGTTAGTGGTGTATTTGTGTGTTTTTGTTAACGTTAGTGGTGTATTTGTGTGTTTTTGTTAACGTTAGTGGTGTATTTGTGTGTTTTTGTTAACGTTAGTGGTGTATTTGTGTGCTTTTGTTAACGTTAGTAGTGTATTTGATTGTTCTTATTAACGTTAGTGGTGTATTTGTGTGTTTTTGTTAACGTTAGTGGTGTATTTGTGTGTTTTTGTTAACGTTAGTGGTGTATTTGTGTGTTTTTGTTGACGTTAGTAGTGTATTTGTGTGTTTTTGTTAACGTTAGTGGTGTATTTGTGTGTTTTTGCTAACGTTAGTGGTGTATTTGATTTTTCTTATTAACGTTAGTGGTGTATTTGATTGTTCTTAACGTTAGTGGTGTATTTGTGTGTTTTTGTTAACGTTAGTGGTGTATTTGTGTGTTTTTGTTAACGTTAGTGGTGTATTTGTGTGCTTTTGCTAACGTTAGTAGTATATTTGATTGTTCTTATTAACGTTAGTGGTGTATTTGTGTGTTTTTGTTAACGTTAGTGGTGTATTTGTGTGTTTTTGTTAACGTTAGTGGTGTATTTGATTGTTCTTATTAACGTTAGTGGTGTATTTGATTGATCTTATTAACGTTAGTGGTGTATTTGTGTTTTTTTGTTAACGTTAGTGGTGTATTTGTGTGTTTTTGTTAACGTTAGTGGTGTATTTGTGTGTTTTTGTTAACGTTAGTGGTGTATTTGTGTGTTTTTGTTAACGTTAGTGGTGTATTTGTGTGTTTTTGTTAACGTTAGTGGTGTATTTGGGTGTTTTTGTTAACGTTAGTGGTGTATTTGTGTGTTTTTGTTAACGTTAGTGGTGTATTAGTGTGTTTTTGTTAACGTTAGTGGTGTATTTGTGAGTGTTTGTTAACGTTAGTGGTGTATTAGTGTGTTTTTGTTAACGTTAGTGGTGTATTTGTGTGTTTTTGTTAACGTTAGTGGTGTATTTGTGTGTTTTTGCTAACGTTAGTGGTGTATTTGATTGTTCTTATTAACGTTAGTGGTGTATTTGATTGTTCTTATTAACGTTAGTGGTGTATTTGTGTGTTTTTGTTAACGTTAGTGGTGTATTTGTGTGTTTTTGTTAACGTTAGTGGTGTATTTGTGTGTTTTTGTTAACGTTAGTGGTGTATTTGTGTGCTTTTGTTAACGTTAGTAGTGTATTTGATTGTTCTTATTAACGTTAGTGGTGTATTTGTGTGTTTTTGTTAACGTTAGTGGTGTATTTGTGTGTTTTTGTTAACGTTAGTGGTGTATTTGTGTGTTTTTGTTGACGTTAGTAGTGTATTTGTGTGTTTTTGTTAACGTTAGTGGTGTATTTGTGTGTTTTTGCTAACGTTAGTGGTGTATTTGATTTTTCTTATTAACGTTAGTGGTGTATTTGATTGTTCTTAACGTTAGTGGTGTATTTGTGTGTTTTTGTTAACGTTAGTGGTGTATTTGTGTGTTTTTGTTAACGTTAGTGGTGTATTTGTGTGCTTTTGCTAACGTTAGTAGTATATTTGATTGTTCTTATTAACGTTAGTGGTGTATTTGTGTGTTTTTGTTAACGTTAGTGGTGTATTTGTGTGTTTTTGTTAACGTTAGTGGTGTATTTGATTGTTCTTATTAACGTTAGTGGTGTATTTGATTGATCTTATTAACGTTAGTGGTGTATTTGTGTTTTTTTGTTAACGTTAGTGGTGTATTTGTGTGTTTTTGTTAACGTTAGTGGTGTATTTGTGTGTTTTTGTTAACGTTAGTGGTGTATTTGTGTGTTTTTGTTAACGTTAGTGGTGTATTTGTGTGTTTTTGTTAACGTTAGTGGTGTATTTGGGTGTTTTTGTTAACGTTAGTGGTGTATTTGTGTGTTTTTGTTAACGTTAGTGGTGTATTAGTGTGTTTTTGTTAACGTTAGTGGTGTATTTGTGAGTGTTTGTTAACGTTAGTGGTGTATTAGTGTGTTTTTGTTAACGTTAGTGGTGTATTTGTGTGTTTTTGTTAACGTTAGTGGTGTAGGGTTAGGGTAAAAACAAGCAATTTTTGACCTACGTTTTGTTTTAGTTTAAGACTTCTTAATTCTTAAGTAGTAACAGGACCGACTTCATGTTCTGTTTGTGTGAGGACAAAATGTACATTTTTACTTAAGCGCTCTAAAAGTTGTGTCGGTTTTGAACCAAACTGATCATCATCCACTCTGGCCTCCACCTTATTTGTCAGGAGGTTCATTCGCAGCTCCGTCTCGGCGCTGACGACAGCGCGGCGATATTTATGCACCACAATGGTGGCGGCGGTGCACGATGGCGAGGGCGTTAGGTGGCTGATCCCCTGCCTGTTCATTACGCAGATAGAATTCGTTTGATGTCTAATTACATCAGCGCCGCCCGAGGCCGCCTTCACCTCCAGCAAGTAATACGGCCCGCACCTCGCCGTCTGATTGAACCGCACACCGGGGCCAAGAGACTCATCACAGAGCACCAATAACCGCAGCCACCTCTCCGCTCCTTAAGTGCGTTTTGTCGTGTTTGCTGGCGACAGCGATGGCCAAGATGAAGAAGCGAGGGTGGGGGGGGTGGGGGGGGATTCTATGGCGGCTGCTTGTGTTTGGTTTGAGTCAAGGCCAGACGCTTCCGATGGCGACGTGAACAAACACGCCGACAGACAGGAAGACTGCGGTCTTGCTGCCTGACTGACTCCATTTCATTTGATGCTTGACGAAGAACCTCCCCCAAGGCCAGTTAACGCAGAAATACGCTCGCTTTGACGAAATTCAAGTTTGACTTAAGTGCTCCGAAGAGAGAAACCGGTGATAGTTGGAGAATTATGAACACGACAAGTTAATGATACTTCCAGAAATGCAATTGAACATCACCCAAACCTTCTCTGCAATGGCCAGCAGGGGGCACAACAATAACTAGAAAAGACCTCAGTCCTTCCAGTCCACAATGCAGAATCACTTGTGGCCATACTTGCCAACCTTGAGACCTCCGATTTCGGGAGGCGGGTGGGTTGTTGGGGGCGGGGCGTGGTTGGTGGCGTGGTTAAGAAGGGAGGAGTATATTTACCGCTAGGATTCACCAAGTCAAGTATTTTATATATATATATATATATATATATATATATATATATAAGAAATACTAAGTCAAGTATTTCATATATATATATATATATATATATATATATATATAAATAAAGGAAATACTTGAATTTCAGTGTTCATTTATTTACACATATACACACACATAACACTCATCTACTCATTGTTGAGTTAAGGGTTGAATTGTCCATCCTTGTTCTATTTGTCACTATTTTTCTAACCATGCTGAACGCCCTCACTGATGATGCATTGCTTTGTGGCACGCAAAACGTGCTTTCATCAAATACAGTAGATGGCAGTATTGTCCTGTTTAAGAGTGTCACAACATAGCTGTTTACGGCAGACGAACTGCTTTATGGTAGACGAAATGCTGGTGTTGTGTGTTGTTGCCGCGCTGGGAGGACGTTAATGAAACTGCCTAACAATAAACCCACATAAGAAACCAAGAACTCGCCCTCCATCATTCTACAGTTATAATGTGATTGGGCAGGTATGCTTGTTTATATTGTGTGTCTGAATTTCGAGAGATTTTCGGGAGAAAATTTGTCCCGGGAGGTTTTCGGCAAAGCTCTCAATTTACCGGTCGATCTACGTTCCCATCCTCATCTATGGTCATGAGCTTTGTGTTATGACCGAAAGGACAAGATCACGGGTACTGAAATGAGTTTCCTCCGCTGGGTGGCGGGTCTCTCCCTTAGAGATAGGGTGAGAAGCTCTGCCATCCGGGAGGAGCTCAAAGTAAAGCCGCTGCTCCTCCACATGGAGAGGAGCCGGATGAGGTGGTTCAGGCATCTGATCAGGATGCCACCCGAACGCCTCCCTAGGGAGGTGTTTAGGGCACGTCCAACCGGTAGGAGGCCGCGGGGAAGACCCAGGACACGTTGGGAAGACTATGTCTCCCGGCTGGCCTGGGAACGCCTCGGGGTCCCACAGGAAGAGCTGGACGAAGTGGCTGGGGAGAGGGAAGTCTGGGCTTCCCTGCTTAGGCTGCTTCCCCCGCGACCCGACCTCGGATAAGCGGAAGAAGATGGATGGATGGTTTTCGGGAGAGGCGCTGAATTTCGGGAGTCTCCCGCAAAATCCGGGAGGGTTGGCAAGTATGCTTGTGGCGAGCCGTGCGTTTTCCACCTAGGCCTCCAGTGATGTGCGACTTCAATGATGATCTCTCCAAATATCATCATTGATGTCACCACATGACCATTGCTGGGGAAATACTATACAGGAACACATTTACTCCGCATTGAACCACATCAACATTGTACAAAACGGGTTATTTTCTGGCGCATTTAAAAATCAATAAACCCGCATCAGCAATTAAAAGATATCTTATGTGGTACTGTGAAAATTAAATGTGAAAAAAACCTCACAATTTGTAGGACCCATTCGACGTTGTATAAGCAGTGGTACACCTCAAAGTCTGCAGATTCGCCAGAACGGCTGAGCTCGCTTCCGGGGTTTGTCATGTCTGTGTAATCATGTTTTGTCTTAGTCATGTTTTGTTTAGTTATTGGACTTTTTAGTTTCTGGCTTTTCACTCCCTTGTCTTGTTTCCATGATTACCCATTAGTTTCACCTGTTCCACGTTTGGACTCATTGTGCGCTCTTGTTTGTCAACATAGCAACCCATTAGTTTTCACCTGTCACGTCACGCACCTGTTTCACGTTTTGAGTCACGCATCTGTTTTCGTTAATCATGTCTGTAGTATTTAAGTTCATTGTTTTTCAGTTTGTCTTTCTGGTGACATCCCCACATTTATGCTCTGCACATTTCTGACTCTTTTTTCATGTCCATCGTTCACGCTGCTCCTTTTTTTGTCCATGCCAAGTAAGTTTTGTTTATTATTGCCACAGTTAGTGTTTTTTGTTGTTCATTGTTTTTGCCTTTGTGCAAGTGTTTGGTTTCATAGTTTGTTCTCCGCCATTGTGCGCGCCTTTTGTTTACTTCCTTGTTTTGTATTTATAGTGTTTAAATAAAAATGTACCTTCATTCCCGTCTCGCCCGAGCCAACTTTCCGTTGCCTTCGAGAAAAACTAAACCCCAGGACCAAGTCATGACAGGGTTGGCCTTGAATCATCCATCCATCCAGCCATCTTCTACCCCTTGTCCCTTTTGGGGTTGTGGGGGGTGCTGGAGCCTATCCCAGCTGCATTCGGTCGGAAGGCCGGGTACACCCTGGACAAGTCACCACCACTTGTAATGATCGTCACTTAATGACACATTTTTATCTTGAAGTACTGTATTTTCCAGGCTATAAGGCACACTCAAAATCATTTTTTCCCCCTCAAAACTCGACAGTGCGCCTTACAAGTATGTACGGAATAATTCTGGTTTTGCTTACCGACCTCGAAGCAATTTTATTTGGTACATGGTGTCATGATGAATGTGACCAGTAGATGGCAGTCACACATAAATGATACGTGTGGACTGCAATATAACTCTAGTAAACAACACCGACATTTTATGTGTTCCATTGAAAATATAGAACATTACACACGGCGCTCAAAAATCTATCAAAATGTTTTAGTAGGACTTTGGTAAGCTATGAAGCCACACCGCTTGATGGATTGTACTGTGCTTCAACATAGGAGTATTATTATGGTGTGTGTGTATAAGGTAAGACATATTATCTGGTGTTTTGTTTCGCAATATTATGCAAAAGCAACTTTTCTCACCCTCTGGTACCTGCTGATCTGTATTTGGGATCTGCATAAGTCCTGAAAATGTTCTCGCGTCCGCCGTAGTCGATAAGCTTCCTCTTTTTCTCTATCTTCTTGTTTTGTGACATTCATCCTCCACTGTTGCCATTTCTAATATCAAGTAGTGTAAAGTTCTTACTTATATCTGTCAGTAAACTCGCCATGAAAGCACTAAAACATACCGGTGTAGTGAGTTGACATTATTCACTCAAGGAACTTTAGTTATTAGAGTTCCAGGTCAAACCGTTTTTCACGGGAGACATTTCCTGTGTTGTTGAAGCGACTGTCAGAAAGTGACTTGAAGACGATCTGTAAAACATCATCTATGCAACATTTTGAGCAAATAACCACCATTACATGTTATGTAGACCACAAGGAAGTCTTTTACATTCAGAAAAATGAAAAATATGACCCTTTTATTGCGCCTTATATATGAAAAAAAGATCGAAAATAGACCATTCATCGGCATACTTGCCAACCCTCCCCAATTTTCTGGGAGACTCCCGAATTTCAGTGCCTCTCCCGAAAATCTCCCGGGACAACCATTCTCCCGAAATTTCTCCCGATTTCCAGCCGGACTTAAGGCTCGCCCCCTCCAGGTCCGTGTGGACCTGAGTGAGGACAGCCTGTCGTCACGTCCTCTTGGCCAACCAAAAAGTAGCCACAGAACACTATACCGTATAGTGTTCTGTGGTTACTTTTTGGTTGGCCAACAGTTTACGTTGTATTGCGCACCCTGACGGCAAGTGTGGGAGTCGGTTCTGAAGTAAAGAGACGTAACTTCGTCACCTCGCCTGGTTATTGACTCCAACCCAGAATATTACGCTGCCCATACCTATGCTCCTTCAAAGGTTGTGCTACTGGCTGCAAAGCATTGCACTTTCAAATACAACAATGAGTAGAGAGGAGTGTTATGTGTGTATATGTGTAAATGAATGAACACTGAAATTCAAGTATGTATTTTTTATATATATATATATATATATATATATTAGAGATGCGCGGATAGGCAATTATTTAATCCGCAACCGCATCACAAAAGTCGTCATCCACCCGAACTAACATTTTATCAAATCCACACCCGCCCGCCACCCGCCCGTTGTTATATATCTAATATAGACGATGCAACTCATTAGTGAGGTTAGAAAGCTTTTGCCTGTTAAAGAAAGGAGACTGATCCAATGAAGCAGAGACATTCAATGCGTGCCACGCATTAATATCACTTGGCCACGTATTAGTGGCTAAGAGATATTAATGCGTGATAATATTATTTATCATTATTATAGTATTATTGTCATTTCCATTAAGAAAGTGTTGACTATTGTTGCCAATGCCCTTAGATCAGGAGTGCATTCCTCACACTTTGTGTGCGCAGTTGCAGCGAGCAGAACGATGCTTTTAAGAAGTTAAAAAAATGTTTTAGAAAGACTAGGCCTATATTTTCGTGAGGTAAAAATTTTTTTCTGAATTTATTTCAATGAATATTAAGTTGTTAACGTTATAATGCTCAAATAGGGACGAGGGCGGGGTGCACAGTGAAGCAGTGAACAATTTCGCGACAAAGATGAACCTTTATTGATTGATCTGCAGCCATGACAAAATATCAGACAATCTCCATTGTCAACGACAGGCAGGAAAATAAAGATAAACACATAGCCTATGTTGTAGACATAGGCATAGGCTCATACGTTTTTAAGTTGAAATAAAAAAATAAATAAAAAATGTGCCTCATAAGCCTTAGGCTGTCAATCACACGCACAAACTTAAATTATACAATAATTAACATATGCGGATTATCCGCGGACTCCGCGGTTGTGTCCGCAAACCGCGCATCTCTAATATATATATATATGTATATATATATATTAGAGATGCGCGGCTAGGCAATTATTTCATCCGCAACCGCATCACAAAAGTCGTCAACCATCCGCATCCACCCGAACTAACATTTAATCAAAACCGCACCCGCCCGCACCCGCCCGTTGTTATATATCTAATATAGACGATGCAAGGCATTAGTGAGGTTATAAAGCTTTTTCCTGTTAAAGAAAGGAGACTGATCCAATGCAGCAGAGACATTCAATGCGTGCCACGCACACCAGTGCGCAATCATCTGGGAGCCGCGCTGAGCGCACCTCCAAGCGCGCTCGCGCCACTCAAACTGCTGCAGGCAGCTGCGTTCTATCTTGTTTTAACATCCTGTGGCACTCTTCTGGGATCACGGCGGACGAAACTGTTCATGCTCAGGGTGTTTGTGGAGGTTCGGGGTTTTGCACAAATGTGATGCACCATGTTAGATGTCCCGGTTTTGTGACTGTCGTAGACATAAACAGCGTCGCAGCTCTTGCAAATCACGTAGCCAGCATTACTATCATCCTGATTTACAACCTCATAAAAACGAGTCCACGCTGA
Organism: Nerophis lumbriciformis; assembly: GCF_033978685.3. NCBI lineage: Eukaryota > Metazoa > Chordata > Actinopteri > Syngnathiformes > Syngnathidae > Nerophis > Nerophis lumbriciformis. The sequence goes on along the minus strand of NC_084552.2, from coordinate 9,617,368 downwards.
ACTTTTCTGGCCTTTTTTTCCCCTGGTCTTTAGTATTCCCTTTTTTAGTTTGTCGCGTACCATGTTTGCTGCCGGCGTTGCCATCTCTTTTTTTTTTCTTCTTCTGTTGTGGCATATGCTGCAGGTGCCTGCTCGTTTTTCGTATGTGGGTAACAACATTTAACTATGTATATCTATTTCCGAATTGGTTTAACTGCCACCCGCCTGAATCTATTTAAAATCTAATTTTTTTTAATTTCAACCGCCGGACCCGACCCGCACATAAAATCTAATTTTTTTTTATTTCAACCGCCCGACCCGCGGATAATCCGCGGACTCCGCGGTTGTGTCCGCAAACCGCGCATCTCTAATATGTGTATATATATATATATATATATATATATATATATATATATATATATATATATATATGTATATATATATATATATATATATATATATATGTATATATATATATATATATATATATATATATGTATATATATATATATATATATATATATATATATGTATATATATATATGTATATATATATATATATATATATATATATATATATGTATATATAAGAAATACTTGAATTTCAGTGAATTCTAGCTATAAATATACTCCTCCCCCCTTAACCCCTGACCCCAACCCTGACCTCGCCCACCTCAACCCCCCCCCCCCCCCCCCAAATCTCCCGAATTTGGAGGTCTCAAGGTTGGCAAGTATGTTCATCGGCAGTGCGCCCTATGGTCCGTAAAATACGGTACTCACTTTACGCCATTTATCGATTGTAGCTGAGATAGGCTCCAGCGCCCCCCGCGACCCCAAAGGGAATAAGCGGTAGAAAATGGATGGATGGATCTTCATTGGCAATAAAAGCAGCAGTTCATAGTCAACAATCTCGCTTGAATAGTTCTACTCGGACTTGGAGCTTTATACTACTAATATTCCGCCTCCTACCGGGGCCGCACCAGCCGCCCCCCACCAACAAATAGAAAGTGACAGGCGCCCCCACCCCACCCCACCCCACACCAGCCCCCTCGCCCGTCGCCCCCGTCTAAACACAAGCATCATCACACACACACGTCCTCCATCCTTTCCCATCATGTCCAATCCGTCAGTAAACAAGGAGAGAGGAGATGACAGCTTCTGGGGCTGATCAACTCCAAATAACCCCCACCACGACACACACACACACACACACACACACGCACACACACACACACACACACACACACAAATAAACAACACAACCACAAGGTTGTGTTGCCTCCCCCCATGGCTGGCAGCGTCTGGTATTTCCAGGAAAGCACCAAGGTCCAACTTCTGTTGAATTGTTTTTTCTGGAAATGCTTCCTGTCAAGAAGGGACAAGCGATGTGCTCTTCGGGTCTGGAAATGTCAACATGGATCTTCTAATAAAGGTTACCCGGAGATTACCAGTACAGACTCAAGATGGCTGCGCAGCAGATTCTTCCCCTGGTCCCAAGAATACAAATCTTTTAATGGAATCTCTGCCTCGGGAAGGAAAATATATTCTGAAACTTTTTGGCATTCTAAAACTTTGCTACAATTAACTACAATTACGCTGTAATGGTAAAGTATACCCAGAGGTGGGTAGTAACGCGCTACATTTACTCCGTTACATCTACTTGAGTAACTTTTGGGATAAATTGTACTTCTAAGAGTAGTTTTAATGCAACTTACTTTTACTTTTACTTGAGTATATTTGTAGAGAAGAAACACTACTTTTACTCCGCTACTTTTATCTACATTCAGCTCGCTACTCGCTACTAATTTTTATCGATCTGTTAATGCACGCTTTGTTTGTTTTGGTCTGTCAGACAGACCTTCAAAGTGCCTGCCTTACTGGTGACGTTTCACTCCGTTCCACCAATAAAATGCAGTCACTAGTGACGTTTGACTCCGTTCCACCAATCAAATGCAGTCACTGGTGACGTTGGACCAATCAAACAGAGCCAGGCGGTCACATGACCTGACTTAAACAAGTTGAAAAACTTATTGGGGTGTTACCATTTAGTGGTCAATTGTACGGAATAAGTACTGTACTGTGCAATATACTAATACAAGTTTCAATCAATCAATCAAAAGTGTGAAGGAAAAAAGACACGTTTTTATTTCAACCGTACATCCCGTTAAAAGCCTAAAGACTGACTGCACAGTTCCTGTCTTCACAATAAAAGTGCCGCTCCATCGCGCTTGCACTTACAAAATAAGAGTCTCCGAAAGCCAGCGCAAACAAGCTAGCAAGCTACGGAATTTGCCGCCAATGTATTTCTTGTAAAGTGTGTGAAAACGAATATGGAAGCTGGACAAATAAATTGCCAAAAACCAACCACTTTCATGTGGTATTAGACAGAAAGGAGGAACTTTTCTTCTCCTCCATTTGAAAACGTGGATGTTACCAGCACTACTGTCTGATTACAATCAATGCAAGTCATCAGAATCAGGTAACACACCAACTTATATTCTTGTCATCATGAAAGAAAGGAATCCGTATGTTAAACATGCATGTATATTCATTAAAACACCTTTAACATGTAAACAAAAACGGCAAACTAAATAAATATAAATGATATACTGTATATATCAATTTATGTGTATATAAATATATATATATATATATATATATATATATATATATATATATATATATATGATATGTGTGTGTATGTTACTCATCAGTTACTCAGTACTTGAGTAGTTTTTTCACAACATACTTTTTACTTTTACTCAAGTAAATATTTGGGTGACTACTCATTACTTTTACTTGAGTAATAAATCTCTAAAGTAACAGTACTCTTACTTGAGTACAATTTCTGGCTACTCTACCCACCTCTGAGTATACCCAGTGTTCCTTAACCTTTTTGATCTCGGTGCCTAAATTTTCCATCACACACACACGTCCTCCATCCTTTCCCACTCAAATATTAACACCGTAGTCCTACTCTTGAGTTCAATCATTTTCAATTATTGTATCCAACCTACTTATAGTTGAACATTATAAACCTTGTCAAATGATATGAAGACATACAAACTCTGTTTCCATATGAGTTGGGAAATTGTTAGATGTAAATATAAACGGAATACAATGATTTGCAAATCTTTTTCAACCCATATTCAGTTGAATGCACTACAAAGACAACATATTTGATGTTCAAACTCATAAACTTTATTTTTTTTTTGCAAATAATAATTAACTTAGAATTTCATGGCTGCAACACGTGCCAAAGTAGTTGGAAAAGGGCATGTTCACCACTGTGTTACATCACTTTTTCTTTTAACAACACTCAATAAACGACTGGGAACTGAGGAAACTAATTGTTGAAGCTTTGAAAGTGGAATTCTTTCCCATTCTTGTTTATGTAGCGCTTCAGTCGTTCAACAGTCCGGGGTCTCCGCTGTCGTATTTTACGCTTCATAATGCGCCACTCATTTTCGATGGGAGACAGGTCTGGACTGCAGGCGGGCCAGGAAAGTACCCGCACTCTCTTTTCACGAAGCCACGCTGTTGTAACACGTGCTGTATGTGGCTTGGCATTGTCTTGCTGAAATAAGCAGGGGTGTCCATGAAAAAGGCGGCGCTTAGATGGCAGCATATGTTGTTCCAAAAGCTGTATGTACCTTTCAGCATTAATGGTGCCTTCACAGATGTGTAAGTTACCCATGCCTTGGGCACTAATACACCCCCATACCATCACACATGCTGGCTTTTCAACTTTGCATCAATAACAGTCTGGATGGTTCGCTTCCCCTTTGGTCCGGAGGACACAATGTCGAATATTTCCAAAAACAATTTGAATTGTGGACACTTTTCCACTTTGCATGAGTCCATCTTAGATGATCTCGGGCCCAGAGAAGCCGACGGCGTTTCTGGATGTTGTTGATAAATGGCTTTCGCTTTGCATAGTAGAGCTTTAACTTGCACTTACAGATGTAGCGACCAACTGTAGTTACTGACAGTGGTTTTCTGAAGTGTTCCTGAGCCCATGTGGTGATATCCTTTAGAGATTGATGTCGGTTTTTGATACAGTGCCGTCTGAGGGATGGAAGGTCACGGTCATTCAATGTTGGTTTCCGGCCATGCCGCTTACCAGCAGTGATTTCTCCAGATTCTCTGAACCTTTTGATGATATTATGGACCGTAGATGTTGAAATCCCTAAATTTCTTAAACTGTTTGACTATTTGCTCACGCAGTTGTGGACAAAAGGGTGTACCTCGCCCCATCCTTTCTTGTGAAAGACATTACATTACATTTTTTGGGAAGCTGTTTTTATACCCAATCATGGCACCCACCTGTTCCCAATTAGCCTGCACACCTGTGGGATGTTCCAAATAAGTGTTTAAAGAGCATTCCTCAACTTTATCAGTATTTATTGCCACCTTTCCCAACTTCTTTGTCATGTGTTGCTGGCATCAAATTCTAAAGTTAATGATTATTTGCAAAACACATTTTTATGAGTTTGAACATCAAATATGTTGTCTTTGTAGCATATTCAACTGAATATGGGTTGAAAATGATTTGCAAATCATTGTATTCCGTTTATATTTACATCTTACACAATTTCCCAACTCAACAGGGTTTGTACATAAATCACAAATATTGTTTTCAAGCCTCAGGTCAGGCTGATTACAAAAATACTAATCAAATAAATGTTACGTACGGCGGGGGAAGGAGACGACATCAGGGCAGGAATCAGTTCAATAGGTTTATTGAACTTGATGAATGATGTATCCTCTGTCAGACCAAAGGGGCAAGGCGAGAGGGCAGTCTGTGGGCAGGGAAGCGGTCGGGAACTGGAGAGAAGCAAACGAGGTCTGTGTCCAAGCAGGGATTGAGGACCGAATGAGGCAGTCCAGAATCCAGTGGGAAGTCGAGGAGCACAGCTCGATCACGGGAAACAGGGGAGGCACTGCGGGGAAACACAAAGGACATAAGACACAGGAACAGGGAAGGCACAGCAAGAGAGCAAGTACGCAGGACTGAAGCCAGAGACGGGATGCTTACTACGAGGAGTGAACTACGTTCCGGCACTGTCTTCGTTAGTCCCAGGTGCGCTGATTACTGATTGCCTGCAGCTTTGCCGGCGGAGGTGCCAGCCGAGCTTTTAGCAAAAGGCATGATGGAGTGCGCATGCAACTGCAAAATAAGGGACGACTGGTTACACCAAGCCGTACCCTTTTGTTGGTGTTTTCCTGTGTTTTGTGTTGGTTCCTGTCCTGTGCTTCCGGTTAGAGGGTTAGGGGTTAGGGTTAGGGTTAGAGGGTTAGGTATAGCATAGTGGGTAGAGTGGCCGTGCCAGAGACCTGAGGGTTGCAGGTTTGTTTCCCGCCTCTTGACATCCAAATCGCACTGGTGAATGAATAATGAATGAATGATAGGTGGTGGTCGGAGGTGCCGTAGGCGCCAATTGGCAGCCTCGCTTCCGTCAGTCTACCCCAGGGCAGCTGTGGCTACAAATGTAGCTTACCACCACCAGTTGTGAATGAATGATGGGTTCCCACTTCTCTGTGAGCGCTTTGAGTATCTAATAATAGAAAAGCGCGATATAAAATCTAATCCATTATTAGTATTATTAGGTTAGGGTTACGGTTAGGGTTAGGATTGGGGTTAGGGGTTGGCGCTTAGGGTTAGGTTTTAGGTTAGTGTTAGGGTTGGGGTTGGGGTTAGGAGTTAGGGTTAGGCTTAGGGTTAGAGCGCGCACACACACACACACACACACACACACACACACACACACACACACACACACACACACACACACACACATACATACATTCCCACTCACATTTACACAATTTAGAGGCAATTAAGACAACACAATTACAGAAAACCTGACGATAGTGGCCACAAAAATTTGTCATGCAGAAATAAGTTGTCATAAACCTTGCCTATAGTAGCCACCCCGTTTAATGCGGCCTCTTATTTCACATCCCGGAATCGTTTTCTTACTCCGTGTCCACCTGCCACTAAGATAATTTGTTGCAATGATGCATGATGTTGATAGTTGTTATCGTTTATGTCATGATGTCACGTGATTTATTATTAGTGCCTGTGTTTTGTATTATTTCCTGTCCAGTGCTCTTATTTTAGCATTCCACTTCCTGTCTCTAATAAATTTTCCTGAGGGAACTCTCCTGAAGGAATCAATAAAGTACTATCTATCTATCTAAAGAGGCCTTTTACCTGCAATTTGCCTACTGTCTCTGCATCCTGGGGTCCGGACAAACACCAGACAATGACAATTCAATTCTCTACTGTTTTTAGGATAAGCTTGCTATTGTTTTCTTCTTATCAGTTGCTTTCCTCCACAATATTTAAATGAAAACTGCACGTTTTAAAAATGATGCCCATCATCCACATTCCCTAATTGAAACGAAAACATGTGTTTCCCTTCTCTGTGCATCCTAAATAGTGAAAAACTGCTAGTACGAGGCAGCCAACAATGCAGGTAATGGGCAGTCATCTAATACGTCCTCCTAAAAACCTTGAAAAAGTGCTAAAAACACTACATTTACATGCCAAGACCTGCATATTAACCAAGCTATAGCAACATTATTGTAAAAGCTAACACTAAAAAACAACTTTTCTGACGTAGTGACACACGGCCGTGCTCACGCTGCTCTTCGGCCACTAGCGAGAGGGATGCTACTGAGGCTACTTGAGCTTCTTCTGCTTCTGCTGGGTCAGCTTTCAGTTTTCAAAAGGTAACGCTATCTTATAAATCATGCCTCCAGCATAAAACTTGGCAACATGGCTCGGAAGACTTGACTAATGTGTATTTACTTCCAGGATTTTTTACCTGAAGAGTGAGGATCATGCTGAAAGATACAACCATCCCAGTGAGAGCAGACATGGTAAGTCACTGTTTTGGCCGTGTAACCTTTAGCAATAGTGCTTGATGATAACACTCAAAGGCTTTCACAAATTCTTCCCAAAACCGATACATGCTCTCTATGTTGTCGATGCCGGACGTAGCGTTCTTTGCTCTGCGCTCTGTGAAATTAATGCGCCCAGAAAATAAGTTCCAGTAATGCTTAACATGACCAAAATACTGTAAATATTACATGTTATCATGAATGTGCCTGCTACTACATGCTTCCATTTTCTACCAGAGGGACATATCCCATTTGCACTCGGGTGGAAGGCAGCGTACACCCTGGACATAACACACACATATATATATATGTATGTATGTATGTATGTATGTATGTATGTATGTATGTATATATAATATATACATATACACATATATATATATATATATATATATATATATATATATATATATATATATATATATGTGTATATGTATATGTAATATATATATATACATACATATATATATATATATATATATATATATATATTAGAGATGCGCGGATAGGCGATTATTTCATCCGCAACCGCATCACAAAAGTCGTCAACCATCCGCCATCCACCCGATCTAACATTTAATCAGAACTGCACCCGCCCGCACCCGCCCGTTGTTATATATCTAATATAGACGATGCAAGGCATTAGTGAGGTTATAAAGCTTTTGCCTGTTAAAGAAAGGAGACACCAGTGCGCAATCATCTGGGAGCTCCAAGCGCGTGGAGGTGCGATGTCCCTCGCACCCGCGGCGGCTCCACCCGGGCTCGCGCCCGAGGCTTCAGCGCGCACCGCGGCGGCCATCCTACTCGTCGCGGCCTAGCCCTCGCGGCTCTCGCTGCCGGCGACGGCCGGATATGGGCCCGACGCTCCAGCGCCATCCATTTTCAGGGCTAGTTGATTCGTCAGGTGGGTTGTTACACACTCCTTAGCGGGTTCCGACTTCCATGGCCACCGTCCTGCTGTCTATATCAACCAGGGTGAGCCCCACCCCTTTCGTGAGCGCACTGCGCGCGGAGTGACCCCTGTTACGCGCCCCCGCAACAGGGGTGGCGGGCAGGTAAGCTGCGCGGGCGGAACGCGCGGAGTGACCCCTGTTACGAGCCCCCGGCCACGGGGGTGGCGGGCAGGTAAGCTGCTTACCTGCTGCGCGTGACGCCGGCCGCGGCGAAGGCGGACGAGGCGGGGTGTCGGTGCGGTGGGCGCGTTGGTGACCCTGGACGTGCGTCGGGCCCTTCTCGCGGATCACCTCAGCTACGGCTCCCGGTGGGGCCCTCTCGGGGGAAGGGGCCTCGGTCCCGGACCCCGGCGAGGCGTCCCTTCTCCGCTCCGTAAAAGTGTCCATCTCTTTTTTTTTTCTTCTTCTGTTGTGGCATATGCTGCAGGTGCCTGCTCGTTTTTCGTATGTGGGTAACAACATTTAACTATGTATATATATTTCCGAATTGGTTTAACTGCCACCCGCCTGAATCTATTTAAAATCTAATTTTTTAAAATTTCAACCGCCCGATCCGCGGATAATCCGCGGACTCCGCGGTTGTGTCCGCAAACCGCGCATCTCTAATATATATATATATGTATATGTATGTATATGTATATATATATATATATATATATATATATATATATATATGTGTATATATGTATATATGTATATATGTGTATATATGTATATATGTATACATATGTATATATGTATATATATGTATATATATGTATATATATGCTTACATGTCCCTTGGCAAGTTTACCTGCAATACGGCGCTTTTGGTAGCCATCCACAAGCTTCTGCTTGAATTTTTGACCACTCCTCTTGACTAAATTGGTGCAGTTCAGCTAAATGTGTTGCTTTTTTGGCATGGACTTGTTTCTTCAGCGTTGTCCACACCTTTAAGTCAGGACTACTTTGGGAAGGCCATTCTAAAACCTTCATTCTAGCCTGATTTAGCCATTCCTTTACCACTTTTGACGTGTGTTTTGCTGGAACACCCAACTGCGCCCAAGACCCAACCTCCGGGCTGATGATTTTAGCTTGTCCTGAAGAATATGGAGGTAATCCTCCTTTTTTATTGTCCCAGTTACTCTCTGTAAAGCACCAGTTCCATTGGCAGCAAAACAGGCCACAGAGCATAATACTACCACCACCAGGCTTGACGGTAGGCGTGGTGCTCATGGGATTAAAGGGGTATTGTGGCCAAACAGTTACATTTTAGTTTCATCTGACACCACATGGACAAAGATAAGACCTTCTAGAGCAGGGGTGTCAAACTCAAATAAAGAGTGGGCCAAAATTTAAAACTGAACAAAGCCGCGGGCCAAGGTTGAACAAATGAACCTTTTAATAGGGACCCAAACAAGTTTTGCATTGAATATTGAACAAGCAAGGCTTCAAATAATAATAATAATAATTAAAAAATATCAATGGCATATCAAATACAATTTAAATAAAAATTGAATGCCTCTTTTCTATTTGAAGCCTTCTGAGGTAAATATCAACATTATCTTTTTCCACAGGCTAAAACATTTGAAAATAAAATAACAATGAATAAAGCAACCATTCAGGATTTTAAACTGCTCAGTTTGCAACACACTGATCTAATCTGATGTGCCCAAGCCAGACACCTGCCATCTTTTCTGGGATGCTAGTTCATTAATGTCGGGGATCAGGCTTTGAGCTGAGGCAACCTTCATTATCGAACGAAGGTGTTCAACAGTCATTATATCTCGTCCACCCGGACCACAGTCTTGGGGGCGTGCCTTTAATGCACTGCCTTTAACTTACTCTACGAGCTATCGTCACGTCCGCTTTTCATCCATTCTTACATCGTTCAGGCCCAGTCACAAGATATGTGCGGCTTCGGTACGCACACACGAGTGAATGCAACGCATACTTCATCAACAGCGGGACACTACAAAATACACCCCCGCAAATGTGGCCCGCGGGCCAGAGTTTGACACCCATGTTCTAGAGTAAAGTTCTGTGGTCAGATGAAACAAAAATGGAGCTGTTTGGCCACAATACCCAGCAATATGTTTGGAGGAGAAAAGGTAAGGCCTTTAATCCCAGGAACACCATGCCTACCGTCAAGCATGGTGGTGGTAGTATTATGCTCTGAATTGAAGCAATTGAAGATGAGGCTCGCTTGCAGTTTACGTGAACCTACTAGAGACGTCCGCGTGGCGCCGTACGTACCACACTTCCTGTAGACACATCAAAAGATCCTGCGCCAACAAGCCTTCATTAGTGCTCGAACCTTTCAACCAATCAGCACTTGTACTCTTGCCATCGTTAATGTCTCATCCCTCATGTTTACTGTGAGTTCGTCAGCGCAGAAGCCTGACTCATAATGGCCCCCGCCCTCGCCACCTGTGACGTCGGAGAACCAACCAACTGACTGACTGCGAGGCCAAGCCGCTAACCACTCAACCACCGCGTGGCACCAGTCAGCGTCAGTTTGACGCAAAAAAATGCCGCGACACAATGTTCCAGGTTTCTTCTTGAGGAAACTTCCGTTGCCATGGCAACACTGTGTTTGGACAATTACCCGAGTACGAAGTTCAGCTTCTCTCTGCGTCCTCTCGCTTTTTTCTTCTTCTCCTCTCGTCTCCCCAAGCGGCGGGTCAAATGATGGCGCTCATTATTCGCCAGCGACACTTTTTAAGGAGCACATTTTGATGAAATTAGCCGCCGTAATTGGATGCGGAATGAATGGTTCTTGGAAACGTGGCGGCCCCCCAAAAAAAGCATCACCGGCTGCGTTTTTCTCGCTCTTGTGCCGAACACCCACCCACATGAGACCCCCCCACCCCCCGTCCCTCCCGCCTCCGCCGAGCATTAGATAAGTGCGCTGGTCTAATTGCTTTCTTCAGGGAGAGAATTAGCTTGAGCTGTCCTGAGTGCTCCCACATCTAATGCATAAAGAACAGGCAAGAAGGACCAAAAGTGGAGGTCGGGGAATTGCACGCTAAACCCCCCCCCCCCCCCCCCCACACACACACACACACACCACCCACTTCCCATTCACTAGTCTGTCACATTTTGAGAAGGGAGGGGGTGTAAAGTGTTATCCTGTTGTAACATCTGAGCATATTAAGTATTTTTCAAATTTTCTATTGGATTGCATTAGATTGTGTACCTAATGAGGTGGCCATATTGCATGGCGATGATCAAATTGGCCTGAAATACCCAGACTGGAGTTTGTGTGTGTGCGTGTGTACGTGTGTGTGTGTGTGTGTGTGGTGGTCCAAAGAGTACGCAGGAGCTGTTTGTTTTTAATAACAAGCCAGAACACAGGCATGTACAGAAGAGCATGGGGGATAAAAGGGAGCGGCAGGCCTCCACCTCGGCGAGCCAGGAGCTTTACAAGTGGACCGAACCGTATTTATTGACTCCTGACACCGGACTTTGGACTTCATATCATATTTGGATCAGTGGTGGACTTTCTTAAAAAAAAAACAGGTATTTTCATACTTCATTTCCCCGAAGTAAACGACCTTCGACTAGAAGTTCCTTCGATTGAACGGAAGCCATTTTTTTGTATTTGGGAACTTCTGTGTTTTCTCTGGCATCTCATATGGACATCGTCATGTGACCTCTGATTAAAATTCTCCTTAGTGACGTGCGGCGCAAGCAACCAAAGACGACGACACAAGGAAGAAGTGATTAGACCGTTGTGAGCTCAGGATGCTGGAGATGGTAGTGTTGAATCAATCAATCAATCAATCAATCAATCAATCAATCAATCAATCAAAGTGTCTCAAAGGGCTGCACAAGCCACCACAACATTCTCGGCTCAGATCCCTCATCAGGGCGAGAAAAAACTCAACCCAATTGGATGACAATGAGAAACCTTGGAGGGGACCGCAGATGTGGATAGTGGATCTAACATAATAGTGAGAGTCCAGTCCATAGTGGATCTAACATAATAGTGTGAGAGTCCAGTTCATAGTGGATCTAACATAATAGTGTGAGAGTCCAGTCCATAGTGGATCTAACATAATAGTGAGAGTCCAGTCCATAGTGGATCTAACATAATAGTGAGAGTCCAGTCCATGGTGGATCTAACATAATAGTGTGAGAGTTCAGTCCATAGTGGATCTAACATAATATTGAGAGTCCAGTCCATTATGGATCTAACATAATGGTGTGAGAGTCCAGTCCATAGTGGATCTAACATAATAGTGTGAGAGTCCAGTCCATAGTGGATCTAACATAATAGTGTGAGAGTCCAGTCCATAGTGGATCTAACATAATATTGTAAGAGTCCAGTCCATAGTGGATCTAACATAATATTGTAAGAGTCCAGTCCATAGTGGATCTAACATAATATTGAGAGTCCAGTCCATAGTGGATCTAACATAAGAGTGTGAGAGGCCAGTCCATAGTGGATCTTAAATAATAGTGAGAGTCCAGTCCAAAGTGGATCTAACATAATATTGAGAGTCCAGTCCATAGTGGATCTAACATAGATATTGTGAGAGTCCAGTCCATAGTGGATCTAACATGATAGTGTGAGAGTCCAGTCCATAGTGGATCTAACATAGATATTGTGAGAGTCCAGTCCATAGTTGATCTAACATAATAGTGTGAGAGTCCAGTCCATAGTGGATCTAACATAATAGTGTGAGAGTCCAGTCCATAGTGGATCTAACATAATAGTGTGAGAGTCCAGTCCATAGTGGATCTAACATAATATTGTAAGAGTCCAGTCCATAGTGGATCTAACATAATATTGTAAATATTGTATATTGTAAATACAATATAGATATTGTGAGAGTCCAGTCCATAGTGGATCTAACATGATAGTGTGAGAGTCCAGTCCATAGTGGATCTAACATAGATATTGTGAGAGTCCAGTCCATAGTTGATCTAACATAATAGTGTGAGAGTCTAGTCCATAGTGGATCTAACATAATAGTGTGAGAGTCCAGTCCATAGTGGATCTAACATAATAGTGTGAGAGTCCAGTCCATAGTGGATCTAACATAATATTGAGAGTCCAGTCCATAGTGGATCTAACATAAGAGTGTGAGAGGCCAGTCCATAGTGGATCTTAAATAATAGTGAGAGTCCAGTCCAAAGTGGATCTAACATAATATTGAGAGTCCAGTCCATAGTGGATCTAACATAGATATTGTGAGAGTCCAGTCCATAGTGGATCTAACATAATAGTGTGAGAGTCCAGTCCATAGTGGATCTAACATAGATATTGTGAGAGTCCAGTCCATAGTTGATCTAACATAATAGTGTGAGAGTCCGGTCCATAGTGGATCTAACATACTAGTGTGAGAGTCCAGTCCATAGTGGATCTAACATAATAGTGTGTGAGTCCAGCCCATAGTGGATATAACATAATATTGTAAGAGTCCGGTCCATAGTGGATCCAACATAATAGTGTGAGAGTCCAGTCCATAGTGGATCTAACATAATAGTGTGAGAGTCCAGCCCGTAGTGGATCTAACATAATAGTGTGAGAATCCAGTCCATAAGTGGATCTAACATAATAGTGTGTGAGTCCAGTCCATAGTGGATCTAACATAGATATTGTGAGAGTCCAGTCCATAGTGGATCTAACATAATAGTGTAAGAGTCCAGTCCATAGTGGATCTAACATAGATATTGTGAGAGTCCAGTCCATAGTTGATCTAACATAATAGTGTGAGAGTCCAGTCCATAGTGGATCGAACATAATAGTGTGAGAGTCCAGTCCATAGTGGATCTAGCATAATAGTGTGAGAGTCCAGTCCATAGTGGATCTAACATAATAGTGTGTGAGTCCAGTCCATAGTGGATACAACATAATATTGTAAGAGTCCGGTCCATAGTGGATCCAACATAATAGTGTGAGAGTCCAGTCCATAGTGGATCTAACATACAGTAGTAGTGTGGGAGTCCAGTCCATAGTGGATCTAACATAATATTGTGAGAGTCCAGTCCATAGTGGATCTAACATAGATATTGTGAGAGTCCAGTCCATAGTGGATCTTAAATAATAGTGAGAGTCCAGTCCAACAATGATCTAACATAATGGTAGATGTTGAAGATGCTGTGGATGCTGAAATGTCAACCTTGCTAAATGTGTTGAAGATGCTGATGATACTAGAAATGTTAAGGATGAGAAAGATACTACGGATGCGGATGAAACTGAGTAATCTAAAGACAATGAGGACACCAAAGTCACTAAGGATACTGAGGACACTAAATATAATCGCAGTGTTTCCCACACATTCATTTATTTGTGGCGGCCCGCCACGAAATAATTACGTCCGCCACAAATGGATTTTTCGGCTTTTGACTCGCTCGACCGCTCATAAAAGCAATGGGACTCTGTCTGTGAATGTACCTTGTAGTTACAACTCCGGTGCAGTAGGTGGCAGTAGCCTACTGTGCATTGTAACTCCGCCAATAGCACTTAATTCACCTGGTGGGCCAGAAGAAGAAGAAGAAGAAGAAGACGGCGGAGTAAAAGAACGGACCGACCGGATCAAAATACGAGGGTAATATAGGTTGTAGGTAGATAAGTTATAGCTGCATCGCTCGCGGCTCGTCATATATTTAACGTTAATCCGCGATTTCACCGAGCGTTTCACTCACGGTGAGCAGCCTGACGCTGCTTCATTAACACCGCCGCTGTTGTCACGTCACGTGTTACCATACCGACGAGCTTACGTGTCCAGGTTATAACCCTGTTGTCAATAAACACACGTGGAGACGGTGCTTCAGATACTGCATTAATAATGAAGCTAAATTGTCCACTGTCCACTGCAGCATGTGAATGCAATGAAAATAATAAAATCTGAGCCAACCAGCTGTTAAAATGTTGTCCAGGTTAATGTTTTGGCCATTAAAGCCCTTCATTTCAAGATTTCAACTGTGATCGGGCTTTAAACAGGTGGCTGACCTGTTCAGATGGGTGTAACTCAGGGGTGCTCACACTTTTTCTGCAGGCGAGCTACTTTTCAATTGATCAAGTCGTGGGGATCTACCTCATTCATATATATAATTTATATTTACTTATTTATAAAATATATGTTTTTGTTAACAAGTTAAAGGTGTTTAATGATAATGCAAGCATGTTTAACACATATAGTTAATATTGTTAATAAATTAAAGGTGTTTAATGATAATACAAGAATGTTTAATACATATAGTTAATATTGTTAACAAGTTAAAGGTGTTTAAAGATAATACAAGCATGTTTAACACATATTGTTAATAAATTAAAGGTGTTTAATGATAATACAAGTATGTTTAATACATATAGTTAATATTGTTAACAAGTTAAAGGTGTTTAAAGATAATACAAGCATGTTTAACACATATTGTTAATAAATTAAAGGTTTTTAATGATAATACAAGTATGTTTAATACATATAGTTAATATTGTTAACAAGTTAAAGGTGTTTAATGACAATACAAGCATGTTTAACACATATAGTTAATATTGTTAACAAGT
Organism: Nerophis lumbriciformis; assembly: GCF_033978685.3. NCBI lineage: Eukaryota > Metazoa > Chordata > Actinopteri > Syngnathiformes > Syngnathidae > Nerophis > Nerophis lumbriciformis. Next base: position 9,602,029 of record NC_084552.2, on the reverse strand, counting down.
TAAAGGTGTTTAAAGATAATACAAGCATGTTTAACACATATAGTTAATATTGTTAACAAGTTAAAGGTGCTTAAAAATAATACAAGCATGTTTAACACATATAGATTCCTTTCTTTCATGAAGACAAGAATATAAGTTGGTGTATTACCTGATTCTGATGACTTGCATTGATTGGAATCAGACAGTGGTGCTGATAACGTCCGCATTTTCGAATGGAGGAGAAAAAAAGTCCTCCTTTCTGTCCAATACCACATGAAAGTGATTGGTTTTTGGCATCTTATTTGTCCAGCTTCTGTACTCCTTTATATACACTTTACAAGAAATACATTGTCGGCAAACTCCGTAGCTTGCTAGCTTGTGCACGCCAGCTTTCTGAGACTCTTATTTTGTTAGCGCAACTATGCAGTCGGTCTTTGGAGTTTTGACGACAGGTACGGCGCCAGAGTCTGTTGAAATAAAGTGTTTCTCGCCTCCCTTTCGGTAATTTTAATGAGCTAAATATGTACATAAAGTGTTGTACTTATATTCCAACTCCGCGTTCTTTTTGGTCATCGCCGCTGCCGCCGTCACCCCCCGCCCCCCGACCACACCACCACAAATAGATGCCTGTCCTGTGGTAAACACTGAATCGGGATGCTAATGACACTGAGAACACTGAAGACGCTGAATATGCTGAAGACACATAAGATGTTAAATACACTTAGAATGAAGAAGACTCTTAGAAGGCTGAAAACAGTGAAGACGCTGAACTTGCGGAATACACTGAAGATACTGAAGATGCAGAGAATGTCGATGACGCTGAGGATACTATTGACGCTGAGGATGCCAAAGACATTAAAGACACAGTGTACACTAAAGACACTAGATATACTAAAGATGCTGAGGTCATTGGGGGTATTGAGGATGCTGAAGACTTTGTGGACACTAAAGACACTGAGGATACCGAAGACATTAAGGATGCTGAAAACACTGACGATACTGAAGACACTGAAGAGGCTAAAGACACTGAGGATACTTAGGAAGATGAAGATATTGAGGACGTTGAAGACACTGAGGACGTTAAAGACACTGAGAATGCTAACAATGCTGAAAACGCTGAAGACACTAAGTATCCTGAGGATCCCAAAGACGCTGAGGATACTAAAGACATAGAGGACGCTAAAGACTCTAAAGATACTAAAAAAGGTTGAGAGCACTGAAGATATTGATGATGCTAACGACTGAGGATACTCTGGACACTTAGGATACTCTGGACACTTAGGATACTCTGGACACTTAGGATACTGAAGACACTTAGGATACTGAAGACACTTACGATATACTAAAGACACCGATGATTGTAATGACACTGAGGATACTAAAGACACTGAGGATACAAAAGACACTTAGGATACTGAATACACTTAGGATACTGAAGACACTTAGGATACTGAAGACACTTACTATATCCTAAAGACACCGATGGTTGTAATGACACTGAGGATACTAAAGACACTGAGGATACTGAAGACACTTAGTATACTAAAGACACTGAGGATTGGTAATGACACTGAGGATACTCAAAACACTTAGGATACTGAAGACACTTAAGACACTAAAGACACTGAGGGCACTAATTCCACTGAGGATGTTAATACCACTGAGGATACTAATGCCACTGAGGTTACTAATGCCACTGAGGATAGTAATGACACTGAGAACACTGAAGACACTGAGGATGGTAATGACACTGAGAACACTGAAGACACTGAGTATGGTAATGACACTTAGGATACTGAAACAACTGAGGGTGGTAAGGACACTGAGGATACTGAAAACACTGAAGATGGTAAGGAAACGTAGGCTACTGAAGAAACTGAGGATGATAATGACACTGAGGATAATGAAGACACAGAGGATGGTAATGACACTTGAAGATACTGAAGACACTGAGGATGCTGATATCTAAGGTATTAAAGACACTGAAAACAATGAAGATGCTGAAAATGCTGTTGAAAAGTTCTGAATTGCTGCAACAGGTTCCGTTGTCAGGACAATTTAAAGAAATACAATATTGTCATCTGTCTTTCTCATTTTCAGCCTAATTTAAAAGCAATCATCTTCGTTGATATACTGTAAAAAAAAACAATAAAAAGGAAGTTCATCAAAGGATGGAATAAGTATTTCCAGGAGTTTGGAACTAGGTGGAAATGAATACTTCATCCTTCAGCTGGAGTGCTGCATGGTGTGTGACGCACATGACATTAATCACTGTCAATCAGCGCTCTTAAACACATCGTCTTATCTACTATATTAACAGGTATTATATTTTAATTTCATGTCGGCCATTGGCAGGCTGCCGCTGTAATAACATTATTAATTGTAATTCTTTTTAATATGACACAGCGGGCCTCTCTCTCTAGAGGGATTCCAGTGGGACTTGACTGTGTCAGCGTGCATGATCGTTGATGCGTGTGCGTGCCTGTGTATGTGTGTGTGCTTGCCTCTGTATGTGTGGCTGTGTGTACGTGTGTGGGTGCGTGCCTGTGTATGTGTGTGTGTGTACGTGCCTGTGTATGTGTGTGTGTGTGTGCGTGCCTGTGTATGTGTGTGTGCTTGCCTGTGTATGTGTGCCTGTGTATGTGTGTGTGTGTATGTGCCTGTGTATGTGTGTGTGTGCGTGCCTGTGTATGTCTGTGCGTGTACGTCCCCGCTGCCTTGTGGGTTAGTCTTGGAAGACAAAAGGCTAGGGGAGCACACCCTGAGAGAAAAGCAAGTGCTGGTAGGCGCACTATAGGCGGTCCTCCGACAGACCGGAGCTCCGGCAACCTCCTGCAGCCTCCTGCAGCTGTGAGGAGGTGCCGGTCGTCCTGGGTTTCCCTTGCCATCGGGTACAGCTCCCCACAGCGAAGAAGTGATGTTGGAGTCTGCGCGTTCCACTCGTCAAAAAAGACCTCAACGGCGGAGTGGGCGGATGATGGTTGTAGAGAACCTCCACAACGGTCACAAAGGCGTAAGAAGGCTGCAGCAAAGATGGGCCCTCAATTGTCTTGGTCTCCATGCCATTGGACCCTGGCCTTCTCTTTGCCAAGGACAGTGTGGTGGCTTTCTGTGCACCAGTTTCCCCGCTTTAAAAGATTCCCCGCACAGGCGTTCTCCTGAAGGACCCATCATTACCCAACCCCCTATAAGTCCTATGGTGACCAGGAAATGGTGACGGGAGCAGGACAGTGAAGTCTGGGAGCTTCTAGCCACGCACTGGCACGTAGGCGGTGGGTGCCTGATTCAGTCGCCTTGCTCTCGGACCGAGGCAGAGAGAGCATTTCAGCAGCATCACCCACGTCTGAGCAGCCCTATTTAGGATCCACTCTGCTCACCCTACACGGGAAGGGGCTAGAAGTGGTGCCCTTAAAATAGCCTGCCTCCTACAACCTGACTGGAATACCGCGTCCAGTGGGTTCACCTCATAGCGGTCGAAAACAAAAACAATGAACTTTGGAGCTTGGAATGTGAGAACAGTTATGGACAGTGCCTCCAGCAATCGTACAGAAAGAAGATCGGCGACCGTTGCCAGGGAGCTGAAAAGGTGCAAGATCGACATTGCTGAACTGTCTGAAAGTCGCTTGGCTGAGGAGGGGCAACTAAAGGAGGAGAAAGGGGATACACTTTCTTCGAGAAGGGGAAAACAGCTGATGAACCCAGAATCCACGGAGTGGGATTTTCCATCAGAAACAGGCTCATCTACCTACTCTCCGAATCTCCAATAGGCATCAATGAGCGTCTCATGACCGTATGCCTGAGGCTCTCAAACGATCAGATGGCCACGGCTGTGAGTGCCTATGCACCAAATTTGGACTCACATGATGAAGACAAGGAGACCTTCTATGCAACTTTAGACCAGGTTCTATCGGATATTCCGAAAGAAGATAAGATCCTCCTACTCGGGGACTTCAATGCCAGGGTTGGCAAGAATCACAAGCTCTGGAAAGGCACTCTAGGTAAAGAAGGTGTTGGGAATGTCAACTCCAACGGAGTCCTCCTTCTGTCAACGTGTGCTGAACATGATCTTCTGATAACAAAAACCCTTTTCCGCCAGAGAAACAGGTTCAAAACGTCCTGGATGCATCCCAGATCAAAGCGCTGGCATCTCATAGACTGTCATTGTCAAGGCCAGAGATCGCAAGGATGCCACACCAGATCAACGCATGCCCCATAACCAGCATCACCTTCTCTGGACAGGACCTGCCACTCTCCCCAGTTGTCAACAACCTGGGAGTGAAATTGGACCCCCACCTGAACTTTGAAGCCCACATCAACCATCTATGCAAAACCTCTTTCTTTCACCTCCACAACATCTCAAGACTCCGCCCCTCACTCACCCCAGCCGACACTGAAAGATTCGTCCATGCCTTCATCTCCTCCAGGCTTGATTACTGCAACGCACTTCTCGTCAGAGTCCCCAAAAAGAGCATCAAAAAGCTCCAGCACTTTCAAAACAGCGCAGCGAGGATCCTGACAAGCATGATCACATCACACCTATTCTCAAATCACTCCACTGGCTCCCTATCGCATCCTGGACCCAATTTTAAATCAACCTGCTCACTCACCAATGCATCTACGGCAACGCCCCCTCCTACCTCAAGGACCTAGTTTCCCCTCAACCCCCTACCCGCAACCTCTGCTCCTCAAACACTAACCTGCTCAAACCCATCAGGACAAAGTTACAATCTATGGGCCGCTGGGCTTTCTGCTCGACCGCTCCCGAACTTTGGAACGCTCTCTCCGACCATGTTAGAGCACCACAGTCGGTCGACCATTTTAAGAAGGGACTAAAAACCCACCTTTTTAGCACAGCTTTTACCTAATTTCTCTGCCTTCTTGTTTTTAAATGCACTGCTTGCTTATCTGTTTTTTATCCAGTGCTTTCATGCTTTTTATTTCTATTTTTATCTATGTTTCTGTTTGTGTGTCATGATTTCATTTCCATTTTAATTTTTTATTATATATTCTTACTTTCTATTTTTATTTTTATACTTTGTAGCACTTTTGAGATTTTAACAAATGTAAAGTGCGTTACAAATGCAATTCATTATTATTATTATTATTATTATTATGTTAACATCACCTAGGCCATGATTTGCGCGGACGGCTGCTGGACAGACCATCGCCTCATCCGCTCCACAATGAACATCTAGCTGCAGCAGAAGAGGAGGACACAAAGAAAACTTATTCACCCTAAATTTAACATCGATAGCCTTGGAGACACAGATAGGGTGCAACATCTACAAAACACCCTGTCTGTGAGACTCCCGGAAGAATATCCTGAGGATGTGGAAGAACACTGGAAGGCTCTTAAGACCACGCTACTTGAAACCAGCAAGGATACCATTGGCTACAGGACTAAGAAACACCAGGACTGGTTCGATGAAAACGACATCGAAATACAACAGTTGATTGATGCTGAAAGGAAAGCTTTTTGTTCTTGGCAGAGCGACATCAACTGCAGGGACAAAAGGCAGGCCCACGCCAAGGCAAAGGTACTTGTCCAGAGAGCTGAAAAACCAATGGTGGATGGAGAAGGCTCTGGAAATACAGAAGCTTGCTGACTGTGGACACCAGGGGTTTCTTTAATGCTACCAAGGCTGTTTATGGGCCCAGTTATTGAGGCCTAAACCCCCTCCGCTCTAAGGATGGACAAACTTTGCTCAAGGACGATGTGGGTATCAGTTCCAGATGGCGTAAACACTTCCAAGAGCTCCTGAATCGGAACTCTACAGTGGAGCTGGAAACCATCAACCAGATTCCGCAGCGACCCATCATGGAGCATTTGGGTGATCCCCCCACCGAAAATGAGGTCCAGGATGCCATCAGGAAACTGGGTAACAACAAGGCTTCTGGACCCGATGGGATACCAGCAGCAATATTAAAGCAAGACGGACCAAAACTCCTTTGCCACATCCACAGCCTCATTGGTAAAATCTGGAATATGGAGGAAATCCCAGCCGTACCAGATTGTCACCATCTTCAAGAAGGGAGATAAGGTGGACTGTGGCAACTACAGAGGCATCTCCCTCCTGTCCACAACAGGAAAAATACTGGCCTGTATTTAGGCCAACCGGTTATTGCCGCTGTCATAAGAGATCCTCCCAGAGTCCCAGTGTGGCTTTCGTCCAGCTAGGGGAACATCGGACATGATTTTTGCAGCTCGTCAACTGCAACAGAAATGTCGGGAACAACACCTGCCACTATACATGGCATTCATTGACCTTACAAAAGCCTTTGATTCTGTGAACAGAACTGCTCTCTGGGGTGCCCTCTCCAAGATGCCCAGACAAGTATCTGAAGATCTTGCGTCTGTTGCACGACAACATGACCGCACTGGTAGTTGGAAATGAAGGCTCTCAAATGGCTCCCTTCAAAGTTGACACTGGTGTCAAGCAGGGCTGCATCATCGCACCAACCCAGTTTGCCATCTTCATCTCAGTCATACTTCACCTCACCAGTCAAAACCTACCTGAGGGAGTCCAGTTCATATACAGGACAGACGGCAGGCTCTTCAACCTGAATAGGTTCAGGGCAAAAAGCAAGGTGCTTACATCCTCCATTACAGAGCTCCGGTACGCAGATGACAATGCTCTAGTTGCTCATTATGAGTTGGATTTCCAGAATATCTTGGATTCTTTTGCCAGAGCGTACCGACTTCTGGGACTTGACATCAACATAAAGAAGACTCAGATCCTGTACCAACCAACCCCTGGCACACCCTCCCAACCCCCCACAATTTATGTGGACAACAACATCTTGGAAAACGTAGAGCATTTCGCTTATCTTGGCAGTCTTTTTTCAACGAGAGCTGTCATCGATGCCGAGATCCACCACCGCATAGGTTGTGCCAGCGCAGCTTTTGCTAAGCTCAGGAAAATAGTTTTTGAGAATCGGGTCATCCAGACCAACATCAAGCTTCTTGTATGTCAAGCTGTAGTTCTGTCCACTCTGTTCTACGGGACTGATAGCTGGACCACCTACAGCAGACACCTGAAGGCTCTGGAGTAGTACCACCAGCAATGTCTCCGCAAGATCCTCCGGATCAGCTGGGAAAATAGGCGAACCAACATTAGTGTTCTGAAGGAAGCTAACATGCCCAGCATCACTACAACTGTCATTCGGCACCAACTCTGCTGTATGGGTCAGAAGCCTGGACAATATACCGCAGACACATCCGCTGCCTTGATGCATTTAACATCAGATGTTTCCAACGCATTCTTGGCATCACATTGCAGGACCGAGTTCCTCATACGGACATCTTACAGCGCACTGAGTCCATAAGCATAGAGGCCACCCTGGCACAGCGACAACTGCGGTGGATTGGTCACACCATCCGGATGCCTCGTCAGATGCTTTATGGTCAGCTCCTTTCAGCCAGCAGAAAGCCCGGAGGACAAAAGCTGCGGTACAAAGACCAACTGAAAGGGATATTGAAGAGATGCAACATCAAACCCCACGAACTTGAGACAGCTGCAGCCAATCGATCGCTGTGGCGTTTGCTGTGCCATGACGGGGTCATGTATCTGGAGGAGTGTCGGAACCAACACCGGAGGAATCAGCGGAGGCGAAGACACCACCCTGCAGTTCCAGAACCATCCCAGCACCCTGATCCAGGCCTGACATGTCTCCACTGTGGCAGGACGTGTGGTTCCAGGATCGGACTTCATAGTCATATGGAGTGGCATCGTCGCCAGCAACAATAGCCACCGACCAGAGCAACAAAATGGAAGCTACGTCATCTTCAACTACGATGGACCGCCTAAGCATGTGTGTGTGTGTGCATGCCTGTGTATGTGTGTGTACGTGCCTGTGTATGTGTGTGTGTACAAACCCTGTTTCCATATGAGTTGGGGAAATGTGTTAGATGTAAATATAAACGGAATACAATGATTTGCAAATCCTTTTCAACCCATATTCAGTTGAATGCACTACAAAGACAACATATTTGATGTTCAAACTCATAAACTTTATTTTTTTTTTGCAAATAATAATTAATTTAGAATTTCATGGCTGCAACACGTGCCAATGTAGTTGGCAAAGGGCATGTTCACCACTGTGTTACATGGCCTTTCCTTTTAACAACACTCAGTAAAGGTTTGGGAACTGAGGAGACACATTTTTGAAGCTTCTCATGTGGAATTCTTTCCCATTCTTGCTTGATGTACAGCTTAAGTTGTTCAACAGTCCGGGGGTCTCCGTTGTGCTATTTTAGGCTTCATAATGCGCCACACATTTTCAATGGGAGACAGGTCTGGACTACAGGCAGGCCAGTCTAGTACCCGCACTCTTTTACTATGAAGCCACGTTGATGTAACACGTGGCTTGGCATTGTCTTGCTGAAATAAGCAGGGGCGTCCATGGTAACGTTGCTTAGATGGCAACATATGTTGCTCCAAAACCTGTATTTACCTTTCAGCATAAATGGCGCCTTCACACATGTGTAAGTTACCCATGTCTTGGGCACTAATACACCCTCATACCATCACACATGCTGGCTTTTCAACTTTGCGCCTATAACAATCCGGATGGTTCTTTTCCTCTTTGGTCCGGAGGACACGACGTCCACAGTTTCCAAAAACAATTTGAAATGTGGACTCGTCAGACCACAGAACACTTTTCCACTTTGTATCAGTCCATCTTAGATGAGCTCAGGCCCAGCGAAGCCGACGGCGTTTCTGGGTGTTGTTGATAAACAGTTTTTGCCTTGCATAGGAGAGTTTTAACTTGCACTTACAGATGTAGCGACCAACTGTAGTTACTGACAGTGGGTTTCTGAAGTGTTCCTGAGCCCATGTGGTGATATCTTTTACACACTGATGTCGCTTGTTGATGCAGTACAGCCTGAGGGATCGAAGGTCACGGGCTTAGCTGCTTACGTGCAGTGATTTCTCCAGATTCTCTGAACCCTTTGATGATATTAAGGACCGTAGATGGTGAAATCCCTAAATTCCTTGCAATAGCTGGTTGAGAAAGGTTTTTCTTAAACTGTTCAACAATTTGGTCACACATTTGTTGACAAAGTGGTGACCCTCGCCCCATCCTTGTTTGTGAATGACTGAGCATTTCATAGAATCTACTTTTATACCCAATCATGGCACCCACCTGTTCCCAATTAGCCTGTTCACCTGTGGGATGTTCCAAATAAGTGTTTGATGAGCATTCCTCAACTTTATCAGTATTTATTGCCACCTTTCCCAACTTCTTTGTCACGTGTTGCTGGCATCAAATTCTAAAGTTAATGATTATTTGCAAAAAAAAAAAATGTTTATCAGTTTGAACATCAAATATGTTGTCTTTGTAGCATATTCAACTGAATATGGGTTGAAAATTATTTGCCAGTCATTGTATTCCGTTTATATTTACATCTAACACAATTTCCCAACTCATATGGAAACGGGGTTTGTACGTGCCCGTATATGTGTATGTGTGCGTGCCTGTGTATGTGTGTGTACGTGCCTGTGTATGTGTGTGTGTGTGCGGGCCTGTGTATGTGTGTGTATGTGTGTGTGTGTGTGCCTGTGTATGTGTGTGTGCGTGCCTGTGTATGTATGTGTGTATGTATGTGTGTGTGTGTGTGCGTGCCTGTATATGTGTGTGTGTGCCTGTATATGTGTGTGCGTGCCTGTATATGTGTGTACGTGCCTGTGTATGTGTGTGTGTGTGTGCGTGCCAGTATATGTGTGTACGTGCCTGTGTATGTGTGTGCGTGCTTGTGTATGTGTGTGTGTGTGTGTGCGTGCCTGTGTATGTGTGTGTGTGCGTGCCTGTATATGTGTGTACGTGCCTGTGTATGTGTGTGTGTGTCTGCGTGCCTGTATATGTGTGTACGTGCCTGTGTATGTGTGTGTGTGTGTGCGTGCCTGTATATGTGTGTACGTGCCTGTGTATGTGTGTGCGTGCTTGTGTATGTGTGTGTGTGTGTGCGTGCTTGTGTATGTGTGTGTGTGCGTGCCTGTATATGTGTGTATGTGCCTGTGTATGTGTGTGTGTGTGCGTGCCTGTATATGTGTGTGTGTGTGTGCATGCCTGTGTATGTGTGTACGTGCCTGTGTCTGTGTGTGTGTGTGTGTGTGCGTGCCTGTATATGTGTGTGTGTGCCTGTGTATGTGTGTGTGTACGTGCCTGTGTATGTGTGTGTGTGTGTACGTGCCTGTGTATGTGTGTGTACGTGCCTGTGAATGTGTGTGTACGTGCCTGTGTATGTGTGTACGTGCCTGTGTATGTGTACGTGCCTGTGTATGTGTGTGTGTATGTGCCTGTGTATGTGTGTGTGTACGTGCCTGTGTATGTGTGTGTGTGTACGTGCCTGTGTATGTGTGTGTACGTGCCTGTGAATGTGTGTACGTGCCTGTGTATGTGTGTACGTGCCTGTGTATGTGTACGTGCCTGTGTATGTGTGTGTGTACGTGCCTGTGTATGTGTGTGTGTACGTGCCTGTGTATGTGTGTGTGTGTACGTGCCTGTGTATGTGTGTGTGAAATAATGAAGAAGCGTTAGACAAGATGCTCTTAAACTCACCAGCGCTGTGCCGTGTGTAATCAGTTAAACTTGTTAGTAGATATTATAAATCTCCTCCCTAATCTTTGTGATGTTTCAAATCTCATCAAATGGCAACATAAGCTCGAGTAATTAAGCAAACATTGGCGACGTCGGCGGCATTTACGAGGCCCAATAAAAACCTAATTAAAAAGGGCATTTGTGCGTAAACACGACGAGGACACAATATCGTCCAGTGGGATGAGGGTCGGATGCTCAAACAAGTGCATTCCATTCTTGTCTTTTCCAGACTTCAATTTATTCAGGCTGTTGATTGGCTAAAATGGCTTCGGAGTTATAAGTCATAGCGCCACCTGTTGCTCCTGGCACACACTTGACAGCAGTGGTGTGCCGTCAGAGCCAGCAAGACCTCTTCCGCTGGCCTAACTTAACCAGAAATCATGATCATAATTAAAGATACAAGTAATTACTTTCACTTAATATCTAAAAAGTATTCATATTCTCTTCATGTCATATTATGCTCCTTCCAGGGCTGTTGTTTTTAGGTTAAAGTTTTTATCCAATCAGAATTCAGCTAGCTTATGTTGCCATGCTGTACCAAATCTGCCCGGGGCCTTCATCACATACAGTTGATAGATATTTGCCATAGCCAACCAGATCACCAGTTGTTGTCAGTAAGGCCTTCAAGCTGGCCTCACCTTGAACACCTCCTGTGATTGGATACTCACTTGGGAGTCCCAAGTGAGTATCCAATCAAAAAGTGCGAAAAACAGGAAGTGGCACCGGAGCCATAGAAAGCCACAGAAAACTCACCGGTACTCACATATTTAACCCACGAAGAAGAAGAGCAACATGTTGATTAGGTTTGCAGATATATATTTGCGAGGCCATTTTCAAGAAGGATATTTAAAGAGAAACTACATCTTGTGAGACGAGGTCGGCCAACACCGGAAGCTAGCTAGCTGTACCGGTTTTTGAACATTTGAAAGTTTGTCTAAGTCTAAGTCTAAGTTTCACTTCGAATCAAGCGACTACGAGCGGTACCACTGATTCATACGGTGTCGGATGGGTGTGACAAATTGTGAGTTCAAATATTTCATTTCTTAACTTTTTCATGTTTCGTTTGTTTTATACAATTCTTTTAATTCTGACAGTACCACATAAGATATGTTTTAATTGCTGAAGCGGGTCTATTGAATGTTAAATGCGCCGAAAAATAGACCATTTTCTGCACTGTTGAGGGGATTCAATACTCAGTAGTGTCCAAATGTGTTTCTGTATGATATCTCCAGCCATGTCCATGTGGTGACACCACTATGGACTGGACTTTCACACTATTATGTTAGATCCACTATGGACTGGGCTCTCACTCTATTATGTTAGATCCACTATGGACTGGACTCTCACTATTATGTTAGATCCACTATGGACTGGACTCTCACACTATTATGTTAGATCCACTATGGACTGGACTTTCACTATTATGTTAGATCCACTATGGACTGGACTCTCACTATTATGTTAGAACCACTATGGACTGGACTCTCACACTATTATGTTACATCCACTATGGACTGAACTCTCACAATATTATGTTAGATCCACGATGGACTGGACTCTCACACTATTAAGTTAGATCCACTATGGACTGGACTCTCACACTATTATGTTACATCCACTATGGACTGAACTCTCACAATATTATGTTAGATCCACGATGGACTGGACTCTCACACTATTAAGTTAGATCCACTATGGACTGGACTCTCACACTATTATGTTAGAACCACTATGGACTGGACTCTCACACTATTATGTTACATCCACTATGGACTGGACTCTCACTATTATGTTTGATCCACTATGGACTGGACTCTCACTATTATGTTAGATCCACTATGGACTGGACTCTCACGTTTATGTTAGATCCACTATGGACTGGACTCTCACACTATTATGTTAGATCCACTATGGACTGGACTTTCACTATTATGTTAGATCCACTATGGACTGGACTCTCACTATTATGTTAGAACCACTATGGACTGGACTCTCACACTATTATGTTACATCCACTATGGACTGAACTCTCACAATATTATGTTAGATCCACGATGGACTGGACTCTCACACTATTAAGTTAGATCCACTATGGACTGGACTCTCACACTATTATGTTACATCCACTATGGACTGAACTCTCACAATATTATGTTAGATCCACGATGGACTGGACTTTCACTATTATGTTAGATCCACTATGGACTGGACTCTCACTATTATGTTAGAACCACTATGGACTGGACTCTCACACTATTATGTTACATCCACTATGGACTGAACTCTCACAATATTATGTTAGATCCACGATGGACTGGACTCTCACACTATTAAGTTAGATCCACTATGGACTGGACTCTCACACTATTATGTTAGATCCACTATGGACTGGACTCTCACTATTATGTTAGATCCACTATGGACTGGACTCTCACACTATTATGTTAGATCCACTATGGACTGGACTCTCACTATTATGTAAGATCCACAATGGACTGGACTCTCACTATTATGTTAGATCCACTATGGACTGGACTCTCACACTATTATGCTAGATCCACATCTTTGTTCCCCTTTCAAGGTTTCTCATGGTTATCCCATTGGGTTGAGTGTTTTCTTGCCCTGATGTGGGATCTGAGCCGAGGATGTCGTTGTGGCTTGTGCAGCCCTTTGAGACACTCGTGATTTAGGGCTATATAAGGAAATAATTGATTGATATATTTATCAATTATGATATTTTGAGAGGTGAAGTCGGACATCACTGAAGGCCTAGGTGAGAGACTCACAGCCCGCCATGGGATATAAGTCACGGCGCCACCTGTTGCTCCTGGCAAAAACTGGACAGCCTGGAAAGGCTTTTTTTAAATTTTTTTTTATGCAGACTGAGAGTATTTTTCACTTAAATTCTTGTGTTTACGTCTGGTCATGGGCGGTGGAGGAAGAAAGGCTTGAACGCTAAGTCAGATGAAGAGGATTAAGGAATTGCACACATCAATGGCGGCAGAGATGTGTGCCGGGAGAGGAAGGAGCGATTGAAGATGGGTGGAGGCAGGCGAGAATGAGGGGATGGCGAGCGACTGACAGACGGGAGCGGCGGCGCCGCTGGAGGAGGCCTGTCGGAGCAAGATAGCGAGACGGGATTGGCGGAGCAGATGTAGCGGAGACTTGACGACACCTTTTTGGTTTTAATTCTCCCGTAAAGAACGCCGCCGGGGGGAGCACTCACACTGACATCATGTGAGTCATGCCCCGCCCCACTTTATGGCGGCCTTCCAGCCAATTAGACTCGGCGCTGTGCACAAGTCAACTTTGACGTCCGTCCGCCTCGTCCGTCACTTCTCCGTCCTTAATAAAAGGAGAAGAGGAGCGAAGACGAGGGCCGGCGGGGGTGCGGAACACGGGTCGGGGCTTTAATATCAGCTTGTTTTTAATATGAATAGCAACTTGCGGAGGGGAATGGATTCATCGCCGGGTACCGGCGGCGTTATTGGCGACGGCGTTGACTGGCAGCCTCCATATGTGGGATATAATAATAAAGCCCTGTGAGAGGCGGCAAATAAAAACAAGGGGGATAAAGGTGCATCATATCACGAGCAGGTTCCTTGAAAAATTACCCTTCCCGCCCCCGCCGTCTTTGAGCTTTTTCTGCTCTGATTATCCCGCTTCCCGCTCTTCATCTGCATCCTTATTTCATCGCCGTATAAGAGGCAGGCGTTTTCATCATGACGACACTCTGAGGATCCACGGCTGCCTCCCGAGGGGGAGTTGGACTTTCATCCGACAACCCCCCCACCCCCGCCTACCCTGAACCGCCTCCCTGGCATTTGATCATGTCTTCCCTCACCCTCAGCAGGTGTCGATCTTCATCGCTCCAAAAGGCAACATGCCGTCTTTTTAATCACACGTCTTCTTTAAGCGTCGAATCGTTGGAGGCATTGACTACAAAATGTGTCGGATTGAAACTTAAATGCTCCGTCTCCAAATGGAATACTTCCATCGGTGTGCAGACCAGGGGTGTCCATTACGTGGTTGGCGAGCTAGCGGTGGATGGTGGACGGTGTGTCAGTCCATCGCCAGCCAGGCATTAAAAGAATAGACCTAAAAATGATGCATCATCAATCTGCACTAAGATGTCACTTTGGTCACTTGATTGACATTCACGGCACCCGAGGGTCTTGTGAGATGACGCTGGCTGCTGCCAGATCATTATTAAGAAAAAACGACCGACAGGAAGGCGAGAAACACTTTTTATTTTACTTGTGAGATGACGCTGGCTGCTGCCAGATCATTATTAAGAAAAAACGACCGACAGGAAGGCGTTTTGGCATTCACAGTAAGACACGGAAAATCTACACTTGTTGGCGGAAAAAAACAAAAACTGGCAGCTCAGGTGCCAACATTTTAATGTAAAATTGCAGTTTTTTTTATTTACAGTATAAAAAAAAACAAATGTACATTTTACAGTGAAATTTTGGCAACTGAGCTGCCTTTTTTTTTTTTTTTACCATAAAAACAGCAGTACTGTTTTTCCATGGACAGTAATATACACTACATTTTGAGGTGGAATTATTGCAATTTACCATATTTTTTTTACCTTTTAGTTTAAAAAAATGTACTAATAAAATTCATTTAAAAATGGTTGTACTCTATGTAATCGTAAATTATGTCAACTTAAATATTGTCTAATTATGCAAAAATATATGATCAAACTTTCAAACCATTTTTTAAATACAAATAAATACTAATAATAATGATTTTAAAGCAATTTATCCATCAAATTGTCCAATGTAAAAGTAGCAATAGATTTCATGGTCAAATTGTGAAATTTACTGTGGTTTTTACAGCATTTTTCTCTAAATAAAAAAAATGTACTTTTTTTTTACTGTAATTAACTGTGGTAAAATGTTGGCATTTACAGTAATACACCGAAAATCTACACTTGTTGGCGGTAAATAACAACAAAAAAAAACTGGCAGCTCAGGTGCCAAATTTTACTGTAAAATTGCATTTTTTATTATTTATAGTAAAACAACAAATGTAAATTTTACAGTAAAATTCTGGCAACTGAGCTGCCTTTTTTTTTTTTTTTTTTTTACCATAAAAACAGCAGTACTGTTTTTCCATGTACAGTAATATACACTACATTTTGAGGTGGAATTATTGCAATTTACCATATTTTTTTTTACCTTTCACTTTAAAAAAAATCTACTAATAAAATTCATTAAAAAAATGGTTGTACTCCATGTAATCCAAAATTTTGTCAACTTAAATATTGTCTAATTATTTCAAAATATATGATCAAACATTCAAACCATTTTTTAAATAGAAATAAATACTAATCATAATGATTTTAAAGCAATTTATCCATCAAATTGTGCAATGTAAAAGTAGCAATAGATTTCATGGTCAAATTGTGAAATTTACTGTGGTTTTTACAG
Organism: Nerophis lumbriciformis; assembly: GCF_033978685.3. NCBI lineage: Eukaryota > Metazoa > Chordata > Actinopteri > Syngnathiformes > Syngnathidae > Nerophis > Nerophis lumbriciformis. The sequence continues at coordinate 9,586,010 of NC_084552.2, read as the reverse complement.
CATTTTTCTCTAAATGAAAAAAATTTACTTTTTTTTTTTACTGTAATAAACTGTGGTAAAATTTTGGCATTTACAGTAATACACCGAAAATCTACACTTGTTGGCGAGTCATACCAAAGACTATAAAAATGGGACCCATTACCTCCCTGCTTGGCACTCAGCATCAAGGGTTGGAATTGGGGGTTAAATCACCAAAATGATTCCCGGGCGCGGCCACCGCTGATGCCCACTGCTCCCCTCACCTCCCAGGGGGTGATCAAGGGTGATGGGTCAAATGCAGAGAATAATCTCGCCACACCTAGTGTGTGTGTGACAATCATTGGTACTTTAACTTTAACTTTAACTTTAAATAACAAAAAAAACAACTGGCAGCTCAGGTGCCAACATTTTACTGTAAAATTAATTTTTTTTAATTGACAGTAAAAAAAACAAATGTCAATTTTACAGTAAAATTCTGGCAACTGAGCTCCTTTTTTTTTTTTTTTTTTTTTTTTTAACCATAAAAACAGCAGTACCGATTTTCCATGGACAGTAATATACACTACATTTTGAGGTGACATTATTGCAATTTACCATATTTTTTTACATTTTAGTTTAAAAAAATCTACTAATAAAATTCATTTGAAAAATGGTTGTACTCCATGTAATCGCATATTATGTCAACTTAAATATTGTCTAATTATGCAAAAATATATTATCAAACATTCAAACCATTTTTTAAATAGAAATAAATAGTAATAATAACAATTTTAATGCAATTTATCCATCAAATTGTGCAATGTAAAAGTAGCAATAGATTTCAGGGTCAAATTGTGAAATTTACTGTGGTTTTTACAGCATTTTTCTCTAAATAAAAAAAATGTACTTTTTTTTTTACTGTAATAAACTTGACATTTACAGTAATACACCGAAAATCTACACTTGTTGGCGGTAAAAAACAAACAAAACAAACTGTCAGCTCAGGTGCCAACATTTTACTGTAAAATTGCATTTTTTATTATTCATAGTAAAAAAACAAATTTAAATTTTACAGTAAAATTCTGGCAACTGAGCTGCCTTTTTTTTTTTTTTTTTTTACCATAAAACCAGCAGTACTGTTTTTCCATGTACAGTAATATACACTACATTTTGAGGTGGAATTATTGCAATTTACCATATTTTTTTACCTTTCAGTTTAAAAAAATCTACTAATAAAATTCATAAAAAAATGGTTGTACTCCATGTAATCCCAAATTATGTCAACTTAAATATTGTCTAATTATGCAAAAATATATTATCAAACATTCAAACCATTTTTAAATAGAAATACATAGTAATAATAACGATTTTAAAGCAATTTATCCATCAAATTGTGCAATGTAAAAGTAGCAATAGATTTCATGCTCAAATTGTGAAATTTACTGTTGTTTTTACAGCATTTTTCTCTAAATAAAAAAAAAAATACTTTTTTTTACTGTAATAAACTGTGGTAACATTTTGGCATTTACAGTAATACACCGAAAATCTACACTTGTTGGCGGTAAAAAATAAAAAAACTAACTGGCAGCTCAGGTGCCAACATTTTATTGTAAAATTAATTTTTTTTAATTGACAGTAAAAAAAAAAACAAATGTCAATTTTACAGTAAAATTCTGGCAACTGAGCTGCTTTTTTTTCTTTTCTTTTTTTTTCAAACCATAAAAACAGCAGTACTGTTTTTCCATGGACAGTAATATACACTACATTTTGAGGTGACATTATTGCAATTTACCATATTTTTTTACATTTTAGTTTAAAAAAATCTACTAATAAAATTCTTTTAAAAAATGGTTGTACTCCATGTAATCGCATATTATGTCAACTTAAATATCGTGTCTAATTATGCAAAAATATATTATCAAATATTCAAACCATTTTTTAAATACAAATAAATTCTAATAATAATGATTTTAAAGCAATTTATCCATCAAATTGTGCAATGTAAAAGTAGCAATAGATTTCATGCTCAAATTGTGAAATTTACTGTGGTTTTTACAGCATTTTTCTCTAAATGAAACAATTTTTTTTTAGTGTAATAACCCATGATTTTGTTTTGGCATTCACAGTAATACACCGAAAATCTACACTTGTTGGCGGTAAAAAACAATCAAAACAAACTGGCAGCTCAGGTGCCAACATTTTACTGTAAAATTGCATTTTTTATTATTTATAGTAAAAAAACAAATTAAAATTTTACAGTAAAATTCTGGCAACTGAGCTGCCTTTTTTTTTACCATAAAAACAGCAGTACTGTTTTTCCATTGACAGTAATATACACTACATTTTGAGGTGGAATTATTGCATATTTTTTTTACCTTTCAGTTTAAAATAAATCTACTAATAAAATTAATTAAAAAAATGGTTGTACTCCATGTAATCGCAAAGTATGTCAACTTAAATATTGTCTAATTATGCAAAAATATATTATCAAACATTCAAACCATTTTTTAAATAGAAATAGATACTAATAATAACGATGTTAAAGCAATTTATGCATCAAATTGTGCAATGTAAAAGTAGCAATAGATTTCATGCTCAAATTGTGAAATTTACTGTGGTTTTTACAGCATTTTTCTCTAAATGAAAAAAATTTACTTTTTCTTTACTGTAATAAACTGTGGTAAAATGTTGGCATTTACAGTAATACACCGAAAATCTACACTTGTTGGCGAGTCATACCAAAGACTATAAAAATGGGACCCATTACCTCCCTGCTTGGCACTCAGCATCAAGGGTTGGAATTGGGGGTTAAATCACCAAAATGATACCCGGGCGCGGCCACCGCTGCTGCCCACTGCTCCCCTCACCTCCCAGGGGGTGATCAAGGGTGATGGGTCAAATGCAGAGAATAATCTCGCCACACCTAGTGTGTGTGTGACAATCATTGGTACTTTAACTTTAACTTTAACTTTAAATAACAAAAAAAACAACTGGCAGCTCAGGTGCCAACATTTTACTGTAAAATACATTTTTTTTAATTGACAGTAAAAAAAACATGTCAATTTTACAGTAAAATTCTGGCAACTGAGCTCCTTTTTTTTTTTTTTTTTTTTTTTTTTAACCATAAAAACAGCAGTACCGTTTTTCCATGGACAGTAATATACACTACATTTTGAGGTGACATTATTGCAATTTACCATATTTTTTTACATTTTAGTTTTAAAAAATCTACTAATAAAATTCATTTGAAAAATGGTTGTACTCCATGTAATCGCATATTATGTCAACTTAAATATTGTCTAATTATGCAAAAATATATTATCAAACATTCAAACCATTTTTTAAATAGAAATAAATAGTAATAATAACAATTTTAATGCAATTTATCCATCAAATTGTGCAATGTAAAAGTAGCAATAGATTTCAGGGTCAAATTGTGAAATTTACTGTGGTTTTTACAGCATTTTTCTCTAAATAAAAAAAAATGTACTTTTTTTTTTACTGTAATAAACTTGACATTTACAGCAATACACCGAAAATCTACACTTGTTGGCGGTAAAAAACAAACAAAACAAACTGTCAGCTCAGGTGCCAACATTTTACTGTAAAATTGCATTTTTTATTATTCATAGTAAAAAAACAAATTTAAATTTTACAGTAAAATTCTGGCAACTGAGCTGCCTTTTTTTTTTTTTTTTACCATAAAAACAGCAGTACTGTTTTTCCATGTACAGTAATATACACTACATTTTGAGGTGGAATTATTGCAATTTACCATATTTTTTTACCTTTCAGTTTAAAAAAATCTACTAATAAAATTCATAAAAAAATGGTTGTACTCCATGTAATCCCAAATTATGTCAACTTAAATATTGTCTAATCATGCAAAAATATATTATCAAACATTCAAACCATTTTTTAAATAGAAATACATAGTAATAATAACGATTTTAAAGCAATTTATCCATCAAATTGTGCAATGTAAAAGTAGCAATAGATTTCAGGGTCAAATTGTGAAATTTACTGTGGTTTTTACAGCATTTTTTTCTAAATAAAAAAAAAATACTTTTTTTTACTGTAATAAACTGTGGTAACATTTTGGCATTTACAGTAATACACCGAAAATCTACACTTGTTGGCGGTAAAAACTAAAAAAACTAACTGGCAGCTCAGGTGCCAACATTTTATTGTAAAATTAATTTTTTTTAATTGACAGTAAAAAAAAAACAAATGTCAATTTTACAGTAAAATTCTGGCAACTGAGCTGCTTTTTTTTCTTTTCTTTTTTTTTTCAAACCATAAAAACAGCAGTACTGTTTTTCCATGGACAGTAATATACACTACATTTTGAGGTGACCTTATTGCAATTTACCATATTTTTTTACATTTTAGTTTAAAAAAATCTACTAATAAAATTCATTTAAAAAATGGTTGTACTCCATGTAATCGCATATTATGTCAACTTAAATATCGTGTCTAATTATGCAAAAATATATTATCAAATATTCAAACAATTTTTTAAATACAAATACATTCTAATAATAATGATTTTAAAGCAATTTATCCATCAAATTGTGCAATGTAAAAGTAGCAATAGATTTCATGCTCAAATTGTGAAATTTACTGTGGTTTTTACAGCATTTTTCTCTAAATGAAACAATTTTTTTTTACTGTAATAACCCATGATTTTGTTTTGGCATTCACAGTAATACACCGAAAATCTACACTTGTTGGCGGTAAAAAACAATCAAAACAAACTGGCAGCTCAGGTGCCAACATTTTACTGTAAAATTGCAATTTTTATTATTTATAGTAAAAAAACAAATTTAAATTTTACAGTAAAATTCTGGCAACTGAGCTGCCTTTTTTTTACCATAAAAACAGCAGTACTGTTTTTCCATTGACAGTAATATACACTACATTTTGAGGTGGAATTATTGCATATTTTTTTTACCTTTCAGTTTAAAAGAAATCTACTAATAAAATTAATTTAAAAAATGGTTGTACTCCATGTAATCGCAAAGTATGTCAACTTAAATATTGTCTAATTATGCAAAAATATATTATCAAACATTCAAACCATTTTTTAAATAGAAATAGATACTAGTAATAACGATGTTAAAGCAATTTATGCATCAAATTGTGCAATGTAAAAGTAGCAGTAGATTTCATGCTCAAATTGTGAAATTTACTGTGGTTTTTACAGCATTTTTCTCTAAATGAAAAATTTTTTTTTTACTGTAATAACCCATTATTTTGTTTTGGCATTTACAGTAATACACCGAAAATCTACACTTGTTGGCGGTAAAAAACAAACAAAACAAACTGGCAGCTCAGGTGCCAACATTTTACTGTAAAATTGCATTTTTTATTATTTATAGTAAAAAAACAAATTTAAATTTTGCAGTAAAATTCTGGCAACTGAGCTGCCTTTTTTTTTTTTTTTTTTTTTTACCATAAAAACAGCAGTACTGTTTTTCCTTTGACAGTAATATACACTACATTTTGAGGTGGAATTATTGCATATTTTTTTTACCTTTCAGTTTAAAAAAAATCTACTAATAAAATTAATTTAAAAAATGGTTGTACTCCATGTAATCGCAAAGTATGTCAAATTAAATATTGTCTAATTATGCAAAAATATATTATCAAACATTCAAACCATTTTTTAAATAGAAATAAATATTAATAATAACGATTTTAAAGCAATTTATGCATCAAATTGTGCAATGTAAAAGTAGCAATAGATTTCAGGGTCAAATTGTGAAATTTACTGTGGTTTTTACAGCATTTTTCTCAAAATAAAAAATTTTTTACTTTTTCTTTACTGTAATAAACTGTGGTAAAATGTTGGCATTTACAGTAATACACCGAAAATCTACACTTGTTGGCGGTAAAAAACAAACAAAAAAAACTGGCAGCTCAGGTGCCAACATTTTATTGTAAAATTAAATTTTTTTAATTGACAGTAAAAAAAAAACAAATGTCAATTTTACAGTAAAATTCTGGCAACTGAGCTGCTTTTTTTTTCTTTTCTTTTTTTTTTTTACTATAAAAACAGTAGTACCATTTTTCCATGGACAGTAATATACACTACATTTTGAGGTGACCTTATTGCAATTTACCATATTTTTTTACATTTTAGTTTACAAAAATCTACTAATAAAATGCATTTAAAAAATGGTTGTACTCCATGTAATCGCATATTATGTCAACTTAAATATTGTCTAATTATGCAAAAATATATGATCAAATATTCAAACCATTTTTTAAATACAAATAAATACTAGTAATAATGATTTTAAAGCAATTTATCCATCAAATTGTGCAATGTAAAAGTAGCAATAGATTTCAGGGTCAAATTGTGAAATTTACTGTGGTTTTTACAGTATTTTTCTCTAAATGAAACAATTTTTTTTTACTGTAATAACCCATGATTTTGTTTTGGCATTCACAGTAATACACCGAAAATCTACACTTGTTGGCGGTAAAAAAACAAACAAAACAAACTGGCAGCTCAGGTGCCAACATTTTACTGTAAAATTGCATTTTTTATTATTTATAGTAAAAAAACAAATTTAAATTTTACAGTAAAATTCTGGCAACTGAGCTGCCTTTTTTTTTTTTTTTTTTTTTACCATAAAAACAGCAGTACTGTTTTTCCATTGACAGTAATATACACTACATTTTGAGGTGGAATTATTGCATATTTTTTTTACCTTTCAGTTTAAAAAAAATCTACTAATAAAATTAATTTAAAAAATGGTTGTACTCCATGTAATCGCAAAGTATGTCAAATTAAATATTGTCTAATTATGCAAAAATATATTATCAAACATTCAAACCATTTTTTAAATAGAAATAAATACTAATAATAACGATTTTAAAGCAATTTATGCATCAAATTGTGCAATGTAAAAGTAGCAATAGATTTCATGCTCAAATTGTGAAATTTACTGTGGTTTTTACAGCATTTTTCTCTAAATGAAAAAAAACATTACTTTTTTTTACTGTAATAAACTGTGGTAACGTTTTGGCATTTACAGTAATACGCCAACGTTTTACTCTAAAATTGCAGTTTTATTAATTGTATTTATATTATCATTTGGTGCAATAGTATTGACTGTTAGAATCGGCCCTCTGGGGCCAAACATAACTGCCATGTGGCCCTCAGTGAAAACCACTTTGACACTTTGAATCAGTGACCTGGACAACAAGACTCCTAATAGTACTATTATTAGTTTTCTATTGGCTGACTGATGACATCATCATACGGCAAGACCAAAAAAAGTCATCTCTTGTGAAGTCTTTGTGTTCTTGCCTGGCTGAGGATGGTTTAATAATGCAGGTGAAGACGGGAGACGTGCGTGTCACATCCTCGGCACACTTTAATTAAAGGCGTACACACGCGTGCACCTCTTGGCAGGCGTAATAATCCAGCCCGCATCTCACAAAGTGGGTCACAGGAACAAAGAGCATAGGCGTCTTCTGATGTGTCATTAGACTCCCCGATTCCCTCAAACGCAACGCTATTCAGGAAAGAAATCCCGGGTCGGCCGAGCGGTGGCGGGAGAATAATTTGGCGTCTGTGAATGGTTATTAATGGTTTGCACGCCACGTGGAATTTAAATCCACATTGCCTGTGCCGCTTTATCGTTTTTAATCTAGATTCATTAGGAAATGCTAATAAGTGTCATTGCGCCTTTTCCCTCATCCTGTGCAATCAGCACGCGCGCGCGCACACACACACACACACACACACACACACACACACACACACACACACACACACACACACAGGAGGATTCCTCAATCAACTTCAATTCATCGTTGAATTTATTGCATTTGTAACTTTGCGTGGTCGTTATTGACGTGTTGTCCTCGGTTTTCTGATTTGTTAGATTTTGTCCACAGTCGACGGACCATTTCTAGCGAGAGCGCACAGCTAATGAAAAATACCGTATTTTCCGGACCATAGGGCGCACCGGATTATAAGGCGCATTAAAGGACTCATATTATTATGATTTTTTTCTAAATGTAAAAGACTTTCTTGTGGTCTACATAACATGTAATGATAAATACCGTATTTTCCGGACCATAGGGCGCACCGGATTATAAGGCGCACCGCCGATGGATGGTCTAGTTTTGATCTTTTCCCATATGTTAGGCACACCCGATTATAAGGCGCATTAAAGGAGTCATATTGTTATGATTTGTTTCTAAATGTAAAAGACTTCCTTGTGGTCTACATAACATATAATGATAAATACCGCATTTTCCGGACCATAGGGCGCACCGGATTATAAGGCGCACCGCTGATCAATGGTCTATTTTTGATCTGTTCCCATATGTTAGGCGCCCCCGATTATAAGGCGCATTACAGGAGTCATATTATTATGATTTTTGTCTAAATGTAAAAGACTTCCTTGTGGTCTACATAACATGTAATGATAAATACTGTATATTCCGGACCATAGGGCGCAGCACCGATGAATGGTCTATTTTGGATCTTTTCTCATATATTAAGCGCACCCGATTATGGAGCGCATTAAAGGAATCATATAATTATGATTTTCGTCGAAATGTAAAAGACTTCCTTGTGGTCTACATAACATGTAATGATAAATACTGTATTTTCTGGACCATAGGGCGTACCGGATTATAAGGCGCACCGCCGATGGATGGTCTATTTTTTTAATCTTTTCCCATATGTTAGGCGCACCCAATTATAATGCGCATTAAAGGAGTCATATTGTTATGATTTGTTTCTAAATGTAAAAGACTTTCTTGTGGTTTACATAACATGTAATGATAAATACCGTATTTTCCGGACCATAGGGCGCACCGGATTATAAGGCGCACCGCTGATGAATGGTCTATTTTTGATCTGTTCCCATATATTAGGCGCCCCCGATTATAGGGTGCATTAAAGGAGTCATATTATTATGATTTTTGTCTAAATGTAAAAGACTTCCTTGTGGTCTACAGAACATGTAATGATAAATACTGTATTATCCGGACCATAGGGCGCAGCGCCGATGAATGGTCTATTTTGGATCTTTTCCCATATATTAGGCGCACACGATTATGGAGCGCATTAAAGGAATCATATAATTATGATTTTTGTCCAAATGTAAAAGACTTTCTTGTGGTCTACATAACATGTAATGATAAATACTGTATTTTCCGGACCATAGGGCGCACCGGATTATAAGGCGCACTGCCGATGAGCGGGTCTATTCAGGCCTATTTTCATACAAAAGGCGCACCGGATTATAAGGCGCATTAAAGGAGTCATATTATTATGATTTTTGTGGAAATGTAAAAGACTTCCTTGTGGTCTACATAACATGTGATGATAAGTACCGTATTTTCCGGACCATAGGGCGCCCCGCCAATGAATGGTCTATTATTGATCTTTTCCCCTATATTAGGCGCCCCCGATTATAGGGCGCATTAAAGGAGTCATATTATTATGATTTTTGTCTAAATGTAAAAGACTTCCTTGTGGTCTACATAACATGTAATGATAAATACTGTATTTTCCGGACCATAGGGCGCACCAGATTATAAGGCGCACTGCCGATGAGCGGGTCTATTCAGGCCTATTTTCATACAAAAGGCGCACCGGATTATAAGGCGCATTAAAGGAGTCATATTATTATGATTTTTGTCGAAATTTAAAAGACTTCCTTGTGGTCTACATAACATGTAATGATAAATACCGTATTTTCCGGACCATAGGGCGCACCGCATCATGAGGCGCACTGCTGATGAATGGTCTATTTTTGATCTTTTCCCATATGTTAGGCGCACCCGATTATAGGGCACATTAAAGTAGTCATAGTATTATGATTTTTTTTCTAAAAGTAAAAGACTTCCTTGTGGTCTACATCAGTGGTCCCCAAACACCAGTTCGGGGACCGGTGCCGGTCCATAACGCATTTTCTACCGGGCCGCACAGAGACATTAAATCATCAATAACAGACCGCATTTTCTGCTACTGAACTTTGGCCAGTCCCACCAGACAAACCAATAAGCTTGTTCATAATATGTACTGTACCGTGCAGTCTACTAATAAAAGTTTCAATCAATCACTGGGAGCAGGTGAGTAAAGTGTCTTGCCCAAGGACACAACGGCAGTGACTAGGATGGCGGTAGCGGGAATCAAACCTGGAGCCCTCGAGTTGCTGGCACGCCCACTCTACCAACCGAGCTATGCCGCCCCAAGCATTGTACATCGTACACTTCTGGGTGCTACCTCTATTTTTGAGAGTGTTGGTGTTGTCCATCTTGTGGGATGTGTTCCCCCCCCCCCCCCCCCCCCCTTGATCTGTTCCTTCATTTGAACACATTGCTTGTTGTGGGGAGGCGTGGCCGGCAGACCGACAGCGAGGCAGGGCAAGCCGGGGCCGACTCTATGATGGCGGCGAGGAGGTGGGGCGCGCCGGGATCGACGCCGTAACAAGTATCAGGTGCGTGGATCGCCTACCTGGCCACAATTATATAATCTCCTCCAAGTGTGTAAAAGGGAGGCAGCCGAGAAGGACGGGGCAGCAGAGGGAGTTGGAGAGCCAGCAGCACATGCAGCATGCAAGAGACAGAGAGCAAGAGGCAGAAGAAGACGCGGCCGACTGAAAAGCGTACCAAAGAGCGAGCAAGAAGAGGACCTGAAAAGCGACCTGACGAGACTTGAGTATTTGTTGAAAAATAAAGCAAAGTCACAAACCTGCTCCAGTCATGTCTGTCCTTGGTGGTCCATGGAACCCGGACGACAGCGGAAGTCTGTTACACTTGTCTTGTGCTGAGGCCGGACTCGTGGCGGACCTCCTGCAGAGATGCTCCAGCTACTTTTTCCACTTTCTACTGGCTATCAGAGGTCAGAGGCCTCCGTGGCGAGCACCCGTGGCTTTATCAAGATGTTTTCCCAAAGTGTCTATGAGCTGTTGGCGTGTATCTAAAGCTGGCCGGGAGGGTTGGGGGGGGGGCAGGAGTCGACTCCGCCATGATCAGGCGGCGTTGACGATAAGCCCTGAGAATCCTGAATGTGTTTCACCCCTCAGCCCTGAGATTCATTTCACAAATGCACCTGTGCTGAGAGGCTTGCATCTATCCGCCGGCTCTATCAAATCCATCTGCTGAGGTGTGTTACTGCACACCTAGTCCTTATCCTCTCCTCCCAAGTGCTCCTCTTTGCATTTCTTTTTTTTTTTTTTCAGCGTGACCGGGTCGTCAAAAGGATCAGAGCGCCGGCGGAGCGGCGAAGCGGAGACTGTTTAACATCTTAAGAGGGAGAGAAAAGCATTCGGAGGCCCTGGCATTATCCCCCCGGCCCGATAGAAGGGGCGTGCGCGGCGTTTGAGGCGGAGAATGGAAACGCCGCAGACGTCTGAGAGGCGGCTGGCGCTCGCTTCACGGGAGGGAAATCTCAAACGATGTTATTGAGTTGGTGTGCGCTCCATTCAAAGCTGCGCCGGCTGTCAACAGGTGGACACGGCTCATTTTTCATCTCGCTTGAAAAGAAGCGCGCCTTTTTGTTGCACGCGCAAGTGGAACAACCCGGCCACAAAAACACCCGAGACAATTTAGTAGGAAAAGTTATGAAAAGGATAATAACTGCGCTAACAAAACAAACATGCATTATGCAATATTGAAGAACTAATACGCCTACTTTCTGATCTCCATCCACCTTCTTCCGCCTATCCGAGGTCGGGTCGCGGAGGCAGCAGCCTAAGCAGGAAAGCCCAGACTTCCCTCTCCCCAGCCACTTCGTCCAGCTCTTCCCGGGGGATCCCGGGGCGTTACCAGGCCAGCCGGGAAACATAGTCTTCCCAACATGTCCTGGGTCTTCCCCGTGGCCTCCTACCGGTCAGGCGTGCCCTAAAGACCTCCCTAGGGAGCTTCTCACCCTATCTCTAAGGGAGAGACCCACCACCCGGCGGAGGAAACTCATCTGGGCCGCTTGTACTCGTGATCTTGTCCTTTCGGTCATAACCCAAAGCTCGTGACCATAGGTGAGGATGGGAACGTAGATCGACCGGTAAATTGAGAGCTTTGCCTTCCGGCTCAGCTCCTTCTTCACCACAATGGATCGATACAGCATCCGCATTACTGAAGACGCCGCACCGATCCTCCTGTCAATCTCACCATCCACTCTTCCCTCACTCGTGAACAAGACTCAGAGGTACTTGAACTCTTCCACTTGGGGCAGGGTCTCCTCCCCAACCTGGAGATGGCACTCCATCCTTTCCCGGGCGAGAACCATGGACTCAGACTTGGAGGTGCTGATTCTCATACCAGTCTCTTCACACTCGGCTGCGAACCGATCCAGTGAGAGCTGAAGATCCTGGCCAGATGAAGCTATCAGGACCATATTATCTGCAAAAAGCAGAGATCTAATCCTGCAGCCAACAAATCGGATCCCCCTCAATGGGTGTCCACAATGTACATCCGAACATGACATGACAATCAACAATGTCCCCACAAAGAAGGATTAAAAACAACTGAAATATTCTTGATTGCTAAAACAAAGTAAATGCGGGAAATATCGCTCAATGGAAGTTATGAAACTGCTCCAGGAAAATAGAAAAAGCCACCAAAATAGGAGTGCAAGACAAGAAAAGAGACAACTGGAAGGTTTACAAGAAGCCTAAAACAAAAATCCGAACAGGAAGTCTTAAATTCAGCCATATCAGATCATTGCAAAATGAATAACCACATCATTGACCGGGACAACGGCAAAATCATCGGCACAGAAAAGAACTAATTCAAACGATGCATTTAGGAGGTGATCGAACTAAGGAAGCGTCCCAAGGAAACAATCAATCAGGCTCTCACATACCTGGGACTCCCTCCTCCGTTAACCACCAAGACTTGAGGTCTGCCTGGTTGACCACGCCTATAAGAACAGCTGATAAACATCACGTCACAGTGGTCAGGTGACCCTTCTGAAGAAGACTGCAGATGACATGTCGGTTAAAGATTCCATCCAAAATATGGTCTGGTTACACAAAGCAGAAAAAGTACATAATAGATAATGACGAGAGCAACGGCCTTTAAGCATAAGAGTTGTGTGATAACTTATTTATAATTATTCTAACACATGTCATTTATGAAATCCTGCAAAAAAATCATACATGAGAGGAACAGGAAGGACATTCAACACAAGGAATAAAGAACATCAGAAAGAATGCGAAAAAGAGACAACTGGAAGGTTTCCAAGAAGCCTAAAACAAAAATCCGAACAGGAAATCTTAAAATCAGCCATATCAGATCATTGCAAAGTGAATAAGCACATCATGGACCGGGACAACGGCAACATCATCGGCACAGAAAGTAACAAATTCAAACGATGGATTAAGGAGGCGATCGAACTCAGAAAGTGTCAGAATAATTGTATGTAAATTATCACAAAACTTTCTATTCCCATGAGTTCCTGGCGAGAGGACAAAAGCTGTCTTTGATCTTACCAAGCAAAAGGCTTGTAAAACTCCACTGTGTACGATGGGAAGCGACATGAAGGTGTCGGTTTCTTTCATCTATTGTGATCCACAGGAAGATCTTGTCTTGACCCGAGATCTACAAAGCGGAGAGGAAGCAGGACCTGACGCAAGCTCCAGGCATCTTTTCTTTGAACTGTTTTGTGACCGAGGGCAAAGAAAACAGCTGTTGCTATATAATCAGGGAAAGTCCAAATAAAAGAAGAGGCGTGCAACTATTTCGGCAGAGCGTGGTGGAAGACTGTACAAGAGTACAGCCCAGACGTTTCTCCTCATGAGCCAAATTGAATCCTGTCCCCGTCTAATTCCTTGCTTCTTGTCTGTTTAATACATGTCATCGGGGTTTGAACCTGACAGGAAGCTTCCCAAGATACCATCAATCATGCTCTCACATACCTGGGACTCCCTCCTCCGTTAACCACCAAGACTTGAGGTCTGCCTGGTTGACCACGCCTATAAGAACAGCTGATAAACATCACGTCACAGTGGTCAGGTGACCCTTCTGAAGAAGACTGCAGCGGACATGTTGGTTAAAGATTCCATCTAAACACTACACTTCCTGATTTATAATACAAAGCAAAAATGTAAATTTCTGTCACTTTATCCTGCATCCTCTTTAAAATTCCAACATTTTTCCCCGTCAGATTTGGACAACCATCTGTTGTCACACCTGCCAGCTTGTCCCATTTCAGTCCTAACATGTCCAAACACGCATTTACCCATGTGAACAAGTGATTACCTGTGGTTGTCTCTTTAATTGACTGCATGGCTGCCAGCTCCTCCGTGATTGGAAAGTCTGCAGTTATCCCACGTAAGAAGACGAGCAGCTGGGCGGTGTCACGTACATCGCAGCTCTCATCCAAAGCCAGTGAAAAACAGTCAAAGTTTGACGTTCTGTTCTTCAGCTGAAGCTCCAAGTTTCCAGCGATGGTCTCAACCCGCCTCGTTACAGTGCGTCGGGAGAGTGACACGTTCTCAAATGCGCCCCTCTTCTCCGGGCATATCAGCGCAACAGAGTCCAATAAGCACTCCTAAATAAACTCTCCGTCAGAAAATGCCTTACTTTTTCTGGCGATTTTGTAAGAAATGACGAAACGTGTCCTGACAGCTGCATCTCTGGGGGTGTGAAATATGGCAAAAAGTCCTTGTTGGGTTTGCAGTTTTACCATCAACGCATCCCTTGCGCGCGCTTCATCAGACAGATTCCGGTATTTTTGCTTATTTTCTGTCTGATAAGATAATTCTTCTCCCTAAGCAGATTTTATGTTAGAGTGTTTTACTTGTTTTAAGTGTTTTGGTCCTAAATGATCTCAGTAAGATATTACAGCTTGTTGCTGAGATTTGATGACCTATATTGAGTAAAACATGCTTGAAACTAGAATATCAAGTGTTGCAAAGCTGTGTCATCAACACTCACAAGTATAAAACTACTTTTTTAAAGTAATCATTTCTTACTTCAAGCATGAAAAAAAAAAAATCATGATGCCGAGCGCATATCATTATGTCAAGATAATGGCACTAGCATTTCCTTCATTTAAGAATATTTTTCAACATATTGAGCCAAAAGGTCTCCTTTTTTTTTTTCTACCAAGAAAAGTGCACTTATTAGTGAGAATATACTTATTTTAAGGTATTTTTGGGTTCATTGAGGTTAGCTAATTTGACTTCTTTTAGAAAGTCTTGACAAGCCGAATTTTCTTGTTCTATTGGCAGATAATTTTGCTTAGTTCAAGTAAAATACCCCTCATTTTTGTATTTTTTTCTTGTTTTTAAACACTGACTTTTTGCAGTGTAGCCTTCCCTAACTTCAATGCCTTTTCTTAGTGGCACTCACCTTTTGTTTATTTTTCGGATGTACATTGTGGACGCCGTCTTTGCTCCACAGTAAGTCTTTGCTGTCGTCCAGCATTCTGTTTTTGTTTACTTTGTAGCCATCGGTTTTTTGCATAGCCTTCCCTAAGCTTCAATGCCTTTTCTTAGAGGGCACTCACCTTTTGTTTATTTTTGGTGCACACTGCCTCCCGCTGTTTCCGACATATACAACGTAATTAGCTACCAGCTGCCACCTACTGATATGGAAGAGTATTACACGGTTACTCTGCCCAGCTCTAGACAGCACCGACACTCAACAACAACACATCATTTGCAGACTATAATTACTGATTTGCAAACAATATTTTGAACCCAAATAGGTGAAATTAGATAATCTCCCACGGCACACCAGACTGAATCTCAGTGGTTGAAAAACACTACCTTAAGAGAAGGCAACGAGCGATTGCAACCATTTCGGATACAACACAACCCAGACGGCAAGAGAACTTTGGAATGTCCGAGTCAGCTGTGAGTCTATTTACGGAAAATGTTTGTCCCTTCGTCCCGTGGATGTGATGTGTGTGTGACTACAAATATTGCTTTATCCAAAATGCAACACGGAACGACACAGGAGGTCCTTCATACCGACAGCTACTTCTGATACTCATGCCTGTTCATAGTTATGCTTCTTGCCATGCCACGTAAGTTTTGTTTTTACATGTCACATTAAGCGGGTTTTGCTTCATGTTCATAGTTTCTGCCTTTGTGCAAGTTTTTGTTGCATTAGCCAAGTTTTTGTACTTCCGCCTTGTGCGCGCTTTGTGTTCCTTTTTAATAGTAATAATAAAATATATCCTTACCTTCACGCCTTGCCCGCTCCAACTTTCCTTTGCATCCCGGGAAAACAAACCACCCCATAGTCCCCCCCCCCTGACAGTAATTTGTGATTGCCGCTGTTCACATTCACTCACGCGCATACGTCCACACGGAAGTAATACAAATAACGCTTTTCAAAACAAAAGCAGCACCGTTGCATTGCACACTCGACATAGATACTTTTTTAAAATGTATTTTGTAATTTATGATTGGCCTCACGCGGGCCGGACAGGGACGCACAAAGGGCCGGATGTGGCCCACGGGCTGCAGAATGCCCAGGTCTGATCTAAAATTTGAAAAATTGTATTAAAAAAAAAGACCCACAATGCAATGCCTTTACTCCGACATTGCATTTTAAAGTCATTTTGCCATGTACAAATATATTTTGTTACATTACTCGTGACAAACTTTATTACTTATTCTAATATGCTTGGTGTCTTCAAACTTCTATGGTCTCGCTGAGTGAGACTTCCTGTTCTCCTGCCAGTCTAAACGCGCCCCCACGCCCACCGCCTTTGTGGGCCTTTTTTTTAATGCCCCCCCCCAAAAAAAACCCCGCTAAAATAAAGGGCTGCGTCTTTGTCTTTGTTAACGTGACAAATCTCTTCTAATGACTCCGCCGGAGCTCCGGGCGTCTCCTCCTTCCTCGCACATCAATCCGCCCTCGCTCCCAAATTTCCTGACAAATTCTTTGACGGAGGAACAAAATAAAAATGTCACTTCCCTCTCATCCGCACCGCCGGAAAGCCCCCACCAGACTACAATGGCGCCGCGGTCTGTCATGTCGTCTTTCAAGTCTGACACCCGAAGCTTGTCTCTCTCGCTGCCGTCTCCGGGTGGTCACGTGACCATGGCGTGACGCCCACCTATACCTGCTCCGTGCTCGCGCCATAGCAACAATGCCGAGCGACCCACGCACAGAGGAGCGGGCCCATAAACGCTACACGCAGCAAGAAAACTGCTTAGATTAGCATAAATCCGTGCGTGTGACCAAGAATTCCCACGTTTGATGCTTGGATGAGATTCGGCGCGGCTAACGAGCGGAGCGCCGGGCGCACTCATTAAAGTGTGCTTTACGTTGGCGTGCACGGACCAGGAAACATGTCAAACGTGCGCATAGAGCGGGGGGAAAGGGAAGCCATTAGCTACCGCGCGGCACTCAAAGGCCAAGCTAGCGAGAGGGAATTGAAAAGGGAACCAAAAATATGCGTTGTTGTTTCACTTCTTGGCCTGTCGAGCATTTGTGGCCGTCACGTGGATGGCGGAGGGTGTGTGTCAGGTTCAAACACTGATGACATCAAATAAACAAGACAAGAGGCAAAGAATCAAACAGAGGCAGAATTAAATTTGGACTCAATATTGAGGAGAAAAGGTGTCGACCTGTAACCTCTTACAGTGTCACCAACGCTCTGCCAAAAGATTGCACTCCTCCTTCTTTATTTGACTTTCTCCCCCCACCTGACCACGGCTGCTTTCAGAGGGAAGTGGGTCGTAAACAGCGTTGCCTTTGGTTACCGAACAGTTCAAAAGGAGAGGTCGTAAAATAGCATACTTGCCAACCTTGAGACCTCCGATTTCGGGAGGTGGGGGGTGGAGGGTGGGGGGAGTGGTCGGGGGTGGGGCGGGGCGTGGTTGGGAGCGTGGTTAAGAGGGGAGGAGTATATTGACAGCTAGAATTCACCAAGTCAAGTATTTAATACATATATATATATATATATATATACAGGTAAAAGCCAGTAAATTAGAATATTTTGAAAAACTTGATTTATTTCAGTAATTGCATTCAAAAGGTGTAACTTGTACATTATATTTATTCATTGCACACAGACTGATGCATTCAAATAATTTCATTTAATTTTGATGATTTGAAGTGGCAACAAATGAAAATCCAAAATTCCGTGTGTCACAAAATTAGAATATTACTTAAGGCTAATACAAAAAAGGGATTTTTAGAAATGTTGGCCAACTGAAAAGTATGAAAATGAAAAATATGAGCATGTACAATACTCAATACTTGGTTGGAGCTCCTTTTGCCTCAATTACTGCGTTAATGCGGCGTGGCATGGAGTCGATGAGTTTCTGGCACTGCTCAGGTGTTATGAGAGCCCAGGTTGCTCTGATAGTGGCCTTCAACTCTTCTGCGTTTTTGGGTCTGGCATTCTGCATCTTCCTTTTCACAATACCCCACAGATTTTCTATGGGGCTAAGGTCAGGGGAGTTGGCGGGCCAATTTAGAACAGAAATATCATGGTCCGTAAACCAGGCACGGGTAGATTTTGCGCTGTGTGCAGGCGCCAAGTCCTGTTGGAACTTGAAATCTCCATCTCCATAGAGCAGGTCAGCAGCAGGAAGCATGAAGTGCTCTAAAACTTGCTGGTAGACGGCTGCGTTGACCCTGGATCTCAGGAAACAGAGTGGACCGACACCAGCAGATGACATGGCACCCCAAACCATCACTGATGGTGGAAACTTTACACTAGACTTCAGGCAACGTGGATCCTGTGCCTCTCCTGTCTTCCTCCAGACTCTGGGACCTCGATTTCCAAAGGAAATGCAAAATTTGCATGGTTGGGTGATGGTTTAGCCCCATAGAAAATCTGTGGGGTATTGTGAAAAGGAAGATGCAGAATGCCAGACCCAAAAACGCAGAAGAGTTGAAGGCCACTATCAGAGCAACCTGGGCTCTCATAACACCTGAGCAGTGCCAGAAACTCATCGACTCCATGCCACGCCGCATTAACGCAGTAATTGAGGCAAAAGGAGCTCCAACCAAGTATTGAGTATTGTACATGCTCATATTTTTCATTTTCATACTTTTCAGTTGGCCAACATTTCTAAAAATCCCTTTTTTGTATTAGCCTTAAGTAATATTCTAATTTTGTGACACACGGAATTTTGGATTTTCATTTGTTGCCACTTCAAATCATCAAAATTAAATGAAATAAACATTTGAATGCATCAGTCTGTGTGCAATGAATAAATATAATGTACAAGTTACACCTTTTGAATGCAATTACTGAAATAAATCAAGTTTTTCAAAATATTCTAATTTACTGGCTTTTACCTGTATATATATATCCTGAAAATATGCAAACAAAACTGTGTTTAGATAATTGATACTTCAAACTTGCATAAATAAATATTAAGGAATATAACATAACTTGGCTTCTGAGAGCTTCAAAATGTAATGAATAAAATGCAAAAGTTGTTGATAAACAAGCAATTATTTTAATAATTAAATATGGTCATTTTAAATGAATTATCATGATAATTTAAAATTAATTATTTCAAATATGTTTATTTTAATGTATCATTCTATGGCTGGATATAATGAGTCAGAAAAAGTACAAATAAAAATACAATTAATTTTGCTGTTTTTAGCAAAATATAGTAAAAATGCATTTAGTTATTTAAAAAAAATTAATAAATATATTTATTTTTAGGTAAGATAGACATAATAATACAATTTGTCTCTAGTTTGGATGATTTAGTTCTTGTCACCCTATTGTCCTCCCATCGTGAAAAAAGGCTGTCCTCACTCAGGTCCTCATGGAGCTGGAGGGGGCGTGGCCTCCAGCTCCGGCTGAAAATCGGGAGATTTTCGGGAGAATATTTGTCCCGGGAGGTTTTCGGGAGAGGCGCTTAATTTCGGGAGTCTCCCGGAAAATTCGGGAGGGTTGGCAAGTATGTAAAATAGTTTGAAAAGAGTTCCATAAAATGGTTCAAAGAGAGTTTGTAAAATACTTCAAAAAGAGTTCGTCTGGAAATTGGGCAGATCCTGCCATCTCTCCGCTTTGAAGTCCCAGTGGAGTTTTACGAGCCTTCTCTTTGGTATGTTTCAAAGACAGCCTCTTGTCTTTTTGCCTGGAACTCATTTCAACACTAAGTTTTTTGTGACAACAGTGTGTCAGTCCATCGCCAGCCAGGCACTAAAAAAAATCGACCTAAAAATCTTCACCAAGACGTGACTTTGGTCACTTGATTGACATTCACGGCACCCGAGGGTCTTGGGAGATGACGCTGGCTGCTGCCAGATCATTATTAAGAAAAAACAACCGACAGTAAGGCGAAAAACACTTTTTATTTCAACCCTACCTCCCGTCAAAAGCCTAAAGACTGACCGCACAGTTCCTGTCTTCACAATAAAAGTGTGTCTGTGATATCGTCAAAAAAATCAGAGAATCTGGAGAAATCACGGCACGTAAGCGATGAGGTCACGGACCTTCCATCCCTCAGGCGAGGACGGGGCGAGGGTCACCACTTTGTGGACATATGCGTGAGCAAATTGTTGCTATTGCAAGGAATTTAGGGATTTCACCATCTACGCTCCATAATATCATCAAAAGGTTCAGAGAGTCTGTAAAAATCACTGCACGTAAGCAGCAAGGCCGAAAACCAACATTGAATGCCGGTGACCTTGGATCCCTCAGGCAGTACCGCATCAAAAAGCGACATCAGTGTGTAAAGGATATCACCACATGGGCTCAGGAACACTTTAGAAAACCGCTGTCAGTAACTACAGTTGGTCGCTACATCTGTAAGTGCAAGTTAAAACACTACTATGCAAAGTCAACGCCATTTATCAACAACACCCAGAAACATCGTCTGCTTCGCTGGGCCCGAGCTCATCTAAGATGGACTGGTGCAAAGTGGAAAAGTGTTCTGTGGTCTGACGAGTCCACATTTCAAATTGTTTTTGGAAACTGCGGACGTCGTGTCCTCCGGAACAAAGAGGAAAAGAACCATCCGCACTGTTCTAGGGTCAAAGTGTAAAAGGCAGCATGTGTGATGGTATGGGGGTGTATTAGTGCCCAAGACATGGGTAACTTACACATCTGTGAAGGCGCCATTAATGCTGAAAGGTACATACAGCTTTTGGAGCCATCCAAGCAACGTTATCATGGACGCCCCTGCTTAT
The DNA here is from genome assembly GCF_033978685.3 of Nerophis lumbriciformis. Taxonomy (NCBI): domain Eukaryota; kingdom Metazoa; phylum Chordata; class Actinopteri; order Syngnathiformes; family Syngnathidae; genus Nerophis; species Nerophis lumbriciformis. Next base: position 9,564,947 of record NC_084552.2, on the reverse strand, counting down.
TTCAGCAAGACAATGCCAAGCCATGTGTTACAACAACGTGGCTTCATAGTAAAAGAGTGCGGGTACTAGACTGGCCTGCCTGTAGCCCAGACATTGAAAATGTGTGGTGCAATATGAAGAAATATAAGAAGGGAGACTGTTGAACAACTTAAGCAAGCAAGAATGGGAAAGAATTCCACTTCAAAAATGTGTCTCCTCAGTTCCCAAACCTTTACTGAGTGTTGTTAAAAGGAAAGGCCATGTAACACACTGGTAAAAATGCCTTTTTTGCAATGTGTTGCTGCCATTAAATTCTAAGTTCATGATTATTTGCCAAAAAAAATAAGAAAGTTTCTCAGTGTGAACATGAAATATCTTGTCTTTGCAGTCTATTCAATTGAATAAAAAGGATTTGTTGTATTCTCTTTTTATTTACCATTTACACAACGTGACAACTTCACTGCTTTTGGCTTCTGTATATATATATATGAGGTAGATCACCTCGACTAGGTCGTTTAAAAAGTAGTTTGCCTGCTGAAAAGTTGTGAGCACCTCTGCTCCAGTGGCTCATTAAATAAACATTTCTAACAACTGTTTGTCACTTTTATTTCAGCCACCAGATATTTGTTTTGTTGGCGGAGCTTTTTCCTAGCAGCGAGCAAACGTGACTTTACGTCACATTAGAATACTCCACTTCTGAGCTTCGGTTCACACGCGAGGATAGAAAAGTTGAGCAGAATGTTCCAGAAGACGTTCTTCACAAAGCGAGGCTGTGCAGGGATTGGGGGTGTGGGGGGTGGTGAGGGGGGGTCCTCGATGGTTTGTACGCAGCATCGGTGTGAAACTTTAATGACGCTCAGATCCATTTTTAACGCACACGGAGGGGCGTGTGTGCGTCGCCATCAAAGTGTCGACGATAACAAAGCAATCTGGCTGGGCTGATGAGAGGGTCCTTTGGCGCCTGCTTCTTGTGGCGTGTTTGTGCGTGGAGTCGCCGCTGAGGTTTGATGCTGGAGTGCTGTGACCTGGCATTTGGGTGACTTTTAGAGGTGTTACCGTGGTGACAAACGCCCCCTCCACCCCCACCTCGGAACCATCATGCTTCCAGACGTGTTATTTACTCGAGTTTGGTTCATTGAGTGCTTGTGGAGACTTTGTGTAGGCAGGAGAATTCTTATCAAATTGACTTTGAATGTATTCAGCCTTTGCTAAATGTTCTCTTGCAGCTGTAAGAACACAGCAGACCTGGAAAGACTGACTAAGTCCTTCTGCCATACAGAAAAAGACAAGATATTTCATATTCACACTGAGAAACCTCTTTTTTTTTGGCAAATAATCATGAACTTAGAATTTAATGACAGCAACACATTGCAAAAAAGGCATTTTTACCACTGTGTTACATGGCCTTTCCTTTTAACAACACTCAGTAAAGGTTTGGGAACTGAGGAGACACATTTTTGAAGTGGAATTCTTCAACAGTCTCCCTTCTCATATTTCAGCCTTCACACATTTTCATTGTCTGGACTACAGGCAGGCCAGTCTAGTACCCACACTCTTTTACTACGAAGCCACGCTGTTGTAACACCTGGCTTGGCATTGTCTTCTTGAAATAAGCAGGGGTGTCCATGATAACGTTGCTTGGATGGCAACATATGTTGCTCCAAAACCTGTATGTACCTTTCAGCATTAATGGCGCCTTCACACATGTGTAAGTTACCCATGTCTTGGCCACTAATACACCCCCATACCATCACACATGCTGGTTTTTCAAACTGTGCGCATCGAACAATCCGGACGGTTCTTTTCCTCTTTGTTGACACAACGTTCACAGTTTCCAAAAACTATTTGAAATGTGGACTCGTCAGACCACAGAACACTTTTCTACTTTGCATCAGTCCATCTTAGGTGAGCTCGGGCCCAGCAAAGCCGGCGACGTTTCCGGGTGTTGTTGATAAACGGCTTTGGCTTTGCATAGTAGAGTTTTAACTTGCACTTACAGATGTAGCGACCATCTATACAGGTAAAAGCCAGTAAATTAGAATATTTTGAAAAACTTGATTTATTTCAGTAATTGCATTCAAAAGGTGTAACTTGTACATTATATTTATTCATTGCACACAGACTGATGCATTCAAATGTTTATTTCATTTAATTTTGATGATTTGAAGTGGCAACAAATGAAAATCCAAAATTCCGTGTGTCACAAAATTAGAATATTACTTAAGGCTAATACAAAAAAGGGATTTTTAGAAATGTTGGCCAACTGAAAAGTATGAAAATGAAAAATATGAGCATGTACAATACTCAATACTTGGTTGGAGCTCCTTTTGCCTCAATTACTGCGTTAATGCGGCGTGGCATGGAGTCGATGAGTTTCTGGCACTGCTCAGGTGTTATGAGAGCCCAGGTTGCTCTGATAGTGGCCTTCAACTCTTCTGCGTTTTTGGGTCTGGCATTCTGCATCTTCCTTTTCACAATACCCCACAGATTTTCTATGGGGCTATGGTCAGGGGAGTTGGCGGGCCAATTTAGAACAGAAATACCATGGTCCGTAAACCAGGCACGGGTAGATTTTGCGCTGTGTGCAGGTGCCAAGTCCTGTTGGAACTTGAAATCTCCATCTCCATAGAGCAGGTCAGCAGCATGAAGTGCTCTAAAACTTGCTGGTAGACGGCTGCGTTGACCCTGGATCTCAGGAAACAGAGTGGACCGACACCAGCAGATGACATGGCACCCCAAACCATCACTGATGGTGGAAACTTTACACTAGACTTCAGGCAACGTGGATCCTGTGCCTCTCCTGTCTTCCTCCAGACTCTGGGACCTCGATTTCCAAAGGAAATGCAAAATTTGCATGGTTGGGTGATGGTTTGGGGTGCCATGTCATCTGCTGGTGTCGGTCCACTCTGTTTCCTGAGATCCAGGGTCAACGCAGCCGTCTACCAGCAAGTTTTAGAGCACTTCATGCTTCCTGCTGCTGACCTGCTCTATGGAGATGGAGATTTCAAGTTCCAACAGGACTTGGCACCTGCACACAGCGCAAAATCTACCCGTGCCTGGTTTACGGACCATGGTATTTCTGTTCTAAATTGGACCGCCAACTCCCCTGACCTTAGCCCCATAGAAAATCTGTGGGGTATTGTGAAAAGGAAGATGCAGAATGCCAGACCCAAAAACGCAGAAGAGTTGAAGGCCACTATCAGAGCAACCTGGGCTCTCATAACACCTGAGCAGTGCCAGAAACTCATCGACTCCATGCCACGCCGCATTAACGCAGTAATTGAGGCAAAAGGAGCTCCAACCAAGTATTGAGTATTGTACATGCTCATATTTTTCATTTTCATACTTTTCAGTTGGCCAACATTTCTAAAAATCCCTTTTTTGTATTAGCCTTAAGTAATATTCTAATTTTGTGACACACGGAATTTTGGATTTTCATTTGTTGCCACTTCAAATCATCAAAATTAAATGAAATAAACATTTGAATGCATCAGTCTGTGTGCAATGAATAAATATAATGTACAAGTTACACCTTTTGAATGCAATTACTGAAATAAATCAAGTTTTTCAAAATATTCTAATTTACTGGCTTTTACCTGTATATATATATCCTGAAAATATGCAAACAAAACTGTGTTTAGATAATTGATACTTCAAACTTGCATAAATAAATATTAAGGAATATAACATAACTTGGCTTCTGAGAGCTTCAAAATGTAATGAATAAAATGCAAAAGTTGTTGATAAACAAGCAATTATTTTAATAATTAAATATGGTCATTTTAAATGAATTATCATGATAATTTAAAATTAATTATTTCAAATATGTTTATTTTAATGTATCATTCTATGGCTGGATATAATGAGTCAGAAAAAGTACAAATAAAAATACAATTAATTTTGCTGTTTTTAGCAAAATATAGTAAAAATGCATTTAGTTATTTAAAAAAAATTAATAAATATATTTATTTTTAGGTAAGATAGACATAATAATACAATTTGTCTCTAGTTTGGATGATTTAGTTCTTGTCACCCTATTGTCCTCCCATCGTGAAAAAAGGCTGTCCTCACTCAGGTCCTCATGGAGCTGGAGGGGGCGTGGCCTCCAGCTCCGGCTGAAAATCGGGAGATTTTCGGGAGAATATTTGTCCCGGGAGGTTTTCGGGAGAGGCGCTTAATTTCGGGAGTCTCCCGGAAAATTCGGGAGGGTTGGCAAGTATGTAAAATAGTTTGAAAAGAGTTCCATAAAATGGTTCAAAGAGAGTTTGTAAAATACTTCAAAAAGAGTTCGTCTGGAAATTGGGCAGATCCTGCCATCTCTCCGCTTTGAAGTCCCAGTGGAGTTTTACGAGCCTTCTCTTTGGTATGTTTCAAAGACAGCCTCTTGTCTTTTTGCCTGGAACTCATTTCAACACTAAGTTTTTTGTGACAACAGTGTGTCAGTCCATCGCCAGCCAGGCACTAAAAAAAATCGACCTAAAAATCTTCACCAAGACGTGACTTTGGTCACTTGATTGACATTCACGGCACCCGAGGGTCTTGGGAGATGACGCTGGCTGCTGCCAGATCATTATTAAGAAAAAACAACCGACAGTAAGGCGAAAAACACTTTTTATTTCAACCCTACCTCCCGTCAAAAGCCTAAAGACTGACCGCACAGTTCCTGTCTTCACAATAAAAGTGTGTCTGTGATATCGTCAAAAAAATCAGAGAATCTGGAGAAATCACGGCACGTAAGCGATGAGGTCACGGACCTTCCATCCCTCAGGCGAGGACGGGGCGAGGGTCACCACTTTGTGGACATATGCGTGAGCAAATTGTTGCTATTGCAAGGAATTTAGGGATTTCACCATCTACGCTCCATAATATCATCAAAAGGTTCAGAGAGTCTGTAAAAATCACTGCACGTAAGCAGCAAGGCCGAAAACCAACATTGAATGCCGGTGACCTTGGATCCCTCAGGCAGTACCGCATCAAAAAGCGACATCAGTGTGTAAAGGATATCACCACATGGGCTCAGGAACACTTTAGAAAACCGCTGTCAGTAACTACAGTTGGTCGCTACATCTGTAAGTGCAAGTTAAAACACTACTATGCAAAGTCAACGCCATTTATCAACAACACCCAGAAACATCGTCTGCTTCGCTGGGCCCGAGCTCATCTAAGATGGACTGGTGCAAAGTGGAAAAGTGTTCTGTGGTCTGACGAGTCCACATTTCAAATTGTTTTTGGAAACTGCGGACGTCGTGTCCTCCGGAACAAAGAGGAAAAGAACCATCCGCACTGTTCTAGGGTCAAAGTGTAAAAGGCAGCATGTGTGATGGTATGGGGGTGTATTAGTGCCCAAGACATGGGTAACTTACACATCTGTGAAGGCGCCATTAATGCTGAAAGGTACATACAGCTTTTGGAGCCATCCAAGCAACGTTATCATGGACGCCCCTGCTTATTTCAGCAAGACAATGCCAAGCCATGTGTTACAACAACGTGGCTTCATAGTAAAAGAGTGCGGGTACTAGACTGGCCTGCCTGTAGCCCAGACATTGAAAATGTGTGGTGCAATATGAAGAAATATAAGAAGGGAGACTGTTGAACAACTTAAGCAAGCAAGAATGGGAAAGAATTCCACTTCAAAAATGTGTCTCCTCAGTTCCCAAACCTTTACTGATTGTTGTTAAAAGGAAAGGCCATGTAACACACTGGTAAAAATGCCTTTTTTGCAATGTGTTGCTGCCATTAAATTCTAAGTTCATGATTATTTGCCAAAAAAAATAAGAAAGTTTCTCAGTGTGAACATGAAATATCTTGTCTTTGCAGTCTATTCAATTGAATAAAAAGGATTTGTTGTATTCTCTTTTTATTTACCATTTACACAACGTGACAACTTCACTGCTTTTGGCTTCTGTATATATATATATGAGGTAGATCACCTCGACTAGGTCGTTTAAAAAGTAGTTTGCCTGCTGAAAAGTTGTGAGCACCTCTGCTCCAGTGGCTCATTAAATAAACATTTCTAACAACTGTTTGTCACTTTTATTTCAGCCACCAGATATTTGTTTTGTTGGCGGAGCTTTTTCCTAGCAGCGAGCAAACGTGACTTTACGTCACATTAGAATACTCCACTTCTGAGCTTCGGTTCACACGCGAGGATAGAAAAGTTGAGCAGAATGTTCCAGAAGACGTTCTTCACAAAGCGAGGCTGTGCAGGGATTGGGGGTGTGGGGGGTGGTGAGGGGGGGTCCTCGATGGTTTGTACGCAGCATCGGTGTGAAACTTTAATGACGCTCAGATCCATTTTTAACGCACACGGAGGGGCGTGTGTGCGTCGCCATCAAAGTGTCGACGATAACAAAGCAATCTGGCTGGGCTGATGAGAGGGTCCTTTGGCGCCTGCTTCTTGTGGCGTGTTTGTGCGTGGAGTCGCCGCTGAGGTTTGATGCTGGAGTGCTGTGACCTGGCATTTGGGTGACTTTTAGAGGTGTTACCGTGGTGACAAACGCCCCCTCCACCCCCACCTCGGAACCATCATGCTTCCAGACGTGTTATTTACTCGAGTTTGGTTCATTGAGTGCTTGTGGAGACTTTGTGTAGGCAGGAGAATTCTTATCAAATTGACTTTGAATGTATTCAGCCTTTGCTAAATGTTCTCTTGCAGCTGTAAGAACACAGCAGACCTGGAAAGACTGACTAAGTCCTTCTGCCATACAGAAAAAGACAAGATATTTCATATTCACACTGAGAAACCTCTTTTTTTTTGGCAAATAATCATGAACTTAGAATTTAATGACAGCAACACATTGCAAAAAAGGCATTTTTACCACTGTGTTACATGGCCTTTCCTTTTAACAACACTCAGTAAAGGTTTGGGAACTGAGGAGACACATTTTTGAAGTGGAATTCTTCAACAGTCTCCCTTCTCATATTTCAGCCTTCACACATTTTCATTGTCTGGACTACAGGCAGGCCAGTCTAGTACCCACACTCTTTTACTACGAAGCCACGCTGTTGTAACACCTGGCTTGGCATTGTCTTCTTGAAATAAGCAGGGGTGTCCATGATAACGTTGCTTGGATGGCAACATATGTTGCTCCAAAACCTGTATGTACCTTTCAGCATTAATGGCGCCTTCACACATGTGTAAGTTACCCATGTCTTGGCCACTAATACACCCCCATACCATCACACATGCTGGTTTTTCAAACTGTGCGCATCGAACAATCCGGACGGTTCTTTTCCTCTTTGTTGACACAACGTTCACAGTTTCCAAAAACTATTTGAAATGTGGACTCGTCAGACCACAGAACACTTTTCTACTTTGCATCAGTCCATCTTAGGTGAGCTCGGGCCCAGCAAAGCCGGCGACGTTTCCGGGTGTTGTTGATAAACGGCTTTGGCTTTGCATAGTAGAGTTTTAACTTGCACTTACAGATGTAGCGACCATCTATACAGGTAAAAGCCAGTAAATTAGAATATTTTGAAAAACTTGATTTATTTCAGTAATTGCATTCAAAAGGTGTAACTTGTACATTATATTTATTCATTGCACACAGACTGATGCATTCAAATGTTTATTTCATTTAATTTTGATGATTTGAAGTGGCAACAAATGAAAATCCAAAATTCCGTGTGTCACAAAATTAGAATATTACTTAAGGCTAATACAAAAAAGGGATTTTTAGAAATGTTGGCCAACTGAAAAGTATGAAAATGAAAAATATGAGCATGTACAATACTCAATACTTGGTTGGAGCTCCTTTTGCCTCAATTACTGCGTTAATGCGGCGTGGCATGGAGTCGATGAGTTTCTGGCACTGCTCAGGTGTTATGAGAGGCCAGGTTGCTCTGATAGTGGCCTTCAACTCTTCTGCGTTTTTGGGTCTGGCATTCTGCATCTTCCTTTTCACAATACCCCACAGATTTTCTATGGGGCTAAGGTCAGGGGAGTTGGCGGGTCAATTTAGAACAGAAATACCATGGTCCGTAAACCAGGCACGGGTGGATTTTGCGCTGTGTGCAGGTGCCAAGTCCTGTTGGAACTTGAAATCTCCATCTCCATAGAGTAGGTCAGCAGCAGGAAGCATGAAGTGCTCTAAAACTTGCTGGTAGACGGCTGCGTTGACCCTGGATCTCAGGAAACAGAGTGGACCGACACCAGCAGATGACATAGCACCCCAAACCATCACTGATGGTGGAAACTTTACACTAGACTTCAGGCAACGTGGATCCTGTGCCTCTCCTGTCTTCCTCCAGACTCTGGGACCTCGATTTCCAAAGGAAATGCAAAATTTGCATGGTTGGGTGATGGTTTGGGGTGCCATGTCATCTGCTGGTGTCGGTCCACTCTGTTTCCTGAGATCCAGGGTCAACGCAGCCGTCTACCAGCAAGTTTTAGAGCACTTCATGCTTCCTGCTGCTGACCTGCTCTATGGAGATGGAGATTTCAAGTTCCAACAGGACTTGGCACCTGCACACAGCGCAAAATCTACCCGTGCCTGGTTTACGGACCATGGTATTTCTGTTCTAAATTGGCCCGCCAACTCCCCTGACCTTAGCCCCATAGAAAATCTGTGGGGTATTGTGAAAAGGAAGATGCAGAATGCCAGACCCAAAAACGCAGAAGAGTTGAAGGCCACTATCAGAGCAACCTGGGCTCTCATAACACCTGAGCAGTGCCAGAAACTCATCGACTCCATGCCACGCCGCATTAACGCAGTAATTGAGGCAAAAGGAGCTCCAACCAAGTATTGAGTATTGTACATGCTCATATTTTTCATTTTCATACTTTTCAGTTGGCCAACATTTCTAAAAATCCCTTTTTTGTATTAGCCTTAAGTAATATTCTAATTTTGTGACACACGGAATTTTGGATTTTCATTTGTTGCCACTTCAAATCATCAAAATTAAATGAAATAAACATTTGAATGCATCAGTCTGTGTGCAATGAATAAATATAATGTACAAGTTACACCTTTTGAATGCAATTACTGAAATAAATCAAGTTTTTCAAAATATTCTAATTGACTGGCTTTTACCTGTAGTTACCAACAGGGGTTTTCTGAAGGGTTCCTGAGCCCATGTGGTGATATCCTTTACACACTGATGTCGATTTTTGATGCAGTACAGCCTGAGGGATTGAAGGTCACGGGCTTAGCTGCTTACAATTTGAAATGTGGACTCGTCAGACCACAGAACACTTTTCCACTTTGCATCAGTCCATCTTAGATGAGTGAGGGCCGTTTCTGGGTGTTGTTGATAAATGGCTTTCGCTTTGCATAGTAGAGTTTTAACTTGCACTTACAGATGTAGCGACCAACTATAGTTACCAACAGTGGTTTTCTGAAGTATTCCTGAGCCCATGTGGTGATATCCTTTACACACTGATGTCGATTTTTGATGCAGTACCGCCTGGGGGATCCAAGGTGCATAATATCATGGCTTACGTGCAGTGATTTCTCCAGACTCTCTGAACCTTTTGATGATATTACGGAGCGTAGATGGTGAAATCCCTAAATTCCTTGCAATAGCTGGTTGAGAAATGTTGTTCTTAAACAATTTGCTCAGTTTGTTGACAAAGTGGTGACCCTCGCCCCCGTCCTTGTTTGTGAATGACCATACTTGCCAACCCTCCCAAATTTTCCCGGGAGACTCCCAAAATTAAGCGCCTCTCCCGAAAACCTCCCGGGACAAATATTCTCCCGAAAATTTCCCGATTTTCAGTCGGAGCTGGAGGGGGCGTGGCCTCCAGCTTCGGCTGAAAATCGGGAGATTTTCGGCCGGAGCTGGAGGCCACGCCCCCTCCAGCTCCATGCGGACCTGAGTGAGGACAGCCTTTTTTCACGACGGGAGGACAAGACAGGTGACAAGAACTAAATCATCCAGACTAGAGACAAATTGTAATATTATGTTTATCTTACCTAAAATAAATATATTTATTAATTAAAAAAACAAAACCTAAATACATTTTTACTATATTTTGCTAAAAACATCAAAATTAATTGTATTTTTTTTGTATTTTTTCTGACTCCTTATTACATCCAGCCATAGAATTAAAATAAACATATTTGAAATAATACATTTTATATTATCATAATAATTCATTTAAAATGACCATATTTAATTATTAAAATAATTGCTTGTTTATCAACAACTTTAGCATTTTATACATTACATTTTGAAGCTCTCAAAAGCCAAGTTATGTTGTATTCCTTAAGATTTATTTATGCAAGTTTGAAGTATCAATTATCCAAACACAGTTTTGTTTGCATATTTTCAGGATGTATATATATATATATATATATATATATATATATATATCCATCCATTTTGTACCGCTTATCCCTTTTGGTGTTGCGGGGGCATATATATATATATATATATATATATATGTATATATATATATATGTATATATATATATATGTATGTATATATATATATATATATATATATATATATATATATATATATGTATTTGTGGGGAAAAAAATCACAAGACTATTTCATCTCTACAGGCCTGTTTCATGAGGGGGTTCCCTCAATCATCAGGAGATTTTAATGGGAGCATTCACATACCATACCAAAAAAGAACAGAAAACGAAACAACATCAATTGGTACAACCCCCCATACAGCAAAAACGTCTCAACTAACATTGGCCACAAATTCCTCACTCTGATTGACAAACACTTTCCCAAAGGCAACAGCCTAAGAAAAGTATTCAACAAGAACAACATTAAATTGAGCTACAACTGTATGAACAATATACGACAAATTATCTTAAACCACAACAAAACAATTGCAAATGAGCCGTCGGCCCCCAGACAGAGTGACCCCAAAACCAACAAAGGCTGCAACTATCGCAAGAAACCTGATTGCCCTCTCAACGGGGGGTGCTTACAAACATCAGTTGTCTACCAATCTAAGGTAACACGCAAGGACATTAACACATCCGACACATATGTAGGATTAACCGAGGGAGAGTTTAAAACCAAATGGAACAATCACAAGGCTTCTTTCAGGAACCAAAACCTGCGGAATACCACAGAACTCAGCAAACACATTTGGGACCTCAAAGACAATAATGTTGAATATTCAATAACATGGCAAATTCTTGCATCCAGCACACCTTACAATAGTGGTAATAAAAGATGCAACCTATGCTTGAAAGAGAAACTGTTTATCATATACCGTCCAGACCTGTCATCCCTCAACAAGCGCAGCGAAATTGTATCAGCATGCCGCCACAGACGGAAACACCTCCTAGGTAACACATGAGCCAATCACCACGCCCCTACACCAGCCTGTACCCACCCACTCTGTGCCCTATATAAACCATGGTATGTGAATGCTCCCATTAAAATCTCCTGATGATTGAGGGAACCCCCTCATGTAACAGGCCTGTAGAGATGAAATAGTCTTGTGATTTTTTTTCCCACACATACATATATTGCGCTCTACTACGGTATCGAGCACTATTTTTTGGATAACCTTATTAAGACATATATATATATATATATATATATATGTATGAAATACTTGACTTTTTGAATTCTAGCTGTCAATATACTCCCCCCCTCATAACCTCGCCCCCAACCACGCCCCACCCCGACCACGCCCCCACCCTCCACCCCCCACCTCCCGAAATCGGAGCTCTCAAGGTTGGCAAGTATGTGAATGACTGAGCATTTCATGGAAGCTGCTTTTATACCCAATCATGGCACCCACCTGTTCCCAAATTAGCCTGTTCACCTGCGGGATGTTCCAAATAAGTCTTTGATGAGCATTCCTCTACTTTATCGCTCTTTTTTGCCACTTGTGCCAGCTTTTTTGAAACATGTTGCAGGCGTCAAATTCCAAATGAGCTCACATTTGCAAAAAATAACAAACTTTCTCGGTTTGAACGTTCAATATCTTGTCTTTGCAGTCTATTCAATTGAATATAAGTTGAAAAGGATTTGTTGTATTCTCTTTTTATTTACCATTTACACAACGTGACAACGTCACTGGGTTTGGTGGAACATTTTCCAGCACTTTTAAAGGCACAGTCCAAAGTACTTTGATATTTCCAGTACCGAGGCCTTCAGCGAGGAGACGTTCTTTTCGTACTTTCTGACTACCTGACCTTGTGTCCCTGGCGTACGCAACACAGCACGGATCTCAAACTCAATCTCGCTTGAGGTAGAGTCCGGGTGAGGTATTTACTTCACCATGTGACCAAACTGAACTGAAGTGCTGTACGCTACTTCTAGCGACCCTGAGCTCCGGTAAGCCTGAAGTCATTATGCATGGAAAAGAAAGTGTGTTCAATTCCCCAGGAGATGTCCGCCTTCTTGAAGGAAGTTGGTTGCCGATTGTGTGTTTGTTGTGCTGTCATTGTTGTGTTCTTTGTTGCGGGATTCAATATTGCCATAATGTTTGTAACTAGAATGTAACAGAGGAAACTGGTGAAATTAGACCCCTGCTGTACAGTGTTCCCTTGACACGTCGCCGTTGACTCACTGCAGGTTTTGAAATTGAAAATACGTTTTTTATGGATATAAGTGACGAGTTAATGTGCCAAACAGATGTCTCCATGTTCCTTGTTTCAAGACAAATCAATGTTGGTTTTCAGGGCTATTCACCAAAACAGCCATCCTGCTGATGAGGCTTGCTATTGGATCGTTTCTAACAACTAAAATGATGGTCTCAATCGGAAAAATGCACACAAAAAATGGAGTTTTGATCATTTTGTACAGTTTTTGCAGCAATAACTCCTAACAAGGTTTCTTTGCAAAAACAGATCCTATGTGGTGCTGAAATGAATCAGATTTTTATTTTTTTTTCTGCAGAGGAATGCTTATTCCATCACTGAAATTAATCCATTTCATCTGAACAATCACCTTTTTTTAGATGATCAATCAATCAATCAATCAATCAATCAATGTTTATTTATATAGCCCTAAATCACAAGTGTCTTAAAGGGCTGCACAAGCCACAACGACATCCTTGGTACAAAGCCCACATAAGGGCAAGGAAAAACTCACCCCAGTGGGACGTCGATGTGAATGACTATGAGAAACCTTGGAGAGGACCGCATATGTGGGTAAACCCCCCCCCCCCCCTCCCCCCTCTAGGGGAGACCGAATGCAATGGATGTCGAGTGGGTCTGACATAATATTGTGAGAGTCCAGTCCATAGTGGATCCAACATAATAGTAAGAGTCCAGTCCATAGTGGGGCCAGCAGGACACCATCCCGAGCGGAGACGGGTCAGCAGCGCAGAGATGTTCCCAGCCGATGCACAGGCGAGCGGTCCACCCCGGGTCCCGACTCTGGACAGCCAGCACTTCATCCATGGCCACCGGACCTGTGCCCCCCACCCTCCACAAGGAAGAGGGGAGCAGAGGAGAAAAGAAAAGAAACGGCAGATCAACTGGTCCAAAGGGGGGTCTATTTAAAGGCTAGAGTATACAAATGAGTTTTAAGATGGGACTTAAATGCTTCTACTGAGGTAGCATCTCTAATTGTTACCGGGAGGGCATTCCATAGTACTGGAGCCCCAATAGAAAACGCTCTATAGCCCGCAGACTTTTTTTGGGCTCTGGGAATCACTAATAAGCCGGAGTTCTTTGAACGCAGATTTCTTGCCGGGACATATGGTACAATGCAATCGACAAGATAGGACGGAGCTAGACCGTGTAGTATTTTATACGTAAGTAGTAAAACCTTAAAGTCACATCTTAAGTGCACAGGAAGCCAGTGCAGGTGAGCCAGTATAGGCGTAATATGATCAAACTTTCTTGTTCTTGTCAAAAGTCTAGCAGCCGCATTTTGTACCAATTGTAGTCTTTTAATGCTAGACATAGGGAGACCCGAAAATAATACGTTACAGTAGTCGAGACGAGACGTAACGAACGCATGAATAATGATCTCAGCGTCGCTAGTGGATAAAATAGAACGAATTTTAGCGATATTACGGAGATGAAAGAAGGCCGTTTTAGTAACACTCTTAATGGCAATGGCGCCCCATAATACACCTGCTGTGATCCTGTTTTTATGTTTTTATGTTTTTATTAATTCTATTTTAATTATTTATTTTTTATCGTGTTCTGTTTGTGTTGTGTTGTGTTTGCTCGGTACTCGTTTTATCTTTTAACCTGTTCATTGTACAGCACTTTGGCTACCCCTGTGGTAAATTTTAAATGTGCTTTATAAATAAAGTTGATTTGATTTGATTTAATGTGTGATTCAAAGGAGAGAGTTGGGTGGAAGATAATACCCAGATTCTTTACTGATTCGCCTTGTGTAATTGTTTGGTTGTCAAATGTTAAGGTGGTATTATCAAATAAATGTCGGTGTTTAGCAGGACCGATAATCAGCATTTCCGTTTTCTTGGCGTTGAGTTGCAAGAAGTTAGCGGACATCCATTGTTTGATTTCATTTCATGATCCATGGAGAGGGGAGCCCAGGGTTTACAATGACAGCAGCATCACAAGACAACAACAGCAGAGTAACCACACTATTCAGTTCGTCATTAGAGAGAGTCGTGGCTACACGCGTATCCCGTGCATTATGTATACCAGTGCTTTTCAACCACTGTGCCGTGACACACTAGTGTGCCGTGGGAGATTATCTAATTTCATCTATTTGGGTTAAAAATGGTGGGCTCCTCTATTTCTGGGGCTGAGGTTGCTGAGGTAGTTAAAAAGCTCCTCGTTGGCAAGGCCCCGGGGGTGGATGAGATCCGCCCGGAGTTCCTTAGGGCTCTGGATGCTGTGGGGCTGTCTTGGTTGACAAGACTCTGCAGCATCGCGTGGACATCGGGGGCGGTACCTCTGGATTGGCAGACCGGGGTGGTGGTTCCTCTCTTTAAGAAGGGGAACCGGAGGGTGTGTTCTAACTATCGTGGGATCACACTCCTCTCAGCCTTCCCGGTAAGGTCTATTCAGGTGTACTGGAGAGGAGGCTACGCCGGATAGTCGAACCTCGGATTCAGGAGGAACAGTGTGGTTTTCGTCCTGGTCGTGGAACTGTGGACCAGCTCTATACTCTCGGCAGGGTCCTTGAGGGTGCATGGGAGTTTGCCCAACCAGTCTACTTGTGCTTTGTGGACTTGGAGAAGGCATTTGACCGTGTCCCTCGGGAGGTCCTGTGAGGAGTGCTCAGAGAGTATGGGGTTTCGGACTGTCTGATTGTGGCAGTTCACTCCCTGTATGATCAGTGTCAGAGCTTGGTCCGCATTGCCGGCAGTAAGTCTGACACATTTCCAGTGAGGGTTGGACTCCGCCAAGGCTGCCCTTTGTCACCGATTCTGTTCATAACTTTTATGGACAGAATTTCTAGGCGCAGTCAAGGCGTTGAGGGGATCCGGTTTGGTGGCTGCAGGATTAGGTCTCTGCTTTTTGCAGATGATGTGGTCCTGATGGCTTCATCTGGCCAGGATCTTCAGCTCTCACTGGATCGGTTCGCAGCCGATTGTGAAGCGACTGGGATGAGAATCAGCACCTCCAAGTCCGAGTCCATGGTTCTCGCCCGGAAAAGGGTGGAGTGCCATCTCCGGGTTGGAGAGGAGACCCTGCCCCAAGTGGAGGAGTTCAAGTACCTAGGAGTCTTGTTCATGAGTGAGGGAAAAGTGGATCGTGAGATCGACAGGCGGATCAATGCGGCATCTTCAGTAATGCGGACGCTGCATCGATCCGTTGTGGTGAAGAAGGAGCTGAGCCGAAAGGCAAAGCTCTCAATTTACCGGTCGATCTACGTTCCCATCCTCACCTATGGTCATGAGCTTTGGGTTATGACCGAAAGGACAAGATCACGGGTACAGACGGCCGAAATGAGTTTCCTCCGCCGGGTGGCGGGGCTCTCCCTTAGAGATAGGGTGAGAAGCTCTGCCATCCGGGGGGAGCTCAAAGTAAAGCCACCGCTCCTCCACATCGAGAAGAGCCAGATGAGGTGGTTCGGGCATCTGGTCAGGATGCCACCCGAACGCCTCCCTCGGGAGGTGTTTAGGGCACGTCCAACCGGTAGGAGGCCACGGGGAAGACCCAGGACACGTTGGGAAGACTATGTCTCCCGGCTGGCCTGGGAACGCCTCGGGATCCCCCGGGAGGAGCTGGACGAAGTGGCTGGGGAGAGGAAAGTCTGGGCGGAGGAAGATGGATGGATGGATGGATGGGTTAAAAATATGTTTTGCAAAGCAGTAATTATAGTCTGCAAATGATGTGTTGTTGTTGAGTGTCGGTGCTGTCTAGAGCTCTGCAGAGTAACCGTGTAATACTCTTCCATATCAGTAGGTGGCAGCAGGTAGCTAATTGCTTTGTAGATGTCGGAAACAGCGGGAGGCAGCGTGCAGGCAAAAAGGTGTCTAATGCTTAAACCAAAAATAAACAAAAGGTGAGTGCCCCTAAGAAAAGGCATTGAAGCTTAGGGAAGGCTATGCAGAACAAAACTAAAACTGAATTGGCTACACATTAAAAACAGAATGCTGGACGACAGCAAAGACTTACTGTGGAGCAAAGACAGCGTCCACAAAGTACATCCGAACATGATATGAGAAGCAACAATGTCCCCACAAAGAAGGATAAAAACAACTGAAATATTCTTGGTTGCTAAAACAAAGTAGATGCGGGAAATATCGCTCAAAGGAAGACATGTAACCGCTACAAGAAAATACCAAAACAAGAGAAAAAGCCACCAAAATAGGAGCGCAAGACAAGAATTAAAACAGAAAAACAGCAAAAAAAACTCAAAATAAGTCAAGTACACCTACTTTGAGACAAGAGCTATAGTAATGCGTGCTCGGTTATGGTTTAAAGTGAGTTTTTTTTTAAAGTTATTTCTGCTGGTGGTGTGCCTCCGCATTTTTTCAACACAAAAAATGTGCCTTGGCTCAAAAAAGGTTGAAAAACACTGATGTATACACACAGAATGGACGCCGTTTTTCCCATCGCCCAACGTTTTTGCTCTCAAGGACCGCTTAGATTGAGTAAATGTCTGTTTTTGCGGCCATTTGTGAGGGCACCACACGCTCACTGATCTTAAGTCAAGTTAAAGTACTAATGATTGTCACACACTGTCAGGTTCAAACACTGATGACATCTATTAAACAGACAAGAAGCAAGGAATCATGCAGAGAAAGAGTTCACTCAGTTCCAGTTCCAACCTACGCCCTGAGGCACAGCCCACGTGCTCCACTATTTATTCGGGAGGACCCTGGTTACATCACTGAGGCTGCTCCTGAGGGAAGGGGGGTCATTTCAGCAGCCAATTGAATAGACTGCAAAGACAAGATATTTCATGTTCACTGAGAAGCGTCTTTTTTTTTTTTTTTGCAAATAATCATTAGCTTGGCATTGTCTTGCTGAAATAAGTAGGGGCGTCCAGGATAACGTTGCTTGGATGGCAACAGATGTTGCTCCAAAAGCTGTACGTACCTTTCAGCATTAATGGCGCCTTCACAGCTGTGTAAGTTACCCATGTCTTGGGCACTAATACACTCCCATACCATCACACATGCTGCCTTTTACACTTTGTGCCTAGAACAGTCCAAATGGTTCTTTTCCCTCTTTGGTCCGGAGGACACGACGTCCACAGTTTCCAAAAACAATTTGAAAAGTGGACTCGTCAGACCACAGAACACTTTTCCACTTTGTATCAGTCCATCTTAGATGAGCTCGGGCCCAGTGAAGCGTTTCTGGGTGTTGTTGATAAATGGCTGTGGCTTTGCATAGTGGAGTTTTAACGAGCACTTACAGGTGTAGCGACCAACTGTAGTTACTGACAGTGGTTTTCTGAAGTGTTCCTGAGCCCATGTGGTGATACCCTTTACACACTGATGTGGCTTTTTGATGCAGTACCGCCTGAGGTATCCAAGGTCCGTAATATCATGGCTTACGCACAGTGATTTAGACTTAGACTTAGACTTAGACAAACTTTAATGATCCAAGAGGGAAATTGTTCAACACAGTAGCTCAGTTACAATGATGGAAAGTGTAAGGATGGAAAGGACAATGCAGGTATAAATAGACTGAATATAGATATAAAATATAATATATATACGTAATATTTACATAATATATGTACAATATATTATATCTACCGATATATTATGTCTATATCATATATACAATATATAACAATGACCATGTACAATATTACAGTATATGTGACAGCTGCAGCATAAAATAGAGAGTAAATCCAGCAGAAAATAGAAAATAGACATTAAAAACAAAGAGAAGTAGCTAACATGTCAGGTGTCAGGTAATAGGCAGATGTCATCTATTGCTGTATGGCCAGTGTTTTATACAGCTGGATGGAGTGTGGAATGAAGGAGTTCTTGAATCACACAGTGCGAGCTGAAGGAGCCTGTTGGAGTATGAACTTCGCTGTCCCTTAATTGTCAGGTGGAGTGGGCGGGCAGGATTGTCCATGATGGCCAGCAGTTTGTCCATTGTCCTCCTGTCCCTCACTGACACAGTTTGGCCGACTTTCCGGATCAGTTTGTCAATCCGGTTTGAGTCCCTTTTGCTGGTGCTGCTCCCCCAACCAACCACTGCAAAGTACAGGGCACTGGCCACAACAGACTGATAAAAGATCTCCAACACACATTAAAGGACCTAAGCTTCCTCAGGAAAAAGAGTCTGCTCATGCCCTTCTTGTAAACAGCTTTGCAGTTGTCCTTCCAGTCCAGTCTGCTGTTCAAGTGGACCCCTAGGTACTTGTACTGCCCCACTACTGCCACCTCCCGGCCCTGGATCTTGAAGGGCTCCACCGGGGTCATTCTCTTGCTGAAGTCGATGACCAGTTCCTTGGTCTTGTCCACATTAAGGACCAGATGGTCGACCTGAGACCACTCCACAAAGTCAGCGATCAGTGTCCTGCACTCCATTTCCCGTCCCTCTCTGATACACCCGACCACAGCAGAGCGGTTAGAGTATTTCTGCAGGTGGCAGGACCTGGGACTGTACTGGAAGTCTGAGGTGTACAGGGTGAACAGGAAAGGAGACAGGACGGTCCCCTGTGGAGCACCTCCATCACTGACCACAGTATCCGACAGGGAGCTCCCCAGTCGCACAAACCGGGGCCTGTCAGACAAGTCATCAGTGATCCAGGAGACAATGGATGAACTGACACCCATCCTGAGCAACTTGTCAGAATTGGCTGAATGGTGTTAAAGGCACTGGAGAAACCAAAGAACACGATCCTCACAGTGCCCCTCCCACCATCCAGGTGAGAGTGAGCATGATGCAGCACGTAGATAACAGCATCGTCCACTCCTACCTGGGGCTGATATGCACACTGTAGAGGATCCAGGCAAGGAGCCACCAGGGGTCTCAGCTGTTCCAGCACAAGTCTCTCGAGAACCTTCATGACCTGGGACGTCAGGGCAACAGGTCTGAAGTCATTCAAGCCCAATGGGATGGGCTTCTTGGGCACTCCAGATTCTCTGAACCTTCTGATGATATTACGGAGCGAAGATGGTGAAATCCCTAAATTCCTTGCAATAGCTGCTTGAGAAATGTTGTTCTTAAAGGGGAACATTATCACCAGACCTATGTAAGCGGCAATATATACCTTGATGTTGCAGAAAAAAGACCATATATTTTTTTAACCGATTTCCGAACTCTAAATGGGTGAATTTTGGCGAATTAAACGCCTTTCTATTATTCGCTCTCGGAGCGATGACGTCACATCGGGAAGCAATCCGCCATTTTCTCAAATACCGAGTCAAATCAGCTCTGTTTTTTTCCGTTTTTTCGATTGTTTTCCGTACCTTGGAGACATGCCTCGTCGGTGTGTTGTCGGAGGGTGTAACAACACGAACAGGGACGGATTCAAGTTGCACCAGTGGCCCAAAGATGCCAAAGTGGCAAGAAATTGGACGTTTGTTCCGCACACTTTACCGACGAAAGCTATGCTACGACAGAGATGGCAAGAATGTGTGGATATCCTGCGACACTCAAAGCAGATGCATTTCCAACCATAAAGTCAAAGAAATCTGCCGCCAGACCCCCATTGAATCTGCCGGAGTGTGTGAGCAATTCAGGGACAAAGGAACTCGGTAGCACGGCAAGCAATGGCGGCAGTTTGTTCCCGCAGACGAGCGAGCTAAACCCCCTGGATGTCTTGGCTCACACCGTCCCGAAGATGATCAAGAGAAGGATATCAACCCTAGCTTCCCTGGCCTGCTGACATCAACTCCAAAACTGGACAGATCAGCTTTCAGGAAAAGAGAGCGGATGAGGGTATGTCTACAGAATATATTAATTAATGAAAATTGGGCTGTCTGCACTCTCAAAGTGCATGTTGTTGCCAAATGTATTTCATAAACCTAGTTCATAGTTGTTAGTTTCCTTTAATGCCAAACAAACACATACCAATCGTTGGTTAGAAGGCGATCGCCGAATTCGTCCTCGCTTTCTCCCGTGTCGCTGGCTGTCGTGTGGTTTTCGTCGGTTTCGCTTGCATACGGTTCAAACCGATATGGCTCAATAGCTTCAGTTTCTTCTTCAATTTCGTTTTCGCTACCTGCCTCCACACTACAACCATCCGTTTCAATACATGCGTAATCTGTTGAATCGCTTAAGCCGCTATATTATGTTGCTATAGCTTGCTGTTCTATGCGCCATGTTTGTTTGTGTTGGCTTCACTATGTGACGTCACAGGAAAATGGACGGGTGTATATAACGATGGTTAAAATCAGGCACTTTGAAGCTTTTTTTTAGGGATATTGCGTGATGGGTAAAATTTTGAAAAAAACTTCGAAAAATAAAATAAGCCACTGGGAACTGATTTTTAATGGTTTTAACCCTTCTGAAATTGTGATAATGTTCCCCTTTAAACAAAAATCCGGACGGTTCTTTTCCTCTTTGTTCCGAAGGACACAACGTTCACTGTTTCCAAAAACAATTTGAAATGTGGACTCATCAGACCACAGAACACTTTTCCACTTTGCATCAGTCCATCTTAGGTGAGCTCGGGCCCAGCGAAGCCGGCGGCGTTTCTGGGTGTTGTTGATAAACGGCTTTGTCTTTGCATAGTAGAGTTTTAACTTGCACTTACAGATGTAGCGACCAACTATAGTTACCAACAGTGGTTTTCTGAAGTGTTCCTGAGCCCATGTGGTGATATCCTTTACACACGGATGTCGATTTTTGATGCAGTACAGCCTGAGGGATCCAAGGTCCGTAATATCATCGCTTATGTTCAGTGATTTTTCCAGATTCTCTGAACCTTTTGATGATATTACGGACCGTAGATGGTGAAATCCCTAAATTCCTTGCAATAGCTGCTTGAGAAATGTTGTTCTTAAACAATTTAAAAAGGGACGGCGTGGCGCAATGGGAGAGTGGCCGTGCGCAACCCGAGGGTCCCTGGTTCAATCCCCACCTAGTACCAACCTCGTCATGTCCGTTGTGTCCTGAGCAAGACACTTCACCCTTGCTCCTGATGGGTGCTGGTTAGCGCCTTGCATGGCAGCTCCCTCCATCAGTGTGTGAATGTGTGTGTGAATGGGTAAATGTGGAAGTAGTGTCAAAGCGCTTTGAGTACCTTGAAGGTAGAAAAGCGCTATACAAGTACAACCCATTTATCATTTATTTATTTATTTAATTTGCTCAGGCATTTGTTGACAAAGTGGTGACCCTCGCCCCGTCCTTGTTTGTGAATGACTGAGCATTTCATGGAAGCTGCTTTTATACCCAATCATGGCACCCACCTGTTCCCAATTAGCCTGTTCACCTGTGGGATGTTCCAAATATGTCTTTGAAAAAAAAAAAAAAAAAGTTTCTCAGTGTGAACATGAAATATCTTGTCTTTGCATCCATCCATCCATCCATCCATCTTCTTCCGCTTATCCGAGGTCGGGTCGCGGGGGCAGCAGCCTAAGCAGGGAAGCCCAGACTTCCCTCTCCCCAGCCACTTCGTCCAGCTCTTCCTGTGGGACCCCGAGGCGTTCCCAGGCCAGCCGAGAGACATAGTCTTCCCAACGTGTCCTGGGTCTTCCCCGCGGCCTCCTACCGGTCGGACGTGCCCTAAACACCTCCCTAGGGAGGCGTTCGGGTGGCATCCTAACCAGATGCCCGAACCACCTCATCTGGCTCCTCTCGATGTGGAGGAGCAGCGGCTTTATTTTGAGCTCCTCCCGGATGGCAGAGCTTCTCACCCTATCTCTAAGGGAGAGCCCCGCCACCCGGCGGAGGAAACTCATTTCGGCCGCTTGTACCCGTGATCTTGTCCTTTCGGTCATAACCCAAAGCTCATGACCATAGGTGAGGATGGGAACGTAGATCGACCGGTAAATTGAGAGCTTTGCCTTCCGGCTCAGCTCCTTCTTCACCACAACGGATCGATACAGCGTCCGCATTACTGAAGATGCCGTACCGATCCGCCTGTCGATCTCACGATCCACTCTTCCCTCACTCGTGAACAAGACTCCGAGGTACTTGAACTCCTCCACTTGGGGCAAGATCTCCTCCCCAACCCGGAGATGGCACTCCACCCTTTTCCGGGCGAGAACCATGGACTCGGACTTGGAGGTGCTGATTCTCATCCCAGTCGCTTCACACTCGGCTGCGAACCGATCCAGTGAGTGCTGAAGATCCTGGCCAGATGAAGCCATCAGGACCACATCATCTGCAAAAAGCAGAGACCTAATCCTGCAGCCACCAAACCGGATCCCCTCAACGCCTTGACTGCGCCTAGAAATTCTGTCCATAAAAGTTATGAACAGAATCGGTGACAAAGGGCAGCCTTGGCGGAGTCCAACCCTCACCGGAAACGTGTCCGACTTACTGCCAGCAATGCGAACCAAGCTCTGACACTGATCATACAGGGAGCGGACCGCCACAATCAGACAGTCCGAAACCCCATACTCTCTGAGCACTCCCCACAGGACTTCCCGAGGGACATGGTCGAATGCCTTCTCCAAGTCCACAGAGCACATGTAGACTGGTTGGGCAAACTCCCATGTTCCCCTTTAAACAAAAATCCGGACGGTTCTTTTCCTCTTTGTTCCGAAGGACACAACGTTCACTGTTTCCAAAAACAATTTGAAATGTGGACTCATCAGACCACAGAACACTTTTCCACTTTGCATCAGTCCATCTTAGGTGAGCTCGGGCCCAGCGAAGCCGGCGGCGTTTCTGGGTGTTGTTGATAAACGGCTTTGTCTTTGCATAGTAGAGTTTTAACTTGCACTTACAGATGTAGCGACCAACTATAGTTACCAACAGTGGTTTTCTGAAGTGTTCCTGAGCCCATGTGGTGATATCCTTTACACACGGATGTCGATTTTTGATGCAGTACAGCCTGAGGGATCCAAGGTCCGTAATATCATCGCTTATGTTCAGTGATTTTTCCAGATTCTCTGAACCTTTTGATGATATTACGGAGCGTAGATGGTGAAATCCCTAAATTCCTTGCAATAGCTGCTTGAGAAATGTTGTTCTTAAACAATTTAAAAAGGGACGGCGTGGCGCAGTGGGAGAGTGGCCGTGCGCAACCCGAGGGTCCCTGGTTCAATCCCCACCTAGTACCAACCTCGTCATGTCCGTTGTGTCCTGAGCAAGACACTTCACCCTTGCTCCTGATGGGTGCTGGTTAGCGCCTTGCATGGCAGCTCCCTCCATCAGTGTGTGAATGTGTGTGTGAATGGGTAAATGTGGAAGTAGTGTCAAAGCGCTTTGAGTACCTTGAAGGTAGAAAAGCGCTATACAAGTACAACCCATTTATCATTTATTTATTTATTTAATTTGCTCAGGCATTTGTTGACAAAGTGGTGACCCTCGCCCCGTCCTTGTTCGTGAATGACTGAGCATTTCATGGAAGCTGCTTTTATACCCAATCATGGCACCCACCTGTTCCCAATTAGCCTGTTCACCTGTGGGATGTTCCAAATATGTCTTTGAAAAAAAAAAAAAAAAAAAGTTTCTCAGTGTGAACATGAAATATCTTGTCTTTGCATCCATCCATCCATACATCCATCTTCTTCCGCTTATCCGAGGTCGGGTCGCGGGGGCAGCAGCCTAAGCAGGGAAGCCCAGACTTCCCTCTCCCCAGCCACTTCGTCCAGCTCTTCCTGTGGGACCCCGAGGCGTTCCCAGGCCAGCCGAGAGACATAGTCTTCCCAACGTGTCCTGGGTCTTCCCCGCGGCCTCCTACCGGTCGGACGTGCCCTAAACACCTCCCTAGGGAGGCGTTCGGGTGGCATCCTAACCAGATGCCCGAACCACCTCATCTGGCTCCTCTCGATGTGGAGGAGCAGCGGCTTTACTTTGAGCTCCTCCCGGATGGCAGAGCTTCTCACCCTATCTCTAAGGGAGAGCCCCGCCACCCGGCGGAGGAAACTCATTTCGGCCGCTTGTACCCGTGATCTTGTCCTTTCGGTCATAACCCAAAGCTCATGACCATAGGTGAGGATGGGAACGTAGATCGACCGGTAAATTGAGAGCTTTGCCTTCCGGCTCAGCTCCTTCTTCACCACAACGGATCGATGCAGCGTCCGCATTACTGAAGACGCCGCACCGATCCGCCTGTCGATCTCACGATCCACTCTTCCCTCACTCGTGAACAAGACTCCGAGGTACTTGAACTCCTCCACTTGGGGCAAGATCTCCTCCCCAACCCGGAGATGGCACTCCACCCTTTTCCGGGCGAGAACCATGGACTCGGACTTGGAGGTGCTGATTCTCATCCCAGTCGCTTCACACTCAGCTGCGAACCGATCCAGTGAGAGCTGAAGATCCTGGCCAGATGAAGCCATCAGGACCACATCATCTGCAAAAAGCAGAGACCTAATCCTGCAGCCACCAAACCGGATCCCCTCAACGCCTTGACTGCGCCTAGAAATTCTGTCCATAAAAGTTATGAACAGAATCGGTGACAAAGGGCAGCCTTGTCTTTGCAGTCTATTCAATTGAATATAAGTTGTAAAGGATTTGTTGTATTCTCTTATTTACCATTTACACAACGTGACAACTTCACTGCTTTAGAGTTTGTAGATGATATATAAACATACAGCTGTTGTCTGCATGACCTCCACCTCTTCAAGCGTCTCAGTCATTTAATGGAACCCGAGCAGCGTGCGGCACATATACTAATTAGCGTTTCTGCGCAACTCTCCAAGCTGCTTGGGAACTCCGATAGCGCCGTGACACCTGAAGACGACACACATCGTAATGAAGATGCTTCCGGATTTAAAGCGGCGGTTGGCACCGATAAAGCAAAGCGGATTTAGAGGGGGAGAAAAAAGACCCTGAATCCATCACAAGGTCTCGTCTGCAATTAGCTCCTAAAGTAAAATCACCTTTTAGAATATGTGCAGATGAACTCGTCAAGTGGCTTGTTGAGAAGCCTAAAGAGAGAACTGCAAGATGAAATGAACGTGTGAATGATCGTTTCCAGATCCAAATTTCACAGCAAATTTCTCCCTTTAGAAATATTTCTGAGGTGATACAAACAGTTTTTGGTCAGATGAGGGCAGAGACCCTCCAAAGACTTGGACCGATCCAACGCAGTAGCCAGCAGGTGTGGTCGCTCCATCTCAGGATGCCACTTCCCCTCGTGGTGTGGCAGAGAACTGCACACCACGCAATCCACCCACATGAAGACCTAGGACAGGATCAAGATGGCAATGACTGGCAAGACCAAAATGTGTGTCAAAGGTTCCAGAGCCGGTTTGAAGAAGGATTTCAGAGCTTTGGTTTTCTATCGACAAAGGCACCAGAAGGTACCGCCCACTTACACGTTTATTTTAGTTCAACTCCGCAGCCACGACTGAGCTGGAGCAGCAAGCTGAACCATCAATCAATCAATCAATCAATGTTTATTTATATAGCCCTAAATCACAAGTGTCTCAAAGGGCTGCAGAAGCCACAACGACATCCTCAGTACAGAGCCCACATAAGGGCAAGGAAAAACTCACCCCAGTGGGACGTCGATGTGAATGACTATGAGAAACCTTGGAGATGTGGGTAACCCCCCCCACCTCTAGGGGGAGACCGAATGCAATGGATGTCGAGTGGGTCTGACATAATATTGTGAGAGTCCAGTCCATAGTGGATCCAACATAATAGTGAGAGTCCAGTCCATAGTGGATCTAACATAATAGTGAGAGTCCAGTCCATAGTGGATCTAACAAAATAGTGAGAGTCCAGTCCATAGTGGATCTAACATAATAGTGAGAGTCCAGTCCATAGTGGATCTAACATAATAGTGTGAGAGTCCAGTCCATAGTGGATCTAACATAATAGTGAGAGTCCAGTCCATAGTGGATCTAACATAATAGTGAGAGTACAGTCCATAGTGGATCTAACATAATAGTGTGAGAGTCCAGTCCATAGTGGATCTAACATAATAGTGAGAGTCCAGTCCATAGTGGATCTAACATAATAGTGTGAGAGTCCAGTCCATAGTGGATCTAACATAATAGTGAGAGTCCAGTCCATAGTGGATCTAACATAATAGTGAGAGTACAGTCCATAGTGGATCTAACATAATAGTGTGAGAGTCCAGTCCATAGTGGATCTAACATAATAGTGAGAGTCCAGTCCATAGAGGATCTAACATAATAGTGTGAGAGTCCAGTCCATAGTGGATTTAACATAATAGTGAGAGTCCAGTCCATAGTGGATCTAACATAATAGTGAGAGAGTCCAGTCCATAGTGGATCTAACATAATAGCGAAAGTCCAGTCCATAGTGGATCTAACATAATAGTGAGAGTCCAGTCCATAGTGGATCTAACATAATAGTGTGAGAGTCCAGTCCATAGTGGATCTAACATAATAGTGAGAGTCCAGTCCATAGAGGATCTAACATAATAGTGTGAGAGTCCAGTCCATAGTGGATTTAACATAATAGTGAGAGTCCAGTCCATAGTGGATCTAACATAATAGTGAGAGAGTCCAGTCCATAGTGGATCTAACATAATAGTGAAAGTCCAGTCCATAGTGGATCTAACATAATAGTGAGAGTCCAGTCCATAGTGGATCTAACATAATAGTGAGAGTCCAGTCCATAGTGGATCTAACATAATAGTGAGAGTCCAGTCCATAGTGGATCTAACATAATAGTGAGAGTCCAGTCCATAGTGGATCTAACATAATAGTGAGAGAGTTCAGTCCATAGTGGATCTAACATAATAGTGAGAGAGTCCAGTCCATAGTGGATCTAACATAATAGTGAGAGTCCAGTCCATAGTGGATCTAACATAATAGTGAGAGTCCAGTCCATAGTGGATCTAACATAATAGTGAGAGTCCAGTCCATAGTGGATCTAACATAATAGTGTGAGAGTCCATTCCATAGTGGATCTAACATAATAGTAAGAGTCATTATGCCATCTGCATAATGAGGTGGGCGGGGCTATTTCTAGTAAACGCAGGTGATTTACCGCCGTCTGGTTCGCACGGAGCTCACTTCTCGAGCGGGTGAAATGGAAAAAAACGCCACCAAATCCTGGACGAGCGAGGAAACCGGCGGGTTGTTTTGTACTTGG
>NC_084552.2:9325000-9530000 GCF_033978685.3 Nerophis lumbriciformis | reverse complement strand
ATTTGCTCACGCAGTTGTGGACAAAGGGGTGTACCTCGCCCCATCCTTTCTTGTGAAAGACTGAGCATTTTTTGGGAAGCTGTTTTTATACCCAATCATGGCACCCACCTGTTCCCAATTAGCCTGCACACCTGTGGGATGTTCCAAATAAGTGTTTGATGAGCATTCCTCAACTTTATCAGTATTTATTGCCACCTTTCCCAACTTCTTTGTCACGTGTTGCTGGCATCAAATTCTAAAGTTAATGATTATTTGCAAAAAAAAAAAACGTTTATGAGTTTGAACATCAAATATGTTGTCTTTGTAGCATATTCAACTGAATATGGGTTCAATAGGATTTGCAAATCATTGTATTCCGTTTATATTTACATCTAACACAATTTCCCAACTCATATGGAAACGGGGTTTGTACATATACACATACTGTACATATACATTCACTGTACAAACATACATATACTGTACATATACATTCACTGTACAAACACATACTGTACATATACAAGTACATATGCATACATACACTCATGCACATAATCACGTTTCATCAAACAAATATTAACGTTGTTGCCCTAGGGTAAACTGGGTGTAACACATGGCACACTGACAAAGCTTAACCTATTGTTACTATAACAATCTACAAGGTTAATATTGCTTGCTTCTCTTTCTTCCTCTCCATTTTTCTGCATTCTTTTGTATCTCTAGTTATCATTACGTATATGTATTGTTGCATTTGAACAACTGTATTGTTGATAATAGAGGTCAATTATTGGTATTGTTCATTATCAATAGTGATATTTATTTTGGTATTTGTATTGATCCATTTGTAGTGTAATAATGCTCATTGTCATTTCTGTATTCTTTTTTATTTTCGCTTATTTGCTATCACTTTTACCATCATATTTGTACATATCCTATTTGCTGATGTTGTTATATTGTTGTTGTTGTGTTTGCTGTTGTTGTTTTTGTCTCTCTGTCTAATCCCCACAATTTCCCCCTCTCTCTTCCTTTTTTTCTCTTTCTATCCCCTCCTGCTCCGGCCCGGCTGCACCAAATGATAGTATAAATACATTTAATAAAGTCAAATACAAATAAGGCAACAAGAGAAGTATCCTACACTTCTCTTTTGTAAAGTCAATGTGTACAGCCGATATAGATCATCTACATCTACTATCCCACCAACACGTCTTCCTATGAGGAAGCAGTGCCTGGGGAATCTGTGGTGGGCTCTCCTATTTCTGGGGCTGAGGTTGCTGAGGTAGTTAAAAAGCTCCTCGGTGGCAAGGCCCCGGGGGTGGATGAGATCCGCCCGGAGTTCCTTAAGGCTCTGGATGCTGTGGGGCTGTCTTGGTTGACAAGACTCTGCAGCATCGCGTGGACATCGGGGGCAGTACCTCTGGATTGGCAGACCGGGGTGGTGGTTCCTCTTTTTAAAAAGGGGAACCGGAGGGTGTGTTCTAACTATCGTGGGATCACACTCCTCAGCCTTCCCGGTAAGGTCTATTCAGGTGTACTGGAGAGGAGGCTACGCCGGATAGTCGAACCTCGGATTCAGGAGGAACAGTGTGGTTTTCGTCCTGGTCGTGGAACTGTGGACCAGCTCTATACTCTCGGCAGGGTCCTTGAGGGTGCATGGGAGTTTGCCCAACCAGTCTACATGTGTTTTGTGGACTTGGAGAAGGCATTCGACCGTGTGGGGAGTGCTCAGAGAGTATGGGGTTTCGGACTGTCTGATTGTGGCGGTCCGCTCCCTGTATGATCAGTGTCAGAGCTTGGTTCGCATTGCCGGCAGTAAGTCGGACACGTTTCCGGTGAGGGTTGGACTCCGCCAAGGCTGCCCTTTGTCACCGATTCTGTTCATAACTTTTATGGACAGAATTTCTAGGCGCAGTCAAGACGTTGAGGGGATCCGGTTTGGTGGCTGCAGGATTAGGTCTCTGCTTTTTGCAGATGATTTGGTCCTGATGGCTTCATCTGGCCAGGATCTTCAGCTCTCACTGGATCGGTTCGCAGCTGAGTGTGAAGCGACTGGGATGAGAATCAGCACCTCCAAGTCCGAGTCCATGGTTCTCGCCCGGAAAAGGGTGGAGTGCCATCTCCGGGTTGAGGAGGAGATCTTGCCCCAAGTGGAGGAGTTCAAGTACCTCGGAGTCTTGTTCACGAGTGAGGGAAGAGTGGATCGTGAGATCGACAGGCGGATCGGTGCGGCGTCTTCAGTAATGCGGACGCTGTATCGATCTGTTGTGGTGAAGAAGGAGCTGAGCCGGAAGGCAAAGCTCTCAATTTACCGGTCGATCTACGTTCCCATCCTCACCTATGGTCATGAGCTTTGGGTTATGACCGAAAGGACAAGATCACGGGTACAAGCGGCCGAAATGAGTTTCCTCCGCCGGGTGGCGGGGCTCTCCCTTAGAGATAGGGTGAGAAGCTCTGTCATCCGGGGGGAGCTCAAAGTAAAGCCGCTGCTCCTCCACATCGAGAGGAGCCAGATGAGGTGGTTCGGGCATCTGGTCAGGATGCCACCCGAGCGCCTCCCTAAGGAGGTGTTTAGGGCATGTCCGACCGGTAGGAGGCCACGAGGAAGACCCAGGACACGTTGGGAAGACTATGTCTCCCGGCTGGCCTGGGAACGCCTCGGGATCCCCCGGGAGGAGCTGGACGAAGTGGCTGGGGAGAGGGAAGTCCGGGCTTCCCTGCTTAGGCTGCTGCCCCCGCGACCCGACCTCGGATAAGCGGAAGAAGATGGATGGATGGATGGATGGATGGATGGATGGACATCTACTATATGAGTTGTCTGAGTAGCTGGACAAAAAAATAAAATAAAATTAAGAATAAAAATTGTTCTATATTTTCTATGGAACATATAAAATGTTGGTGTTGTTTACTTGAGTCATATTGCCATCATAGTGCAGTTTACACATAACTCTCATGTTTGACTGCCATCTACTGGTCACACTTATCATCGCACAATGTACCAAACAAAATAGCTTCGAGGTCGGTAAGCAAACCCAGAATTATTCCGTACATTAGGCGCACCGGTTTATAAGGCGCACTGTCGAGTTTTGAGAGAAAAAAAAAAGATAATGTACTTGTCACGAGGGGGTCGCATCTTTACGCGGGGTCGTTCCTCCAGATGCAAAACGGACACTCCGGACGAAAACGTGAAGGTGGGAGATGATTTATTAATCATAAATCATACACCATACCAAAAAGACAGAAACTAAGAAAAGAAAAGTGTGCCGATCGCACGGGAAGCTAAGCACAGGAATGTAGAACGGGAATACAGCAATGTAACAGTTGCATATCGCAACCAGACCGAGTGTGGCGAGCAACGTGAATAAATAGATCTCTGATTAGTGCTCAATAGCAGGTGAACGTGCCCAACACTAATCAGAGGCAGGTGAAACCAATTAGTACCCATGCTAACCAAAACAAACCCCCGAAGTGCACAAAACAGGAACTAAGGGAGTCCAAAACTAACAGAACATAACTAAACAACGGATCATGACAGTACTTGACTTTGAACAGGAACTAAGGGAGTCCAAAACTAACAGAACATAACTAAACAACGGATCATGGCAGTACTTGACTTTGAACAGGAACTAAGGGAGTCCAAAACTAACAGAACATAACTAAACAATGGATCATGACAGTACTTGACTTTGAACAGGAACTAAGGGAGTCCAAAACTAACAGAACATAACTAAACAACGGATCATGACAGTACTTGACTTTGAACAGGAACTAAGGGAGTCCAAAACTAACAGAACATAACTAAACAACGGATCATGACAGTACTTGACTTTGAACAGGAACTAAGGGAGTCCAAAACTAACAGAACATAACTAAACAGCGGATCATGACAGTACTTGACTTTGAAAGGAACTAAGGGAGTCCAAAACTAACAGAACATAACTAAACAACGGATCATGACAGTACTTGACTTTGAACAGGAACTAAGGGAGTCCAACAACTAACAGAACATAACTAAACAACGGATCATGACAGTACTTGACTTGAACAGGAACTAAGGGAGTCCAAAACTAACAGAACATAACTAAACAGCGGATCATGACAGTACTTGACTTTGAACAGGAACTAAGGGAGTCCAAAACTAACAGAACATAACTAAACAACGGATCATGACAGTACTTGACTTTGAACAGGAACTAAGGGAGTCCAAAACTAACAGAACATAACTAAACAGCGGATCATGACAGTACTTGACTTTGAACAGGAACTAAGGGAGTCCAAAACTAACAGAACATAACTAAACAACGGATCATGACAGTACTTGACTTTGAACAGGAACTAAGGGAGTCCAAAACTAACAGAACATAACTAAACAACGGATCATGACAGTACTTGACTTTGAACAGGAACTAAGGGAGTCCAAAACTAACAGAACATAACTAAACAACGGATCATGACAGTACTTGACTTTGAACAGGAAACTAAGGGAGTCCAAAACTAACAGAACATAACTAAACAGCGGATCATGACAGTACTTGACTTTGAACAGGAACTAAGGGAGTCCAAAACTAACAGAACATAACTAAACAACGGATCATGACAGTACTTGACTTTGAACAGGAACTAAGGGAGTCCAAAACTAACAGAACATAACTAAACAACGGATCATGACAGTACTTGACTTTGAACAGGAACTAAGGGAGTCCAAAACTAACAGAACATAACTAAACAACGGATCATGACAGTACTTGACTTTGAACAGGAACTAAGGGAGTCCAAAACTAACAGAACATAACTAAACAACGGATCATGACAGTACTTGACTTTGAACAGGAACTAAGGGAGTCCAAAACTAACAGAACATAACTAAACAGCGGATCATGACAGTACTTGACTTTGAACAGGAACTAAGGGAGTCCAAAACTAACAGAACATAACTAAACAACGGATCATGACAGTACTTGACTTTGAACAGGAACTAAGGGAGTCCAAAACTAACAGAACACAACTAAACAACGGATCATGACAGTACTTGACTTTGAACAGGAACTAAGGGAGTCCAAAACTAACAGAACACAACTAAACAACGGATCATGACAGTACTTGACTTCGAACAGGAACTAAGGGAGTCCAAAACTAACAGAACATAACTAAACAACGGATCATGACAGTACTTGACTTTGAACAGGAACTAAGGGAGTCCAAAACTAACAGAACATAACTAAACAGCGGATCATGACAGTACTTGACTTTGAACAGGAACTAAGGGAGTCCAAAACTAACAGAACATAACTAAACAACGGATCATGACAGTACTTGACTTTGAACAGGAACTAAGGGAGTCCAAAACTAACAGAACATAACTAAACAACGGATCATGACAGTACTTGACTTTGAACAGGAACTAAGGGAGTCCAAAACTAACAGAACATAACTAAACAACGGATCATGACAGTACTTGACTTTAAACAGGAACTAAGGGAGTCCAAAACTAACAGAACATAACTAAACAACGGATCATGACAGTACTTGACTTTGAACAGGAACTAAGGGAGTCCAAAACTAACAGAACATAACTAAACAACGGATCATGACAGTACTTGACTTTGAACAGGAACTAAGGGAGTCCAAAACTAACAGAACATAACTAAACAACGGATCATGACAGTACTTGACTTTGAACAGGAACTAAGGGAGTCCAAAACTAACAGAACATAACTAAACAACGGATCATGACAGTACTTGACTTTGAACAGGAACTAAGGGAGTCCAAAACTAACAGAACATAACTAAACAACGGATCATGACAGTACTTGACTTTGAACAGGAACTAAGGGAGTCCAAAACTAACAGAACATAACTAAACAACGGATCATGACAGTACTTGACTTTGAACAGGAACTAAGGGAGTCCAAAACTAACAGAACATAACTAAACAACGGATCATGACAGTACTTGACTTTAAACAGGAACTAAGGGAGTCCAAAACTAACAGAACATAACTAAACAACGGATCATGACAGTACTTGACTTTGAACAGGAACTAAGGGAGTCCAAAACTAACAGAACATAACTAAACAACGGATCATGACAGTACTTGACTTTGAACAGGAACTAAGGGAGTCCAAAACTAACAGAACATAACTAAACAACGGATCATGACAGTACTTGACTTTGAACAGGAACTAAGGGAGTCCAAAACTAACAGAACATAACTAAACAACGGATCATGACAGTACTTGACTTTGAACAGGAACTAAGGGAGTCCAAAACTAACAGAACATAACTAAACAACGGATCATGACAGTACTTGACTTTTGCGGGGCCAGATCTAGCCCCCGGGCCTTGACTTTGACACATATGTTCTGTAGTTTGTTGTAATAACATCAACTCATCTGGTGCTACTATTTCAAGGAAACATCATCACATTGGACTCGACCTTCTGCAGGAGGCAAGGAGACTCGGTGAAGAAAGAGCCAACCAAAAAAGAAAGTAAGAAAACACTTCATGAAGATTTCTTTTTGTTCAAATCTGCAGTGTCAGAAAGAGTAATTATGGCCTTGTTGGGAACAAATGATGACACACACACACACACACACACACACACACACACACACCCATCATGTCGTTGATGAGGTGTCCCGCGTGGGTGTGAGAGTGTGCAGGTGTGACGCACTCCAAAAAAGTGTGCGTGCCCCCCCGCCGGGTGGAATGTGCGTGCAGCCGCCAGCTGCTTGACAGCCAGCGGAACATTTTGATGGCGATGTTCTCTCGCTGCTTGTCGGCGCCTTCCTGCTCGCTGACGACGACGGGTGACAGCGGCGCTCGTTTGCTGGCTCAGCCGAGCGCCTGCTAATGAAGCGGCGGTGTTCGGACTCGCCTCGCTCCCTTCCCCCTCCGCCGCCGTCTCCGCTTTTTTAATGATCCACGCTGGGAGCCGTGAGAGGAGCCGCGGGGGCCCGCCTCGCCGCCTGATTTCGCCTGAGCTACGGTTGTCACCTGAGGGTGGGGGGGGCCTCCGGATGAAGAAGAGCGGCCATATTGATGTCTCGGGCCAGGAAGTGAACGTTGACCGACACTAATGAACACTTTGCTCGTGCTAACGGCTAATTAGCGCCAAGCGAGCTGTCAATATTACGTGTTTGTTGACCTCTTTCTTCTAATCACAAATACTGTTAACACACTCCTTCTCAAATATTACAAGAAAATATTTCGGACTATAAGGCGCACCTAAAATGTTTTTTTTTTTTCATAAAAAACTCGACAATGCGCCTTATAACCCGGTGCGCCTAATGTACGGAATAATTCTGGTTTGGCTTACCGACCTCGTAGCTATTTTATTTAGTACATGTTGAAATGATAAGTGTGTCTAGTACATGGCAGTCACACATAAGAGAAATGTGTAAATACAATATGATGGCAGTCACACATAAGAGATACTTGTAGACTGCGATATGATGGCAGTCACACATTAGAGTAACGTGTCGACTGCAATATGATGGCAGTCACACATAAGAGATACGTGTAGACTGCGATATGACGGCAGTCACACATAAGAGATACGTGTAGACTGCGATATGACGGCAGTCACACATAAGAGATACGTGTAGACTGCGATATGATGGCAGTCACACATTAGAGTAACGTGTAGACTGCGATATGATGGCAGTCACACATAAAAGATACGTGTAGACTGCGATATGATGGCAGTCACACGTAAGAGATACGTGTAGACTGCGATATGATGGCAGTCACACATAAGAGATACGTGTAGACTGCGATATGATGGCAGTCACACATAAGAGATACGAGTAGACTGCGATATGACGGCAGTCACACATAAGAGATACGTGTAGACTGCGATATGACGGCAGTCACACATAAGAGATACGTGTAGACTGCAATATGATGGCAGTCACACATAAGAGATACGTGTAGACTGCGATATGATGGCAGTCACACATAAAAGATACGTGTAGACTGCTATATGATGGCAGTCACACATAATAGATGTGTGTAGACTGCGATTTGATGGCAGTCACACATAAGAGATATGTGTAGACTGCAATATGATGGCAGTCACACATAAAAGATATGTGTAGACTGTGATATGATGGCAGTCACACATAAGAGATACGTGTAGACTGCGATTTGATGGCAGTCACACATAAGCGATACGTGTCAACTGCGATATGAAGGCAGTCACACATAAGAGATACGTGTAGACTGCGATATGATGGCAGTCACACATAAAAGATACGTGTAGACTGCGATATGATGGCAGTCACACATAATAGATATGTGTAGACTGCGATTTGATGGCAGTCACACATAAGAGATACGTGTAGACTGCGATATGATGGCAGTCGCACATAAGAGATACGTGTAGACTGCGATATGATGGCAGTCACACATAAGAGATACGTGTAGACTGCAATATGATGGCAGTCACACATAAGAAATATGTGTAGACTGCAATATGATGGCAGTCACACATAAGAGATACGTGTCAACTGCGATATGATGGCAGTCACACATAAGAGATACGTGTAGACTGCGATATGATGGCAGTCACACATAAGAGATACGTGTAGACTGCGATATGATGGCAGTCACACATAAGAGATACGTGTAGACTGCGATATGATGGCAGTCACACATTAGAGTAACGTGTCGACTGCAATATGATGGCAGTCACACAAAAGAGATACGTGTAGACTGCGATATGACGGCAGTCACACATAAGAGATACGTGTAGACTGCGATATGACGGCAGTCACACTTAAGAGATACGTGTAGACTGCGATATGATGGCAGTCACACATTAGAGTAACGTGTAGACTGCGATATGATGGCAGTCACACATAAAAGATACGTGTAGACTGCGATATGATGGCAGTCACACGTAAGAGATACGTGTAGACTGCGATATGATGGCAGTCACACTTAAGAGATACGTGTAGACTGCGATATGACGGCAGTCACACATAAAAGATACGTGTAGACTGCGATATGATGGCAGTCACACATAAGAGATACGTGTAGACTGCGATATGATGGCAGTCACACATAAGAGATACGTGTAGACTGCGATTTGATGGCAGTCACACATAAGAGAAACGTGTAGACTGTGATATGATGGCAGTCGCACATAAGAGATACGTGTAGACTGCGATATGATGGCAGTCACACATAAGAGTTACGTGTAGACTGCGATATGACGGCAGTCACACATAAGAGATACGTGTAGACTGCAATATGATGGCAGTCACACTTAAGAGATACGTGTAGACTGCGATATGACGGCAGTCGCACATAAGAGATACGTGTAGACTGCAATATGATGGCAGTCACACATTAGAGTAACGTGTCGACTGCAATATGATGGCAGTCACACATAAGAGATACGTGTAGACTGCGATATGACGGCAGTCACACATAAGAGATACGTGTAGACTGCGATATGACGGCAGTCACACATAAGAGATACGTGTAGACTGCGATATGATGGCAGTCACACATTAGAGTAACGTGTAGACTGCGATATGATGGCAGTCACACATAAAAGATACGTGTAGACTGCGATATGATGGCAGTCACACATAATAGATATTTGTAGACTGTGATATGATGGCAGTCACACATAAGAGATACGTGTAGACTGCAATTTGATGGCAGTCACACATAAGAGATATGTGTAGACTGCAATATGATGGCAGTCACACATAAGAGATACGTGTAGACTGCAATATGATGGCAGTCACACATAAAAGATACGTGTAGACTGAGATATGATGGCAGTCACACATAAGAGATACGTGTAGACTGCGATATGATGGCAGTCACACATAAGAGATACGTGTAGACTGCGATATGATGGCAGTCACACATTAGAGTAACGTGTCGACTGCAATATGATGGCAGTCACACATAAGAGATACGTGTAGACTGCGATATGACGGCAGTCACACATAAGAGATACGTGTAGACTGTGATATGATGGCAGTCACACATAAGAGTAACGTGTCGACTGCAATATGATGGCAGTCACACATAAGAGATACGTGTAGACTGCGATATGACGGCAGTCACACATAAGAGATACGTGTAGACTGCGATATGACGGCAGTCACACATTAGAGTAACGTGTAGACTGCGATATGATGGCAGTCACACATAAAAGATACGTGTAGACTGCGATATGATGGCAGTCACACGTAAGAGATACGTGTAGACTGCGATATGATGGCAGTCACACTTAAGAGATACGTGTAGACTGCGATATGATGGCAGTCACACATTAGAGTAACGTGTAGACTGCGATATGATGGCAGTCACACATAAAAGATACGTGTAGACTGCGATATGATGGCAGTCACACGTAAGAGATACGTGTAGACTGCGATATGATGGCAGTCACACTTAAGAGATACGTGTAGACTGCGATATGACGGCAGTCACACATAAAAGATACGTGTAGACTGCGATATGATGGCAGTCACACATAAGAGATACGTGTAGACTGCGATATGATGGCAGTCACACATAAGAGATACGTGTAGACTGCGATTTGATGGCAGTCACACATAAGAGAAACGTGTAGACTGTGATATGATGGCAGTCGCACATAAGAGATACGTGTAGACTGCGATATGATGGCAGTCACACATAAGAGTTACGTGTAGACTGCGATATGACGGCAGTCACACATAAGAGATACGTGTAGACTGCAATATGATGGCAGTCACACTTAAGAGATACGTGTAGACTGCGATATGACGGCAGTCGCACATAAGAGATACGTGTAGACTGCAATATGATGGCAGTCACACATTAGAGTAACGTGTCGACTGCAATATGATGGCAGTCACACATAAGAGATACGTGTAGACTGCGATATGACGGCAGTCACACATAAGAGATACGTGTAGACTGCGATATGACGGCAGTCACACATAAGAGATACGTGTAGACTGCGATATGATGGCAGTCACACATTAGAGTAACGTGTAGACTGCGATATGATGGCAGTCACACATAAAAGATACGTGTAGACTGCGATATGATGGCAGTCACACATAATAGATATTTGTAGACTGTGATATGATGGCAGTCACACATAAGAGATACGTGTAGACTGCAATTTGATGGCAGTCACACATAAGAGATATGTGTAGACTGCAATATGATGGCAGTCACACATAAGAGATACGTGTAGACTGCAATATGATGGCAGTCACACATAAAAGATACGTGTAGACTGAGATATGATGGCAGTCACACATAAGAGATACGTGTAGACTGCGATATGATGGCAGTCACACATAAGAGATACGTGTAGACTGCGATATGATGGCAGTCACACATTAGAGTAACGTGTCGACTGCAATATGATGGCAGTCACACATAAGAGATACGTGTAGACTGCGATATGACGGCAGTCACACATAAGAGATACGTGTAGACTGTGATATGATGGCAGTCACACATAAGAGAAATGTGTAAATACAATATGATGGCAGTCACACATAAGAGATACGTGTAGACTGCGATATGATGGCAGTCACACATAAGAGATACGTGTAGACTGCGATTTGATGGCAGTCACACATAAGCGATACGTGTCAACTGCGATATGAAGGCAGTCACACATAAGAGATACGTGTAGACTGCGATATGATGGCAGTCACACATAAGAGATACGTGTAGACTGCGATATGATGGCAGTCACACATAAGAGATACGTGTAGACTGCGATTTGATGGCAGTCACACATAAGAGAAACGTGTAGACTGTGATATGATGGCAGTCGCACATAAGAGATACGTGTAGACTGCGATATGATGGCAGTCACACATAAGAGTTACGTGTAGACTGCGATATGACGGCAGTCACACATAAGAGATACGTGTAGACTGCAATATGATGGCAGTCACACTTAAGAGATACGTGTAGACTGCGATATGACGGCAGTCGCACATAAGAGATACGTGTAGACTGCAATATGATGGCAGTCACACATTAGAGTAACGTGTCGACTGCAATATGATGGCAGTCACACATAAGAGATACGTGTAGACTGCGATATGACGGCAGTCACACATAAGAGATACGTGTAGACTGCGATATGACGGCAGTCACACATAAGAGATACGTGTAGACTGCGATATGATGGCAGTCACACATTAGAGTAACGTGTAGACTGCGATATGATGGCAGTCACACATAAAAGATACGTGTAGACTGCGATATGATGGCAGTCACACATAATAGATATTTGTAGACTGTGATATGATGGCAGTCACACATAAGAGATACGTGTAGACTGCAATTTGATGGCAGTCACACATAAGAGATATGTGTAGACTGCAATATGATGGCAGTCACACATAAGAGATACGTGTAGACTGCAATATGATGGCAGTCACACATAAAAGATACGTGTAGACTGAGATATGATGGCAGTCACACATAAGAGATACGTGTAGACTGCGATATGATGGCAGTCACACATAAGAGATACGTGTAGACTGCGATATGATGGCAGTCACACATTAGAGTAACGTGTCGACTGCAATATGATGGCAGTCACACATAAGAGATACGTGTAGACTGCGATATGACGGCAGTCACACATAAGAGATACGTGTAGACTGTGATATGATGGCAGTCACACATAAGAGAAATGTGTAAATACAATATGATGGCAGTCACACATAAGAGATACGTGTAGACTGCGATATGATGGCAGTCACACATAAGAGATACGTGTAGACTGCGATTTGATGGCAGTCACACATAAGCGATACGTGTCAACTGCGATATGAAGGCAGTCACACATAAGAGATACGTGTAGACTGCGATATGATGGCAGTCACACATAAGAGATACGTGTAGACTGCGATATGATGGCAGTCACACATAAGAGATACGTGTAGACTGCGATTTGATGGCAGTCACACATAAGAGAAACGTGTAGACTGTGATATGATGGCAGTCGCACATAAGAGATGCGTGTAGACTGCGATATGATGGCAGTCACACATAAGAGTTACGTGTAGACTGCGATATGACGGCAGTCACACATAAGAGATACGTGTAGACTGCAATATGATGGCAGTCACACTTAAGAGATACGTGTAGACTGCGATATGACGGCAGTCGCACATAAGAGATACGTGTAGACTGCAATATGATGGCAGTCACACATTAGAGTAACGTGTCGACTGCAATATGATGGCAGTCACACATAAGAGATACGTGTAGACTGCGATATGACGGCAGTCACACATAAGAGATACGTGTAGACTGCGATATGACGGCAGTCACACATAAGAGATACGTGTAGACTGCGATATGATGGCAGTCACACATTAGAGTAACGTGTAGACTGCGATATGATGGCAGTCACACATAAAAGATACGTGTAGACTGCGATATGATGGCAGTCACACATAATAGATATTTGTAGACTGTGATATGATGGCAGTCACACATAAGAGATACGTGTAGACTGCAATTTGATGGCAGTCACACATAAGAGATATGTGTAGACTGCAATATGATGGCAGTCACACATAAGAGATACGTGTAGACTGCAATATGATGGCAGTCACACATAAAAGATACGTGTAGACTGAGATATGATGGCAGTCACACATAAGAGATACGTGTAGACTGCGATATGATGGCAGTCACACATAAGAGATACGTGTAGACTGCGATATGATGGCAGTCACACATTAGAGTAACGTGTCGACTGCAATATGATGGCAGTCACACATAAGAGATACGTGTAGACTGCGATATGACGGCAGTCACACATAAGAGATACGTGTAGACTGTGATATGATGGCAGTCACACATAAGAGTAACGTGTCGACTGCAATATGATGGCAGTCACACATAAGAGATACGTGTAGACTGCGATATGACGGCAGTCACACATAAGAGATACGTGTAGACTGCGATATGACGGCAGTCACACATTAGAGTAACGTGTAGACTGCGATATGATGGCAGTCACACATAAAAGATACGTGTAGACTGCGATATGATGGCAGTCACACGTAAGAGATACGTGTAGACTGCGATATGATGGCAGTCACACATTAGAGTAACGTGTAGACTGCGATATGATGGCAGTCACACATAAAAGATACGTGTAGACTGCGATATGATGGCAGTCACACGTAAGAGATACGTGTAGACTGCGATATGATGGCAGTCACACTTAAGAGATACGTGTAGACTGCGATATGACGGCAGTCACACATAAAAGATACGTGTAGACTGCGATATGATGGCAGTCACACATAAGAGATACGTGTAGACTGCGATATGATGGCAGTCACACATAAGAGATACGTGTAGACTGCGATTTGATGGCAGTCACACATAAGAGAAACGTGTAGACTGTGATATGATGGCAGTCGCACATAAGAGATACGTGTAGACTGCGATATGATGGCAGTCACACATAAGAGTTACGTGTAGACTGCGATATGACGGCAGTCACACATAAGAGATACGTGTAGACTGCAATATGATGGCAGTCACACTTAAGAGATACGTGTAGACTGCGATATGACGGCAGTCGCACATAAGAGATACGTGTAGACTGCAATATGATGGCAGTCACACAGAGTAACGTGTCGACTGCAATATGATGGCAGTCACACATAAGAGATACGTGTAGACTGCGATATGACGGCAGTCACACATAAGAGATACGTGTAGACTGCGATATGACGGCAGTCACACATAAGAGATACGTGTAGACTGCGATATGATGGCAGTCACACATTAGAGTAACGTGTAGACTGCGATATGATGGCAGTCACACATAAAAGATACGTGTAGACTGCGATATGATGGCAGTCACACATAATAGATATTTGTAGACTGTGATATGATGGCAGTCACACATAAGAGATACGTGTAGACTGCAATTTGATGGCAGTCACACATAAGAGATATGTGTAGACTGCAATATGATGGCAGTCACACATAAGAGATACGTGTAGACTGCAATATGATGGCAGTCACACATAAAAGATACGTGTAGACTGAGATATGATGGCAGTCACACATAAGAGATACGTGTAGACTGCGATATGATGGCAGTCACACATAAGAGATACGTGTAGACTGCGATATGATGGCAGTCACACATTAGAGTAACGTGTCGACTGCAATATGATGGCAGTCACACATAAGAGATACGTGTAGACTGCGATATGACGGCAGTCACACATAAGAGATACGTGTAGACTGTGATATGATGGCAGTCACACATAAGAGAAATGTGTAAATACAATATGATGGCAGTCACACATAAGAGATACGTGTAGACTGCGATATGATGGCAGTCACACATAAGAGATACGTGTAGACTGCGATTTGATGGCAGTCACACATAAGCGATACGTGTCAACTGCGATATGAAGGCAGTCACACATAAGAGATACGTGTAGACTGCGATATGATGGCAGTCACACATAAAAGATACGTGTAGACTGCGATATGATGGCAGTCACACATAATAGATATGTGTAGACTGCGATTTGATGGCAATCACACATAAGAGATACGTGTAGACTGCGATATGATGGCAGTCGCACATAAGAGATACGTGTAGACTGCGATATGATGGCAGTCACACATAAGAGATACGTGTAGACTGCAATATGATGGCAGTCACACATAAAAGATGCATGTAGACTGCAATATGATGGCAGTCACACATAAGAAATACGTGTAGACTGCAATATGATGGCAGTCACACATAAGAGATACGTGTCAACTGCGATATGATGGCAGTCACACATAAGAGATACGTGTAAACTGCGATATGATGGCAGTCACACATAAGAGATACGTGTAGACTGCGATATAATGGCAGTCACACATTAGAGTAACGTGTCGACTGCAATATGATGGCAGTCACACATAAGAGATACGTGTAGACTGCGATATGACGGCAGTCACACATAAGAGATACGTGTAGACTGCGATATGACGGCAATCACACATAAGAGATACGTGTAGACTGCGATATGATGGCAGTCACACATTAGAGTAACGTGTAGACTGCGATATGATGGCAGTCACACATAAAAGATACGTGTAGACTGCGATATGATGGCAGTCACACATAAGAGATACGTGTAGACTGCGATATGATGGCAGTCACACATAAGAGATACGTGTAGACTGCGATTTGATGGCAGTCACACATAAGAGAAACGTGTAGACTGTGATAT
Source organism: Nerophis lumbriciformis (assembly GCF_033978685.3). Taxonomy (NCBI): domain Eukaryota; kingdom Metazoa; phylum Chordata; class Actinopteri; order Syngnathiformes; family Syngnathidae; genus Nerophis; species Nerophis lumbriciformis. The sequence goes on along the minus strand of NC_084552.2, from coordinate 9,513,762 downwards.
GATGGCAGTCGCACATAAGAGATACGTGTAGACTGCGATATGATGGCAGTCACACATAAGAGTTACGTGTAGACTGCGATATGACGGCAGTCACACATAAGAGATACGTGTAGACTGCAATATGATGGCAGTCACACTTAAGAGATACGTGTAGACTGCGATATGACGGCAGTCGCACATAAGAGATACGTGTAGACTGCAATATGATGGCAGTCACACATAAGAGATATGTGTAGACTGTGATATGATGGCAGTCACACATAAGAGATACGAGTAGACTGCGATATGACGGCAGTCACACATAAGAGATACGTGTAGACTGCGATATGACGGCAGTCACACATAAGAGATACGTGTAGACTGCGATATGACGGCAGTCACACATAAGAGATACGTGTAGACTGCGATATGACGGCAGTCACACATAAGAGATACGTGTAGACTGCGATATGATGGCAGTCACACATAAGAGATATGTGTAGACTGTGATTTGATGGCAGTCACACATAAGAGATACGTGTCGACTGCGATATGACGTCAGGCACACATAAGAAATACGTGTAAACTGCGATATAATGGCAGTCACACATAAGAGATACGTGTAGACTGCGATTTGATGGCAGTCACACATAAGAGATACATGTCAACTGCGATATGAAGGCAGTCACACATAAGAGTTACGTGTAGACTGCAATATGATGGCAGTCACACATAAGAGATACGTGTAGACTGCGATCTGACAGCAGTCACACATTAGAGTAACGTGTAGACTGCGATATGATGGCAGCCACACATTAGAGTAACGTGTAGACTGCGATATGATGGCAGCCACACATAAGAGATACATGTAGACTGCAATATGATGGCAGTCACACATAAGAGATACGTGTAGACTGCGATCTGACAGCAGTCACACATTAGAGTAACGTGTAGACTGCGATATGATGGCAGCCACACATAAGAGATACGTGTAGCCTGCGATATGATGGCAGTCACACATACGAGATGCATATAGAGTATGTGTTAATGCATATACAGTATGTATAAATGCATAAAAAGTATGTGTGAATGCATATACAGTACATGTATGAATGCATATACAGTATGTATGAATGCATATACAGTATGTATAAATGCATATACAGCATGTATGAATTTATATACAGTAAGTATGAGTGCACATACAGTATGTATAAATGCATATACAGTATGAATGAATGCATATACAGTATGTATGAATGCATATACAGTATGTATGAATGCATATACAGTACATGCATGTATGCATATACAGTATGTATGAATGCATATACAGTATGTATGAATGCATATACAGCATGTATGAATGCATATACAGTATGTATGAATGCATATACAGCATGTATGAATGCATATACAGTATGTATGAATGCATATACAGTACATGCATGTATGCATATACAGTATGTATGAATGCATATACAGTATGTATGAATGCATATACAGTATGTATGAATGCATATACAGTACATGCATGTATGCATATACAGTATGTATGAATGCATATACAGTATGTATGAATGCATATACAGTATGTATGAATGCATATACAGTACATGCATGTATGCATATACAGTATGTATGAATGCATATACAGTATGTATGAATGCATATACAGTACATGCATGTATGCATATACAGTATGTATGAATGCATATACAGTATGTATGAATGCATATACAGTATGTATGAATGCATATACAGTATGTATGAATGCATATACAGTACATGCATGTATGCATATACAGTATGTATGAATGCATATACAGTATGTATGAATGCATATACAGTATGTATGAATGCATATACAGTATGTATGAATGCATATACAGTACATGCATGTATGCATATACAGTATGTATGAATGCATATACAGTATGTATGAATGCATATACAGTACATGCATGTATGCATATACAGTATGTATGAATGCATATACAGTATGTATGAATGCATATACAGTATGTATAAATGCATATACAGCATGTATGAATTTATATACAGTAAGTATGAGTGCACATACAGTATGTATAAATGCATATACAGTATGAATGAATGCATATACAGTATGTATGAATGCATATACAGTATGTATGAATGCATATACAGTACATGCATGTATGCATATACAGTATGTATGAATGCATATACAGTATGTATGAATGCATATACAGCATGTATGAATGCATATACAGTATGTATGAATGCATATACAGCATGTATGAATGCATATACAGTATGTATGAATGCATATACAGTACATGCATGTATGCATATACAGTATGTATGAATGCATATACAGTATGTATGAATGCATATACAGTATGTATGAATGCATATACAGTACATGCATGTATGCATATACAGTATGTATGAATGCATATACAGTATGTATGAATGCATATACAGTATGTATGAATGCATATACAGTACATGCATGTATGCATATACAGTATGTATGAATGCATATACAGCATGTATGAATGCATATACAGTATGTATGAATGCATATACAGCATGTATGAATGCATATACAGTATGTATGAATGCATATACAGTATGTATGAATGCATATACAGCATGTATGAATGCATATACAGTATGTATGAATGCATATACAGTATGTATAAATGCATATACAGCATGTATGAATGCATATACAGTAAGTATGAGTGCACATACAGTATGTATGAATGCATATACAGTAAGTATGAGTGCACATACAGTATGTATGAATGCATATACAGTATGTATGAATGCATATACAGTAAGTATGAGTGCACATACAGTATGTATAAATGCATATACAGTATGTATGAATGCATATACAGTATGTATGAATGCATATACAGTACATGCATGTATGCATATACAGTATGTATGAATGTATATACAGTATATATGAATGCATATACAGTATGTATAAATGCATATACAGTACATGTATGAATGCATATACAGTATGTATGAATGCATGTACAGTATGTATGAGTGCATATACAGTATGTATGAATGCATATACAGTATGTATGAGTGCATATACAGTATGTATGAATGCATATACAGTATGTATGAGTACATATACAGTATGTATGAATGCATATACAGTATGTATGAGTGCATATACAGTATGTATGAATGCATATACAGTACATTCATGTGTCTATTAATGCATGCAGTATAGCAGCTTGTCGTAGCGCAGCAGCTGCACATAACAGCAAGATGTAACGTGTGAAAGAACACGCTGTTTTCCCCCGGGAAGACTCTTCGTTTTGTGTGTGTGTTCGCGCGCGCGCGTGTGTGTGTGTGTGTGTGTGTGTGTGTGTGTGTGTGTGTGTGTGTGTGTGTGTGTGTGTGTCAGACGGGTGTCATACGCAATGTGGGTTGTGTAGGCGGAACCTTCTGGAGTGTTGGAGGACAGACCCACAGGATGCAATTGGGACATTATCACATTGTATAATACTCCATGTATCCAAGGTGCTGGTCTCCTCAATGTCTGCGTGCATTAAAACGTGTGCAAACTTGATAGCACACGCAAAGCTGATTGGTGTTGAGGGTTGTTTGTCTTAAATGAGCAAAATAGCGAGTGCAGTCCAGTTAGCGTGTTTGTCTGCATTTTGTGTTGACTTTTTTTCCCCTAGTTCTGATTGGATCCCCTCCCTGATTTAGCCCCCGCCCCTCTCCCACACGCAGCTGTGATTGGATGCCGTGTACGCCTCCTCTTTTATTTGGACTTTCCCTGATTACATGGCAACAGCTGTTTCTAAAGGGACGGGGGTCGTAAACAGCAGCTGCCTTTGGTTACAAAACAGTTCAAAGAAAAGGTGCCTGGAGGGGAGTCAGGCCCTGCTTCTTCTCTGCTTTGTAGATCTCGGGTCACGACAAAAATCTTCCTGTGGATTACAATAGAAGAAAGAAACCGACGCCTTGATGTCGCTTCCCATCATACACAGTGGAGTTTTACAAGCCTTTTTGCTTGGTAGGATCAAATACTTATTTTATCCTCTCGCAGGGTGAGCTGAACTCAATGTAACACAAAGTTTTGTGATAACTTAGATACAATTATTCTGACACTAAGAGGAACATTTTAGTCAACAAGAATTAACACCGGAGGCATATTTTGACATATTTCTATCAGAAATACAACTATTCCACATAGCGTATATCCAGCAACTCCATCTTTAAGCTGCTGGATGACTGACTGATTTGGAGCCAGTAAACACCAACATAAATCAATACATCTCTTATATTTATATACAAACCCCGTTTCCATATGAGTTGGGAAATTGTGTTAGATGTAAATATAAACGGAATACAATGATTTGCAAATCTTTTTCAACCCATATTCAGTTGAATGCACTACAAAGACAACATATTTGATGTTCAAACTTTTTTTTTGCAATTAATAACTAACTTAGAATTTCATGGCTGTAACACGTTCCTTTTAACAACACTCAATAAACGATTGGGAACTGAGGAAACTAATTGTTGAAGCTTTGAAAGTGGAATTCTTTCCCATTCTTGTTTTATGTAGAGCTTCAGTCGTTCAACAGTCCGGGGTCTCCGCTGTCGTATTTTACGCTTCATAATGCGCCACACATTTTCGATGGGAGACAGGTCTGGACTGCAGGCGGGCCAGGAAAGTACCCGCACTCTTTTTTTACGAAGCCACGCTGTTGTAACACGTGCTGAATGTGACTTGGCATTGTCTTGCTGAAATAAGCAGGGGCGTCCATGAAAAAGACGGCACTTAGATGGCAGCATATGTTGTTCCAAAACCTGTATGTACCTTTCAGCATTAATGGTGCCTTCACAGATGTGTAAGTTACCCATGCCTTGGGCACTAATGCACCCCCATACCATCACACATGCTGGCTTTTCAACTTTGCGTCGATAACAGTCTGGATGGTTCGCTTCCCCTTTGGTCCGGATGACACGATGTCGAATATTTCCAAAAACAATTTGAAATGTGGACTCGTCAGACCACAGAACACTTTTCCACTTCCATCTTAGATGAGCTCGGGCCCAGCAAAGTCGGCGTCGTTTCTGGGTGTTGTTGATAAATGGCTTTGATTTTGCATAATAGAGTTTTAACTTGCACTTACACATGTAGCGACCAACTGTAGTTACTAACAGTGGTTTTCTGAAGTGTTCCTGAGCCCATGTGGTGATATCCTTTACACACTGATGTCGCTTTTTGATGCAATACCGCCTGAGGGATCGAAAGTCATGGGCATTCAATGTTACGTGCAGTGATTTCTCCGGATTCTCTGAACCTTTTGATGATATTACGGAGCGTAGATGATGAAATCCCTAAATTCCTTGCAATAGCTGCTTGAGAAATGTTGTTCTTAAACAATTTGCTCAGGCATTTGTTGACAAAGTGGTGACCCTCGCCCCCGTCCTTGTTTGTGAGTAACTGAGCATTTCATGGAAGCTGCTTTTATACCCAATCATGGCACCCACCTGTTCCCAATTAGCCTGTTCACCTGTGGGATGTTCCAAATAAGTCTTTGATGAGAATTCCTCAACTTTCTCAGTATTTTTTGCCACTTGTGCCAGCTTTTTTGAAACATGTTGCAGGCGTCAAATTCCAAATGAGCTAATTTTTGCAAAAAATAACAAAGTTTCTCAGTGTGAACATGAAATATCTTGTCTTTGCAGTCTATTCAATTTAATATAAGTTGAAAAGGATTTGTTGTATCCTTTTATTTACCATTTACACAACGTGACAACTTCACTGCTTTTGGGCAAAAGTTGATTACAAATCACAGTCGTCCCTCATTTACTGCTGTTAATTTGTACTGTGTTTGACTGCGGTAAATTAATTCCTGTAAAGTAGGAATTATTCATTATGAATCTACTATTTTCATAATTTGAGCAATGACAAACGGCCTTCTATGTACAATGTTTACTGTAATGAGAGCCCTCTCAACATGAAATCATTGTCACGGCCAGGGCGCAGTCCAATGCGCCTTCATCTTTGCGTCCTGACGAGTGCACCGCGGGTGCCTCCTCGCGCCTGCAGACAATCTGCAATATGCGCACCTGCCCGTGATGAGCGAGCTGCCTTCATAAGCCGGCACAACCTGCCATACCGGGCCGGAATACAACCTTCTGTTCGCGTACAGTAAGCCACGTCCTGCTTGATCCAATCCAGCTCTCTCTGTGTTTGCCCCTCCGTGTTTTCTTGTGTCGTCCTAGCAGTACCCTCCGTCGCCTTGAAAGTGAGCTGTGCGTCTCACTTTTCCCCGGATTTCCCTCTGGACTCTGACTGTGTCCCTCGATCCTTGACTTCCCTCGCTTTGGACTCGGACCTGTAGACTTCTCTCTCCCCTGGACTTCCTCATCTCTCGTTCAACATTTACGGTAACACTCAACACACATAGTCTTACACCATACACACTTTTGGATTTTGTCACACTCCATTTCCTTAGTTAGTATATTTAGTATTGATTGATTATTATATATAATATATATAATAAATCTTTGAACATTACTTCCCCCCTGGTGTCGGAGCCATCATCTCCCTTAGTCAAACCATAACAATAATACCCACATAGTCACCTTTACACTCCTTTAATACAATATAGCACACATACTAATAGTAAAGAATGAAATAAGAATTCATGTTGTTTGGGAAATACAAGTTAATGTAACATTGAAAGTTGATAACACAGCGCTTAAAAGAGCGTATGGGTGTGTTAACAGATCATTAGATGTGAGGTATTACATCATTTGCTCTGCTCTAAACCTCACATCAAATATCAGAGTGATGAAAAAGCAAAAAAGTATTGGGATCTTAGGAAAAACAAAACACATCCTGACCCATAAAACCTCTATATTGTACTCTCTTATTGCCGTATCTTAATTACTGCGTGGAAGCCTGGGGAAATACAAGAGCACCTTGCAAAAGTTATGCACATTACCAAAAAAAAGAGCAATGAGAACGATACACAACGGGCCTGATCTACCAAGGCTTTGCGTGTATTAAAACACTTGATAGCTGAGCAGAATAAGGAGCGCCATCCATTTAGCGCCTGCGTCTTCAGGAATATGCAGAATATATGCTGATCACCAGAATACCGCGAGGAGAAGATGCAAATATTGTTATTTTCAGTGACGTGCGGTGAGGTTCATGACTGGTGAGCAGTGTTGGGACTAACGCGTTACAAAGTAACGCGTTACTGTAACGCCGTTAGTTTCGGCGGTAACTAGTAATCTAACGCGTTATTTTTTTTTATTCAGTAATTTAGTTACCGTTACTACATGATGCGTTACTGCGTTATTTTACGTTACTTTTGATGTAGTATCGGCTAGAAACAGAAGCGCTGCGGTGTCGTACGTTCTTCTGAATCTACCTCTGTCACAAGCCGGAGAGAAGAAAAGAGGCGCGGTCTATGTGTGTGTGTGTGGGGGTGTGGGGAGGGGATGACGCACACACGCGGTTTGATATATGAAACAAACAAAAAAGTTGTTGGCACGTTCAGTCCACACACAGCGTGGTCATGGCGAGCGGAGTAACGGAGGAGCTTGAACGCCCCCGCCATTGAATCGGTGTGTTTATAAGTGCAGACTCGGTTGTGCAAAACGAGGGTTTTAAACACATGCTGAACGTGCTTGAACCACGTTACGACATCCCGTCGCGCACCCACTTCAGCAATAAGATTGTGCCAGATCTTTATGAGCAGGAGAAGAAAAAAGTTGTGGATGAACTATCCCGAGCATCAGCTGTTGCGCTCATGACAGACGGCTGGACGTCCAGCGGAACTATAAGCGCTCACTTCATCACAGCAGACTGGGAGATGAGAAGACACGCCTCCTCTACGAGAGTCACCTTGCGCAGGTACTGACACAAGCAGTGGAGGAATGGAAGATAAAGATATCCCAGTCACACGTGATAATGCCAAAAATCAAATAATTACAGAGAATGAGGCAGGACTGGGACCACAGATAGGTGCTTTGCACATGTAGTGAATTTGGCATCACAGAAGGGAATCTCAGTCAATAGGATGGAGCGCCTCTTTGGGAGGATCAGGAAGGTTTCTTACTTCCACCCAAGCAAAACAGCTGCTCATGTGCTTAAGACAAAGCAAGAAATGCTAAAGCTGCCTGCTCATACATGATGTCCCAACGAGGTGGAACTCCACTTATGATATGTTGGAGCAGCAGGCAGCTATATACTCTGCATTGACCCACAACACCCTGAAGACAAATGTCACCCTGTCTGATGATGATGTGAGAGTGGCAGATGAGGTCCTCCAGGTGCTTAAACCCCTCAAAAGTGTTCCATCTCTACTGAGCACTGAAACTTCACCATCTGTGTCAATGATCCTGCCACTGAAAACAAGTATTCTACAATCCATGGCTCCAAGTGTGGAAGACAGCAGCATCACTCCAGATGTCAGGCTTTATGTTTCAAGGAAGATGATGTGCCTTCTTATGTTGCACTTTAACTTGTTTTTTATTCATGGTCATTGGTCCAAGTTTAAAGAAAGGAGGAATGCCTTTTTATGTTGCACTGTTTTTCATTAATTATGTTAAAAGGAAAATAAAAATGTATGTCAAGTTGATCAACAGATTGTATTATTCTCCAGTGCAATAACAGTACTGAAATGAAGGCAAAAAGGGCATTAATGGGAGCTTTAAAAAAAAAAAGAAGAAAAAAAGAAGTAACTAAATAGTTACTTTTCACAGTAACGCATTACTTTTTGGTGTAAGTAACTGAGTTAGTAACTGAGTTACTTTTGAAATAAAGTAACTAGTAACTGTAACTAGTTACTGGTTTTCAGTAACTAACCCAACACTGCTGGTGAGGCACTGACTTCATCATAGTCAGATTTACAAACATATGAACCCTAAAGAGTATCTTATTCACCATTTGAGGACAAATTTCACCACACCTAGTGTGTGTGTGACAATCATTGCTACTTTAACTCATTGGCGTTGTTAGGCCTATTTTAGGGGGGCTCAAGCCCCCCCAAAATATTCTTTAGCCCCCCTAAATAATTTGGTGTTTTTTGGGGGTTTTTTTACAAATAAATGCCGACATATTCATTATAAAGTGGCCCAAATATGAGTTAAAATAAATAATGATATAACCTGTTATTATTCACTCAGTTTCCCCTCACTTCGTAGCGTAAGGTAGAGAGCCCCTTTCGTGCGTCGGTATCCAATCCATTCCACTTGTTCATATAGAAAATGCCCACATCACTCAAATTCCAGCCCGCATTTTCTCTGCGACCTTGCTTGCGGTCCTGCAGGTGTACGAAGCACATTATCTTCCTTTACAATGAGTGAAGCTGCACAAAACCTTGTGTGTGCAATTGTAAATCATTTATTTTTTAAGTTTTGTGTTTCTTGTAGAATCTATATAAAGTAATATACATAAGCCTATTGTTAAAATAATGAAAAAAACATAATTAAATATATTTGTTTTATTGCATTGTTACATTAATAGCTGTTTTATTATTATAGGATGGCTTGTTAAACATTTAATAGGATTTTCAGAGGGAGGAAAAACCAAGACATTTAATATAAAATGTAAAATGAATAAATACATAAAAAGAAAAAGAAAATATATGGTTAAAAGCCATCGTCCCGGGGAGCATTTCATTTCGTCCCGTGAATTTAAAAAAAATAATAATAATAACAATGAATCATTTCTAAGTCTTTGTTAGCCGTTTGTGAAGTTTTGTGCTCGTGCGTAACATTCGCTCGCATCCTGTGCATCTCCTGGGGGCAAAGCCCCACCTGTCCTTAAAAGCTAGTGACGCCCCTGCTTTAACTTAACTTTAACTTTACACATACAAACTGTAGCACACAAAAAAGCACATTTAATAAAAAAAACTTTATTATGGTCTTACCTTTACTTATAAGTGCGGGAACAGTGGTGTTCGTGTTGGAGGAGTTGTGAATGAATGAAATATGAAATCCGTGCTGCAGTCTGCAGGTGTACCTAATGTTGTGTCCCTGCAGTCGTTCACGGCTCCTCCGGCGCGAGCAATGTTGTTTTTGCACTTTTTGGCTTCTTGTTAAGTGACTTTTTTTGGGTGGATTCGGTCTTGCACGTGGAGGGTTTGGGTGTGGGCTTTGGTTGGTGTGGCGCTCTTGTCGGGTTGTGCAGTCTGCGGCGGAGGTGCCTTAACCGGCACCAGGAGGCGGGGTTACGCGAGCCTCAGCCAGTGCGTCTTTTGCAGCCGTTTTATGATCGCTCAGCACAAGAAATACGTTACACACATACAGTTGTTGACAAAATACACTGTACATTATATACCTCAGCTAACTAAACTATGGAAATGTATAATATAATTCATATAGCAATACGGTCTCACTGCACAGCAGGCCAGCAGTTAGCCGAGTCCGTCCATGTTGAGGCACTGAGTGACGTGCCTCGACTGGCTGCTGTTCACCGCACCGTCTCTTCTCAGTATTTGAACGGCAAATGTGAAAATTCAGCGATTTTGAATAAAAATAATCTAAAACTGGTGAAATTAAATGGAAAATAACTTTAAATTATAATCACTGGATACATACAACAATTTAATTAATTGTTTTTCTTTTTACATTTTTTTTCTTTCCATGATGGCAGGTGAGGCCCCACCTCACCTGCCTCTAGTGACCGCACGTCACTGGTTATTTTACACTTGCAGTGTGATTTATCAAGACTAAAACCACACTGCGGGCGTTACTTTGCGTCTTTATTTAGCACTTCTGTATAGCACATGCAAACTAATCAGCTCCGTCTTGCGTATTTATGCTTATCAACATATATGGGCTGTAAAAAAAAAAAAAACATTAGACATATTGTCTATTCAGCAATATCATTTCATAATTTTATATCTGACGGATGATTTAAGTTAAAGTTAAAGTAGCAATGATTGTCACACACACACACTAGGTGTGGCGAAATGATTCTCTGAATTTGACCCATCGCCCTTGACCACCCCCTTGGGAGGTGAGGGGAGCAGTGAGCAGCAGCAGTGGCCACGCCCGGGAATCATTTTTGGTGATTCAACCCCCAATTCCAACCCTTGATGCTGAGTGCCAAGCAGGGAGGTAATGGCTCCTATTTTCATAGTCTTTGGTATGACTCGGCCGGGGTTTGAACTCACGACCTACCCATCTTAGGGCAGACACTTTAACCATTAGGCCACTAAGAAATTATTTTATTTTTTCTCTGCTGGTGAAAAAACGTATTGCAATATGGGGACGGCGTGGCGCGGTTGGGAGAGTGGCCGTGCCAGCAACCAGAGGGTTCCTGGTTCGATCCCCCACCTGCTACCATGATAGTCACGTCCGTCGTGTCCTTGAGCAAGATACTTCACCCTTGCTCCTGATGGTTAGCGCTTTGCATGGCATCAGTGTGTGAATGTGGAAATAGTGTCAAAGCACTTTGAGTACCTTGGAGGTAGAAACACACTATACAAGTATAACCCATTTACCTCCCTTAGTTCTGTTTTAGCACCGCTGGGTTTGTGTGTATTGATTGCCGTGGGTGCTGATTATTTTCACCTGCCTCTGATTAGTGTCCGAGACGCTCAATGGTGCCTTCACAGATGTGTAAGTTACCCATGTCTTGGGCACTAATACACCCGCATACCATCACACATGCTGCCTTTTACACTTTGACCCTAGAACAATCCGGATGGTTCTTGTCCTCTTTGGTCCGGAGGACACGACGTCTACAGTTTCCAAAAAACAATTTGAAATGTGGACTCGTCAGACCACAGAACACTTTTCCATCTTAGATGATCTCGGGCCCAGCGAAGCCGGCGGCGTTTCTGGGTGTTGTTGATAAATGGCTTTGACTTTACATAGGAGAGTTTTAACTTGCACTTACAGATGTAGCGACCAACTGTAGTAACTCACAGTGGTTTCCTGAAGTATCCCTGAGCCCATGTGGTGATATCCTTTACACACTGATGTCACTTTTGATACAGTACCGCCTGAGGGATGGAATGTCACCGGCCTTGTTGCTTACATGCAGTGATTTCTCCAGATTCTCTGAACCTTTTGATGATATTACGGAGCATAGATGGTGTTTTGTTTTAGTTTAAGACTCCCTTAGTTCTGTTTCAGCACCCCTTTGGTTTGTGTTTATTGATTGCCATGGGTGCTGATTATTTTCACCGTGCACTAATCAGAGAGCTACTTATTCCTGCCTTTCGCCACACTCGGTCTGGCTGTTTTGTTTGCTTCATGCCACAAGTTACGTCGGTGATTTTTGCTTCCTTGTTCCATACTATAAGCTTTTCCTTTAGCTTACCGTAAGTTTCCCGTGCTATCGGCACGCTTGTGCTGTTTTTGACAAGAAAAAAATCCCGAGGCACACCCGCAAGCAAAAAATATTTAAAAAAGAAACTCAGCAGCCGATATTGACAGTAAAAATCATTCTCGCAATTTTTGGGTATGAATTCAAACCATGACCAAGCATGCATCACTATAGCTCTTGTCTCAAAGTAGGTGCACTGTCACCACCTGTCACATCACACCCTGACTTATTTGGACTTTTTTGCTGTTTTCCTGTGTGTAGTGTTTTACTTCTTGTCTTGCGCTCCTATTTTGTTGTTGACTGTCATGTCGTGTACGGATGTACTTTGTGGACGCCATCTTTGCTCGACAGTGTCATAACGGGGCGGGGGTGGGGGGGTTTCGCAGCTTACTGCGAGGTTTGTTCTCCCAGGACGCAGACGGACTATTCCAGAACATATTTATTAATCAATGAATCCTACACAGGACAAAGACCGTAACCAAACAAAAGAAAAGCGTGCCGTTCACACGAAAAGCTAACGGACAAAAACAACTTAAAGCAGGAAACATAGAAACTAAACACTTAACATGGACTATGGCATGGAACAAACAAGACTTACTGTGGCATGAAACAACTAACACTTACGTGGACACGGCATGAATCGAAACTAGCTTGGAGAACTTGGGATTGGACATGAAAACGAGCAGCATGAACTAAGCATGAAACAAACAATGACGCCAGGACAACTAACTGGCAAAGACAGGCTTAAATAATAGTCTCTCGATTAGAGCAGGTACGTGTCCCGAACACATGAGGCAGTGGAAACTAAAACAAACAAGGATGTACAAAAACAGGAACTATTGGAGTCTTAAAACTAACAGAAAATAACAAAAAAATGATCCAGACCACAGATCATGACACACAGTAAGTCTTTGCTGTCGTCCAGCATTCTGTTTTTGTTTACTTTGCAGCCAGTTCAGTTTTAGCTTTGTTCGGCATAGCCATACATAAGCTTAAATGCCTTTTTTTAGCGGCACTCACCTTTTGTTTATTTTTGGTTTAAGCGTTAGATACCTTTTTTTACCTGCACATTGCATCCCGCATATTGTGATAACCACAAACCGTGTTCCCGACATCCACAAAGTAATTAGCTACCTGCTGCCACCTACTGATATGGAAGAGTATTACACGGTTACTCTGCCGAGCTCCAGACAGCACCGACACTCAAAAATAATAATTTCTGGTGTGCAAAAAATATTTGTAACCCAAATAGGTGAAATGACATCATCTCCCACGGCACACCAAACTGTATCTCACGGCACAGTGGTTGAAAAACACTGCAATAGACAATCTTTGTAAAAGCTAAAAGTGTGTGTGTGTGTGTGTGCACTGCAAAAAGTGATATCTAAGTAAGATGAAATATGTCAAATAAGGCTGATATTTGCTTATTTTCTGTCTGATAAGATAATTTTTCTCACTAAGCAGATTTTATGTTAGTGTTTTACTTGTTTTAAGTGTTTTGGTCCTAAATAATCTCAGTAAGATATTACAGCTTGTTGCTGAGATTTGATGACCTATATTGAGTAAAACATGCTTGAAACTAGAATATCAAGTGTTGCAAAGCTGTGTCATCAACACTCACAAGTATAAAACTACTTTTTTTTAAGTCATCATTTCTTATTTCAAGCATGAAAAAAAAAAAATCATGACTTTGACACAATTGTGTCTCATAATTAAAACAGATGACAGCCAAATGGACTTTGCTGTTTTATTTTCAATGAAACAATAGAAAATACGTACTCATATAGTAGTACAGTTGGCACAGTACAGTAAACTGACAGTTAATATATAAACATTTAACATGTGACATTTTAAACAATGTTGAACAGAAATAGTTCATTCACATTCAGATAAATTCTTCAAAATTACAATAAAAAAAAAATTGGCCGGGGGCTGGGCTGTAAATATATATATATATATATATATATATATATATATATATATATATATATATATATATATATATATATATATATATATATTGCGCACTAATTTACTGAAAGAGCACGCACTTGGCGTGATGATGTCATGTTATCGATGGAAAAATGCATTTTTAGACAATATGATTTGCCTGTGCGGCTAGGAGACCCCGAGAGTAACAAGCAGTTGCCTTGTTGCCTTTCCATTAAGAACAATAAACTAGTTTTTAGTATAAGTTTGCTGGTTTCAAGAAATGTAATGCCGAGCACATATCATTATGTCAAGATAATGGCACTAGCATTTACTTTTTCAAATTGTCGCTCTTTTATTATTATTAGGGCCCGCATGGCCCATTGTATAAGGGGGAGTCCTCATGCAATGGGACATAAGGTCCTATTGAATTTGTAAGGTTTTATTATTATTATTATTATTATTATTATTATTATTCCGCCGCCTCTTTGAGCACTAATTTGACCCACTTAACATGCTTCAAAACTCACCATATTTGACCCACACATCAGGACCTGCGAAAATTGTCTTTTAATAAAAAAAAACTAACCCCAAAACTCAAAATTGCGCTCTAGCGCCCCCTAGAAAAAAAAAAACTAGACTGCCTGTATCTCCCACTAGGAAGGTCGGAGAGACATGAAACAAAATTCTCTATGTGGGTCTGACTTAGACCTAGATTTCATAATCGTACATCCTCGGGCAGAAATCAACAGGAAGTTGGCAATTCCCCCTTCAAGACAAAAATGTATTAAAAACAGTCACTTTTGCCTCTTTGAGCTGTAATTTAACATGCTTCAAAACTCACCGAACTGAACACACACATCGGGACTGGCAATAATTGCGATCTAATAAAAAAACCTAACCCCAAATCTCAAAATTGCGCTCTAGCGCATTTTTTGAATAAAACGCAGACAAAACTGCTCCTCGGAAGAAAAAAATTACAAAACTGCCTGTAACTCCCACTGGGAAGGTCGGAGAGACATGAAACAAAAACCTCTATGTAGGTCTCTCTTAGACCTACATTTCATAAATTGACAGGAAGTTTGCTATTCCCCCTTCAAAACGTAATTATTTGTATTTTTATTTAGCAAATTTTTACTTTTTATTCGACCCCTTTAACCGTATTGTTTCTTGTTCAGCTCATTCATTGTTTACGTTCTTTGTTTTTTTTGTTTTTTTTTGTTTTTTGTTTTGTTTTGTTTTTGTTTTTTTGCTCTATGCTTTTTTTAACCTGTAAAGCACTTTGGTTCAATTGAAAAGTTGTCGTAAACGTGCTATATAAATAAAGTTGACTTGACTTGACTTACTTCATTTAAGAATATTTTTCAACATATTGAGAAAAAAGGTCTCATGTTTGTTTTTTCTATCAAGAAAAGTACACTTGTTATTAGTGAGAATATACTTATTTTAAGGTATTTTGGGGTTTATTGAGGTTAGCTAATTTTACTTATTTTGTAAAGTCTTGACAAGCCAAATTTTCTTGTTCTATTGGCAGATAATTTTGCTTAGTTCAAGTAAAATACCCCTCATTTTTGTATTTTTAGTGACCGCAATGTCCCTTTGGGACAGAGGACCCTATTGTAATTGTAAGGTTTTATTGTTATTATTCCGCCGCCTCTTTGAGCTGTAATTTGACCCCCTTAACATGCTTCAAAACTCACCAAATTTGACCCACACATCAAGACTGGCAAAAATTGCCATCTAATCAAAAAACCAAACTTTAAAACTCAAAATTGCGCTCTAGCGCCCCCTAGGAAGAAAAGACAGACAAAACTGCCTGTAACTTCCAGTACGAATGTCGTAGAGACATGAAATAAAAACCTATATGTAGGTCTCACTTAGACCTAGATTTGATACATCAACTTTCTTCAGCAAAAATCAAAAGGAAGTTTGCAAATCCCCCTTCAAAACAATAGTTTGCCTCTTTGAGCTGTAATTTGGCCCCCTTAACATGCTTCAAAACTCACCAAACTGGACACACACATCAGGACTGGCGAAAATTGCGAACTAATAAAAAAAGCAAACCCCAAAACTCAAAATTGCGCTTTAGGGACCCCTAGGAATAAAACACAGACACAACTGCTCTGAGGAAGAAAACACAGACAAAACTGCCTGTAACTTCCAGTAGGAATGTCGTAGAGACATGAAACGAAATCCTCTATGTAGGTCTTACTTAGACCTACGTTTCATAAATTGACAACCCCTAGCAAAAATCAACAGAAAGTTTGCAATTCCCCCTTCAAAACAAAAGTTTTGTAAAAAACGGTCACCTTTTTTCAAACATTATCTCCTCTGAGCGCGTTTGTCGTGCCGGCTTCAAACTAGCACAGGAGAGAGATTGAACCCTTCTGATTACAAGTTGACGAAAGAGTTTTAATTACTGCTCCGGTTGGGATTTTATGTGCCGTCAAAGTCGGTCCCGTCCATCGCTGCTTGCAGCTTTAATTTTACTTATTTTGTAAAGTCTTGACAAGCCAAATTTTCTTGTTCTATTGGCAGATAATTTTGCTTAGTTCAAGTAAAATACCCCTAATTTTTGTATTTTTAGTGACCGCAATGTCCCTTTGGGACAGAGGACCCTATTGTAATTGTAAGGTTTTATTGTTATTATTCCGCCGCCTCTTTGAGCTGTAATTTGACCCCCTTACCATGCTTCAAAACTCACCAAATTTGACCCACACATCAAGACTGGCAAAAATTGCCATCTAATCAAAAAAAACAAACTTTAAAACTCAAAATTGCGCTCTAGCGCCCCCTAGGAAGAAAACACAGACAAAACTGCCTGTAACTTCCAGTACGAATGTCGTAGAGACATGAAATAAAAACCTCTATGTAGGTCTCACTTAGAACTAGATTTAATACATCAACTTTCTTCAGCAAAAATCAACAGGAAGTTTGCAAATCCCCCTTCAAAACAATAGTTTGCCTCTTTGAGCTGTAATTTGGCCCCCCTTAACATACTTCAAACTGGACACACACATCAGGACTGGCGAAAATTGCGAACTAATAAAAAAAGCAAACCCCAAAACTCAAAATTGCGCTCTAGGGACCCCTAGGAATAAAACACAGACAAAACTGCTCTGAGGAAGAAAACACAGACAAAACTGCCTCTAACTTCCAGTAGGAATGTCGTAGAGACATGAAACACAATCCTCTATGTAGGTCTTACTTAGACCTACGTTTCATAAATTGACAACCCCTAGCAAAAATCAACAGAAAGTTTGCAATTCCCCCTTCAAAACAAAAGTTTTGTAAAAAACGGTCACCTTTTTTCAAACATTATCTCCTCTGAGCGCG
Organism: Nerophis lumbriciformis; assembly: GCF_033978685.3. Classification (NCBI taxonomy): domain Eukaryota; kingdom Metazoa; phylum Chordata; class Actinopteri; order Syngnathiformes; family Syngnathidae; genus Nerophis; species Nerophis lumbriciformis. The sequence continues at coordinate 9,496,184 of NC_084552.2, read as the reverse complement.
TTTGTCGTGCCGGCTTCAAACTAGCACAGGAGAGAGATTGAACCCTTCTGATTACAAGTTGACGAAAGAGTTTTAATTACTGCTCCGGTTGGGATTTTATGTGCCGTCAAATTCGGTCCCGTCCATCGCTGCTTGCAGCTTTAATTTTACTTATTTTGTAAAGTCTTGACAAGCCAAATTTTCTTGTTCTATTGGCAGATAATTTTGCTTAGTTCAAGTAAAATACCCCTAATTTTTGTATTTTTAGTGACCGCAATGTCCCTTTGGGACAGAGGACCCTATTGTAATTGTAAGGTTTTATTGTTATTATTCCGCCGCCTCTTTGAGCTGTAATTTGACCCCCTTACCATGCTTCAAAACTCACCAAATTTGACCCACACATCAAGACTGGCAAAAATTGCCATCTAATCAAAAAACCAAACTTTAAAACTCAAAATTGCGCTCTAGCGCCCCCTAGGAAGAAAACACAGACAAAACTGCCTGTAACTTCCAGTACGAATGTCGTAGAGACATGAAATAAAAACCTCTATGTAGGTCTCACTTAGAACTAGATTTAATACATCAACTTTCTTCAGCAAAAATCAACAGGAAGTTTGCAAATCCCCCTTCAAAACAATAGTTTGCCTCTTTGAGCTGTAATTTGGCCCCCTTAACATACTTCAAACTGGACACACACATCAGGACTGGCGAAAATTGCGAACTAATAAAAAAAGCAAACCCCAAAACTCAAAATTGCGCTCTAGGGACCCCTAGGAATAAAACACAGACAAAACTGCTCTGAGGAAGAAAACACAGACAAAACTGCCTGTAACTTCCAGTAGGAATGTCGTAGAGACATGAAACAAAATCCTCTATGTAGGTCTTACTTAGACCTACGTTTCATAAATTGACAACCCCTAGCAAAAATCAACAGAAAGTTTGCAATTCCCCCTTCAAAACAAAAGTTTTGTAAAAAACGGTCACCTTTTTTCAAACATTATCTCCTCTGAGCGCGTTTGTCGTGCCGGCTTCAAACTAGCACAGGAGAGAGATTGAACCCTTCTGATTACAAGTTGACGAAAGAGTTTTAATTACTGCTCCGGTTGGGATTTTATGTGCCGTCAAAGTCGGTCCCGTCCATCGCTGTTTGCAGCTTTAATTTTACTTATTTTGTAAAGTCTTGACAAGCCAAATTTTCTTGTTCTATTGGCAGATAATTTTGCTTAGTTCAAGTAAAATACCCCTAATTTTTGTATTTTTAGTGACCGCAATGTCCCTTTGGGACAGAGGACCCTATTGTAATTGTAAGGTTTTATTGTTATTATTCCGCCGCCTCTTTGAGCTGTAATTTGACCCCCTATACCATGCTTCAAAACTCACCAAATTTGACCCACACATCAAGACTGGCAAAAATTGCCATCTAATCAAAAAACCAAACTTTAAAACTCAAAATTGCGCTCTAGCGCCCCCTAGGAAGAAAACACAGACAAAACTGCCTGTAACTTCCAGTACGAATGTCGTAGAGACATGAAATAAAAACCTCTATGTAGGTCTCACTTAGAACTAGATTTAATACATCAACTTTCTTCAGCAAAAATCAACAGGAAGTTTGCAAATCCCCCTTCAAAACAATAGTTTGCCTCTTTGAGCTGTAATTTGGCCCCCTTAACATACTTCAAACTGGACACACACATCAGGACTGGCGAAAATTGCGAACTAATAATAAAAGCAAACCCCAAAACTCAAAATTGCGCTCTAGGGACCCCTAGGAATAAAACACAGACAAAACTGCTCTGAGGAAGAAAACACAGACAAAACTGCCTGTAACTTCCAGTAGGAATGTCGTAGAGACATGAAACAAAATCCTCTATGTAGGTCTTACTTAGACCTACGTTTCATAAATTGACAACCCCTAGCAAAAATCAACAGAAAGTTTGCAATTCCCCCTTCAAAACAAAAGTTTTGTAAAAAACGGTCACCTTTTTTCAAACATTATCTCCTCTGAGTGCGTTTGTCGTGCCGGCTTCAAACTAGCACAGGAGAGAGATTGAACCCTTCTGATTACAAGTTGACGAAAGAGTTTTAATTACTGCTCCGGTTGGGATTTTATGTGCCGTCAAAGTCGGTCCCGTCCATCGCTGCTTGCAGCTTTAATTTTACTTATTTTGTAAAGTCTTGACAAGCCAAATTTTCTTGTTCTATTGGCAGATAATTTTGCTTAGTTCAAGTAAAATACCCCTAATTTTTGTATTTTTAGTGACCGCAATGTCCCTTCGGGACAGAGGACCCTATTGTAATTGTAAGGTTTTATTGTTATTATTCCGCCGCCTCTTTGAGCTGTAATTTGACCCCCTATACCATGCTTCAAAACTCACCAAATTTGACCCACACATCAAGACTGGCAAAAATTGCCATCTAATCAAAAAACCAAACTTTAAAACTCAAAATTGCGCTCTAGCGCCCCCTAGGAAGAAAACACAGACAAAACTGCCTGTAACTTCCAGTACGAATGTCGTAGAGACATGAAATAAAAACCTCTATGTAGGTCTCACTTAGAACTAGATTTAATACATCAACTTTCTTCAGCAAAAATCAACAGGAAGTTTGCAAATCCCCCTTCAAAACAATAGTTTGCCTCTTTGAGCTGTAATTTGGCCCCCTTAACATACTTCAAACTGGACACACACATCAGGACTGGCGAAAATTGCGAACTAATAAAAAAAGCAAACCCCAAAACCCAAAATTGCGCTCTAGGGACCCCTAGGAATAAAACACAGACAAAACTGCTCTGAGGAAGAAAACACAGACAAAACTGCCTGTAACTTCCAGTAGGAATGTCGTAGATACATGAAACGAAATCCTCTATGTAGGTCTTACTTAGACCTACGTTTCATAAATTGACAACCCCTAGCAAAAATCAACAGAAAGTTTGCAATTCCCCCTTCAAAACAAAAGTTTTGTAAAAAACGGTCACCTTTTTTCAAACATTATCTCCTCTGAGTGCGTTTGTCGTGTTGGCTTCAAACTAGCACAAGAGAGAGATTGGACCCTTCTGATTACAAGTTGACGAAAGAGTTTTAATTACTGCTCCGGTTGGGATTTTATGTGCCGTCAAAATCGGTCCCGTCCATCGCTGCTTGCAGCTTTAATTTTCCCTTGTTTTTGGAACACTGACTTTTTTGCAGTGTGTGTGTGTAAGCTCTTCACACACTTGACAATATTCCTACATCCTGTCCGGCTGTCAGCGACTCCACGGTGGCGAGCGTGCACGTGTACCCACAGTGGCACCGGTCCCCGGTCCCAGCGGGCCTAATTGGCTGAGCCGGCTGAGCGCGGCGACATTATTCAGCACTTCTGACAACGGGAAAAAAAATGTCTTCCAGTCTTTTTTTTGTGTGTGTGTGTGTGTGTGTGTGTGTGTGTGTGTGTGGTAAAGCTTCCCGGTGACACTTCAGGAAGCCTTTGGGGGCTCCTCAGCGTTTCTTGCTCTGACACGCGCGTCGCCGAGGGGCCCGCCGTGCGGCTTCTCAAAGAAAGAAACAAATCTAACAGCCGACATTCCCCCCCTCGCCCCTCCTCCAAAATAGTTTCTCGCTCACCGCGCTGGCTGATTGCTTTACCGGTTAACGGTAAAATAGCACTTACCTCCTACAGGCTCCTCCCCTCCAATCATGACTCCAATCAGCCTCCAGAGGGAGAGTGTTGCTCCCGCGGCGTTCAGTCATCAGTCGTGTTGTTGGCATATTTGATGTGAAGTGTCTGCCGCCACATTTTATGGAGATGTTTTTTATTAATATTGGCCACCAGAGGGTGTAAACCCGGGTCTCTATTTCTTCTACAGCGCAGGTGTCAAACTCAAGGCCCGGGGGCCAGATCCGGCCCGACATGTCACTTAACTTGGCCTAGGAATAATGTACATATTTCATCTTTCTTAAGAAATGTTTTCATTTTCCATCCATCCATTCATTTTGTACCGCTTGTCCCTTTTGGGGTCGCGGGGGGTGCTGGAGCCTATCTCAGCTGTATTCGGGGGAAAGGCGGGGTACACCCTGGATCATAAGGCGCACGCCGATGAATGGTCTAGTTTTGATCTTTTCCCATGTATTAGGCACACCCGATTATGGGGCGCATTAAAGGAGTCGTATTATTATGATAATTTTCTAAACGTAAAAGACTTCCTTGTGGTCTACATAACATGTAATGATAAATACCGCATTTTCCTGACCATAGGGCGCACCGGATTATAAGGCGCACGGCCGATGAATGGTCTATTTTTGATCTTTTCCCATATATTAGGCGCACCCGATAATAGGGCGCATTAAAGGAGTCATATTATTATGATTATTTTCTAAACGAAAAAGACTTCCTTGTGGTCTACATAACATGTAATGATAAATACCGTATTTTCTGGACCATAAGGCGCACCGCCGATGAATGATCTAATTTTTTACTTTTCCCATATGTTAGGCGCGCCCGATTATGGAGCGCATTAAAGGAGTCATATTATTATGATTTTTTTCTAAATGTAAAAGACTTCCTTGTGGTCTACATAACATGTAATGATAAATACCGTATTTTCCGGACCATAAGGCGTACCGGATTATAAGGCGCACCGCCGATGAATGGTCTATTTTTGAGCTTTTCCCATATATTAGGCGCACCCGATTATAAGGCGCATTAAATGTGTCATATTGTTATGATTTTTTTCTAAATGTAAAAGACTTCCTTGTGGTCTACATAACATGTAATGATAAATACCGTATTTTCTGGACCATAAGGCGCACCGCCGATGAATGATCTAATTTTTTACTTTTCCCATATGTTAGGCGCGCCCGATTATAAGGCGCATTAAAGGAGTCATATTATTGTGATTTTTTTCTAAACGTAAAAGACTGCCTTGTGGTCTACATAACATGTAATGATAAATACCGTATTTTCCGGACCATAGGGCGAACCGGATCATAAGGCGCACTGCCGATGAATGGTCTATTTTGGATCTTTTCTCATATATTAGGCGCACCCGATTATAAGGCGCATTAAAGGAGTCATATTATTATTATGATAATTTTCTAAATGTAAAAGACTTCCTTGTGGTCTACATAACATGTAATGATAAATACCGTATTTTCTGGACCATAAGGCGCACCGCCGATGAATGATCTAATTTTTTACTTTTCCCATATGTTAGGCGCGCCCGATTATAAGGCGCATTAAAGGAGTCATATTATTGTGATTTTTTTCTAAACCTAAAAGACTGCCTTGTGGTCTACATAACATGTAATGATAAATACCGTATTTTCCGGACCATAGGGCGAACCGGATCATAAGGCGCACTGCCGATGAATGGTCTATTTTGGATCTTTTCTCATATATTAAGCGCACCCGATTATAAGGCGCATTAAAGGAGTCATATTATTATTATGATAATTTTCTAAATGTAAAAGACTTCCTTGTGGTCTACATAACATGTAATGATAAATACCGTATTTTCTGGACCATAAGGCGCACCGCCGATGAATGATCTAATTTTTTACTTTCCCCATATGTTAGGCGCGCCCGATTATAAGGCGCAATAAAGGAGTCATATTATTATGATTTTTTTCTAAACGTAAAAGACTTCCTTGTGGTCTACATAACATGTAATGATGAATACCGTATTTTCTGGACCATAAGGCGCACCGCCGATGAATGGTCTATTTTTGATCTTTTCCCATATATTAGGCGCACCCGATAATAGGGCGCATTAAAGGAGTCATATTATTATGATTATTTTCTAAACGAAAAAGACTTCCTTGTGGTCTACATAACATGTAATGATAAATACCGTATTTTCTGGACCATAAGGCGCACCGCCGATGAATGATCTAATTTTTTACTTTTCCCATATGTTAGGCGCGCCCGATTATAAGGCGCATTAAAGGAGTCATATTATTGTGATTTTTTTCTGAACGTAAAAGACTGCCTTGTGGTCTACATAACATGTAATGATAAATACCGTATTTTCCGGACCATAGGGCGAACCGGATCATAAGGCGCACTGCCGATGAATGGTCTATTTTGGATCTTTTCTCATATATTAAACGCACCCGATTATAAGGCGCATTAAAGGAGTCATATTATTATTATGATAATTTTCTAAATGTAAAAGACTTCCTTGTGGTCTACATAACATGTAATGATAAATACCGTATTTTCTGGACCATAAGGCGCACCACCGATGAATGATCTAATTTTTTACTTTTCCCATATGTTAGGCGCGCCCGATTATAAGGCGCATTAAAGGAGTCATATTATTGTGATTTTTTTCTAAACCTAAAAGACTGCCTTGTGGTCTACATAACATGTAATGATAAATACCGTATTTTCCGGACCATAGGGCGAACCGGATCATAAGGCGCACTGCCGATGAATGGTCTATTTTGGATCTTTTCTCATATATTAAGCGCACCCGATTATAAGGCGCATTAAAGGAGTCATATTATTATTATGATAATTTTCTAAATGTAAAAGACTTCCTTGTGGTCTACATAACATGTAATGATAAATACCGTATTTTCTGGACCATAAGGCGCACCGCCGATGAATGATCTAATTTTTTACTTTTCCCATATGTTAGGCGCGCCCGATTATAAGGCGCATTAAAGGAGTCATATTATTGTGATTTTTTTCTAAACGTAAAAGACTGCCTTGTGGTCTACATAACATGTAATGATAAATACCGTATTTTCCGGACCATAGGGCGAACTGGATCATAAGGCGCACTGCCGATGAATGGTCTATTTTGGATCTTTTCTCATATATTAGGCGCACCCGATTATAAGGCGCATTAAAGGAGTCATATTATTATTATGATAATTTTCTAAATGTAAAAGACTTCCTTGTGGTCTACATAACATGTAATGATAAATACCGTATTTTCTGGACCATAAGGCGCACCGCCGATGAATGATCTAATTTTTTACTTTTCCCATATGTTAGGCGCGCCCGATTATAAGGCGCATTAAAGGAGTCATATTATTGTGATTTTTTTCTAAACGTAAAAGACTGCCTTGTGGTCTACATAACATGTAATGATAAATACCGTATTTTCCGGACCATAGGGCGAACTGGATCATAAGGCGCACTGCCGATGAATGGTCTATTTTGGATCTTTTCTCATATATTAGGCGCACCCGATTATAAGGCGCATTAAAGGAGTCATATTATTATTATGATAATTTTCTAAATGTAAAAGACTTCCTTGTGGTCTACATAACATGTAATGATAAATACCGTATTTTCTGGACCATAAGGCGCACCGCCGATGAATGATCTAATTTTTTACTTTTCCCATATGTTAGGCGCGCCCGATTATAAGGCGCATTAAAGGAGTCATATTATTGTGATTTTTTTCCAAACGTAAAAGACTGCCTTGTGGTCTACATAACATGTAATGATAAATACCGTATTTTCCGGACCATAGGGCGAACCGGATCATAAGGCGCACTGCCGATGAATGGTCTATTTTGGATCTTTTCTCATATATTAGGCGCACCCGATTATAAGGCGCATTAAAGGAGTCATATTATTATTATGATAATTTTCTAAATGTAAAAGACTTCCTTGTGGTCTACATAACATGTAATGATAAATACCGTATTTTCTGGACCATAAGGAGCACTGCCGATGAATGATCTAATTTTTTACTTTCCCCATATGTTAGGCGCGCCCGATTATAAGGCGCAATAAAGGAGTCATGTTATTATGATTTTTTTCTAAACGTAAAAGACTTCCTTGTGGTCTACATAACATGTAATGATGAATACCGTATTTTCTGGACCATAAGGCGCACCGCCGATGAATGGTCTATTTATGATCTTTTCCCATATATCAGGCGCACCCGATTATAGGGCGCATTAAAGGAGTCGTATTATTATGATTTTTTTCTAAATGTAAAAGACTTCCTTGTGGTCTACATAACATGTAATGATAAATACCGTATTTCCCGGACCATAGGGCGAACCGAATCATAAGGCGCACTGCCGATGAATGGTCTATTTTGGATCTTTTCTCATATATTAGGCGCACCCGATTATAAGGCGCATTAAAGGAGTCATATTATTATTATGATAATTTTCTAAATGTAAAAGACTTCCTTGTGGTCTACATAACATGTAATGATAAATACCGTATTTTCTGGACCATAAGGCGCACTGCCGATGAATGATCTAATTTTTTACTTTCCCCATATGTTAGGCGCGCCCGATTATAAGGCGCAATAAAGGAGTCATATTATTATGATTTTTTTCTAAACGTAAAAGACTTCCTTGTGGTCTACATAACATGTAATGATGAATACCGTATTTTCTGGACCATAAGGCGCACCGCCGATGAATGGTCTATTTATGATCTTTTCCCATATATCAGGCGCACCCGATTATAGGGCGCATTAAAGGAGTCGTATTATTATGATTTTTTTTCTAAATGGAGAAGACTTTCTTGTGGTCTACATAACAGGCAATGATAAATACCCTATTTTCCGGACCATAAGGCGCACCGCCGATGAATGGTGTATTTTTTTGATCTGTTCCCATATATTGGACGCACCCGATTGTAGGGCGCATTAAAGGGGTCACATTATTATGATTTTTTTCTAAATGTAAAAGACTTCCTTGTGGTCTACATAACATGTAATGATAAATACCGTATTTCCCGGACCATAGGGCGAACCGAATCATAAGGCGCACCGCCGATGAATGGTCTATTTTTGATCTGTTCCAATATTTTAGGCGCACCCGATTATCTTAAACATCTAAAAAAAATATTTGGGAATGTCCGGCGGGCCAGATTGAAAAGCACAACGGGCCGCATGTGGCCCCCGGGCCTTAGTTTGGCTAGCTCTGGTCTACACGTATCTCTTATGTGTGACTGCCTTCTACTGATCACACTTATCATTACACCATATGCCACATAAAATAGCTTCATGGTTGGTAAGCAAAACCAGAATTATTCCGTACATCTGGCGCACCAGGTTATAAGTGCGCCTTATAGTCCGGAAAATGCGGTAAAAATAACACCTTAACAAAACAGCTTACAGGTTACAAAACTTATTTATGGTCGCTGACGTATGACACACACGTGCACCAAGTGTCAGGCTTGTCACTCACACTTTGGTTATGTTTTAGTTTTTCCTCTGTTTGTGTTTTAGTTCCTGTCAGCGCTCTTATTTTGGTTCAGTTTCCTGCTTGTCTCCCTGAGCGCCATTTCGCCTCACCTGTCCCTGAGTGGCAGTCTGGCACACCTGGTGGCAATTGCCAATCAGGCCACTATTTAGACCTGCCTCGCCCTCCAGTCAGTGCTGGAGTATTGTAGCTGTAAGCTGTTTGCTGTATCCTGTATGCTGATAGCTGTTAGCCGTTTCTAGTTTGCCTGTTCCTGGTTCCAGTTTGCCTGTTCCTGGTTCCAGTTTGCCTGTTCCTGGTTCCAGTTTGCCTGTTCCTGGTTCCAGTTCGCCTATTCCTGGTTCCAGTTCGCCTGTTCCTGTTTCCAGTTTGCCTGTTCCTGGTTCCAGTTTGCCTGTTCCTGGTTCCAGTTTGCCTGTTCCTCATACTTGCCAACCCTCCCGAATTTTCCGGGAGACTCCCGAAATTCAGCGCCTCTCCCGAAAACCTCCCGGGACAAATATTCTCCCGAAAATCTCCCAATTTTCAGGCCACTCCCCCTCCAGCTCCATGCGGACCTGAGTCACGTCCGCTTTCCCACGATATAAACAGCGTGCCTGCCCAATCACGTTATTCCATACCGCCGATGAGCATGGTGCAGATGGAGAAGATCTTCTCGGCGTCCGTGTTGGCGCACACGTTGGTCAGGCTGCTGAGGGGGAAGTAGAGGGCGGCGATGTACGGGCCGCCGCACAGACGGGCCGCCGACCGTGTTGTTGACGTAGGGTTTGCCCAGCTTATGGAGCTATCCTTGGGGAAGAGGTGGGAGGACAACAGGATGACAAGAACTAAATCATCCAGACTAGAGATACATTGTATTATTATGTTTATCTTACGTAAAAATAAATATATTTATTAATTATTTTTTTTTAAACTAAGTACATTTTTACCTATATTTTGCTAAAAACTTCAAAATTAATTGTATTTTTATTTGTATTTTTTAAAATAAACATATTTGAAATAATTAATTTTAAATGATCATAATAATTCATATAAAATGACCATATTTAATTATTAAAATAATTGCTTGTTTATCAGCAACTTTAGCATTTTATTCATTACATTTTGAAGCTCTCAGAAGCCAAATTACGTTATATTCCTTAAGATTTATTTATGCAAGTTTGAAGTATCAGTTATCTAAACACAGTTTTGTTTGCATATTTTCAGGATGTATATATATAATGTTGTGAAGAAAATAAGTATTTGAACATTCTGCTATTTTGCAAGTTCTCCCACTTAGAAATCATGGAGGGGTCTGAAATGTTGATGGTAGGTGCATGTCCACTGGATGAGAGATAACCTAAAAAAATGCAGAAATCACAATGTAGGATTTTTTAACAATTTATTTGTGTGATAAAGCTGAAAATAAGTATTTGAACACCAACATTAATATTTGGTAGAGTATCCTTTGTTTGCAATTACAGAGGTCAAACGTTTCCTGGAGTTCTTCAGCAGGTTTGCACAGACTGCAGGAGGGATTCTGGCCCACTCCTCCACACAGATCTTCTCTAGATCAGTCAGGTTTCTGGGCTGTCGCTGAGTAACACAGACTTTCATCTCCCTCCAAACATTTTCAATTGGATTTAGGTCTGGAGACTGGCTAGGCCACTCCAGAACCTTGATATGGTTCTTACGAAGCCACTTCTTGGTTTTCCTGGCTGTGTGCTTTGGGTCATTGTCATGTTGGAAGATCCAGTCTTCAATGATCTGACTGAGGGAAGGAGGTTTTTGGCCAAAATATCACAATACATGGTGTCGGAGGCAGATATTTACATACAGGTAAAAGCCAGTAAATTATAATATTTTTAAAAACTTGATTTATTTCAGTAATTGCATTCAAAAGGTGTAACTTGTACATTATATTTATTCATTGCACACAGACTGATGCATTCAAATGTTTATTTCATTTAATTTTGATGATTTGAAGTGGCAACAAATGAAAATCCAAAATTCCGTGTGTCACAAAATTAGAATATTACTTAAGGCTAATACAAAAAAGGGATTTTTAGAAATGTTGGCCAACTGAAAAGTATGAAAATGAAAAATATGAGCATGTACAATACTCAATACTTGGTTGGAGCTCCTTTTGCCTCAATTACTGCGTTAATGCGGCGTGGCATGGAGTCGATGAGTTTCTGGCACTGCTCAGGTGTTATGAGAGCCCAGGTTGCTCTGATAGTGGCCTTCAACTCTTCTGCGTTTTTGGGTCTGGCATTCTGCATCTTCCTTTTCACAATACCCCACAGATTTTCTATGGGGCTAAGGTCAGGGGAGTTGGCGGGCCAATTTAGAACAGAAATACCATGGTCCGTAAACCAGGCACGGGTAGATTTTGCGCTGTGTGCAGGCGCCAAGTCCTGTTGGAACTTGAAATCTCCATCTCCATAGAGCAGGTCAGCAGCAGGAAGCATGAAGTGCTCTAAAACTTGCTGGTAGACGGCTGCGTTGACCCTGGATCTCAGGAAACAGAGTGGACCGACACCAGCAGATGACATGGCACCCCAAACCAGAATTATTCCGTACATCTGGCGCACCAGGTTATAAGTGCGCCTTATAGTCCGGAAAATGCGGTAAAAATAACACCTTAACAAAACAGCTTACAGGTTACAAAACTTATTTATGGCCCATCAGTGATGGTTTGGGGTGCCATGTCATCTGCTGGTGTCGGTCCACTCTGTTTCCTGAGATCCAGGGTCAACGCAGCCGTCTACCAGCAAGTTTTAGAGCACTTCATGCTTCCTGCTGCTGACCTGCTCTATGGAGATGGAGATTTCAAGTTCCAACAGGACTTGGCGCCTGCACACAGCGCAAAATCTACCCGTGCCTGGTTTACGGACCATGGTATTTCTGTTCTAAATTGGCCCGCCAACTCCCCTGACCTTAGCCCCATAGAAAATCTGTGGGGTATTGTGAAAAGGAAGATGCAGAATGCCAGACCCAAAAACGCAGAAGAGTTGAAGGCCACTATCAGAGCAACCTGGGCTCTCATAACACCTGAGCAGTGCCAGAAACTCATCGACTCCACGCCACGCCGCATTAACGCAGTAATTGAGGCAAAAGGAGCTCCAACCAAGTATTGAGTATTGTACATGCTCATATTTTTCATTTTCATACTTTTCAGTTGGCCAACATTTCTAAAAATCCCTTTTTTGTATTAGCCTTAAGTAATATTCTAATTTTGTGACACACGGAATTTTGGATTTTCATTTGTTGCCACTTCAAATCATCAAAATTAAATGAAATAAACATTTGAATGCATCAGTCTGTGTGCAATGAATAAATATAATGTACAAGTTACACCTTTTGAATGCAATTACTGAAATAAATCAAGTTTTTAAAAATATTCTAATTTACTGGCTTTTACCTGTATATCCGTATTTAGTGTTACTTCTTTTCATTTCATAATCATATTACAAAACAGCTAGTGTTTTTCTTCCAATTGTGGTCTTTTGGTTGTCTGCAAATACTGTGTGCTTAAACCTTGAGTGAGGAATGTAAGAAAGAGAGATACTCCTTTCTCTTATCTAGCCTTATGTCCAGGTGCGGAGGACAATGGGCATGTGTTTTGGCTGGAGGGACAAGACTGCGAGGGTGGGAGGGAGAGAGACTTAAGAGGGGAGAGGGTTTTTCAAGGGGGGGGCAGACCATCTTGGCGGCGCGATTGAATGTTCTATGCTGGACTGGTCTCGATGTATATACAAAGCTTTGCAAATATATTACAAAATACCTATTCTGTCTATGGTGGTTTTTCTACTCAGCTTTAAGTGTCGTAAAGAGCTTGGGAGCCACTTGTGACTTGAATGCCCTGGGAGGAACAACTGGTCCAAACGCAACAATGGCTACAGTCATCCTCTCCTTAATACAGTCGTCCTGTCCCATGAGCAGAAAAACACCCCCAAAGCATGATGCTACCACCCCCATGCTTCACAGTAGGAATGGTGTTCATGGGATGGTACACATCATTCTTCTTCTAGTGGAATTATGACCAAAAAGGTAAATTTTGGTCTCATCTGTCCGCAAAACTTTCTCCCATGACTCCTCTGGATCATCCAAATGGTCATTGGCAAACTTAAGACGGGCCTTAACATGTGCTGGTTTAAAGGGGAACATTATCAGCAGACCTATGTAAGCGTCAATATATACCTTGATGTTGCAGAAAAAAGACCATATATTTTTTTAACCGATTTCCGAACTCTAAATGGGTGAATTTTGGCGAATTAAACGCCTTTCTATTATTCGCTCTCGGGACGCAATCCGCCATTTTCTCACTTTCGTCGGTGTGTTGTCGGAGGGTGTAACAACACGAACAGGGACGGATTCAAGTTGCACCAGTGGCCCAAAGATGCCAAAGTGGCAAGAAATTGGATGACATTTGTACAAAATACGAGGCTGTGGGGAAAGCCGACGAAATGGTCAGTCGTTTGTTCCGCACACTTTACCGACGAAAGCTATGCTACGACAGAGATGGCAAGAATGTGTGGATATTCTGCGACACTCAAAGCAGATGCAATTCCAACGATAAAGTCAAAGAAATCTGCCGCCAGACCCCCATTGAGTGTGTGATCTATTCAGGGACAAAGGACCTCGCTAGCACGGCAAGCAATGGCGGCAGTTTGTTCCCGCAGACGAGCGAGCTAAACCCCCTGGATGTCTTGGCTCACACCGTCACTTATGCCACCGAAGATGATCAAGAGAAGAATATCGACCCTAGCTTCCCTGGCCTGCTGACATCAACTCCAAAACTGGACAGATCAGCTTTCAGGAAAAGAGAGCGGATGAGGGTATGTCTACAGAATATATTAATTGATGAAAATTGGGCTGTCTGCACCCTCAAAGTGCATGTTGTTGCCAAATGTATTTCATATGCTGTAAACCTAGTTCATAGTTGTTAGTTTCCTTTAATGCCAAACAAACACATACCAATCGTTGGTTAGAAGGCGATCGCCGAATTCGTCCTCGCTTTCTCCCGTGTCGCTGGCTGTCGTGTCGTTTTCGCCGGTTTCGCTTGCATACGGTTCAAACCGATATGGCTCAATAGCTTCAGTTTCTTCTTCAATTTCGCTTTAGCCCCTGAAATCCGAGTCTGAATCCGAGCTAATGTCGCTATAGCTTGCTGTTCTATCCGCCGTGTTTGTTTGTATTTGTCACACCGCGGTGAGGGATGTCTTGTCTTGGTTTTTTCTGTCTTGTGATGTGCATGTTTTAGTTTGAAAAGTAACTCTCCTCTCGTTTCAGGTCACTTGCCCTTCCTTTTGTGTCATCAGTCTGACGTCATCCCGATTCCCTAATTGTTTCCACCTGTTCCCTATTACCCTCATGTGTCTTATAAGCCCACTCCTTCCTTTGTTCTGTGCCAGATTGTTTCGTTTGTTCGTACTCTCTAGCATCCATGCCCATGTCCATGCCTTGTCTTGCCTTGCCTCGTCTTGTGCTTATGTTCTTTGATTCTGAATCCCTTCGTTGCTATTTTGAGTTTTCCTTTCTTCCTCCTCAGCAGAGTGATTTTTTGTTATTTAGTTTATTCAGCCGAAGTGGTAAGTTTCAGTTATTTTTCATTCTTTCCTCGCATTTTTGAGTGACAATTTTTGTTAATACTTTATTAGATTAGATAGTATAGAATTTTTCATAGTTGTTGTTTCTTCCTCCTGGTGGAGCGTTTTTTGTTTATACATTTTATAGCATTTATTAATTATAGTTCGTCTTTGCTTTTGTGTTTTCCTCCGTTCGGAGCGAATTTTGGTTGTTCCTATTTTTTGGAACCTTTTTTGCCGGTTAGTTTTTGGATAAATAGATATTGTAATCCTTGACTTTGGAGGTGAAAAGGAAGCTGTCAAAATAAAAGCATGTCTAAGTTCCCTACTCTGCATCTGAGTCCTATCCTTTTACCAAGCCCTGACAGTATTGGCATCACTATGTGACGTCACAGGAAAATGGACGGGTGTATATA
The DNA here is from genome assembly GCF_033978685.3 of Nerophis lumbriciformis. Taxonomy (NCBI): domain Eukaryota; kingdom Metazoa; phylum Chordata; class Actinopteri; order Syngnathiformes; family Syngnathidae; genus Nerophis; species Nerophis lumbriciformis. The sequence goes on along the minus strand of NC_084552.2, from coordinate 9,481,058 downwards.
ACGATGGTTAAAATCAGGCACTTTGAAGCTTTTTTTAGGGATATTGCGTGATGGGTAAAATTTTGAAAAAAACTTCGAAAAATAAAATAAGCCACTGGGAACTGATTTTTAATGGTTTTAACCCTTCCGAAATTGTGATAATGTTCCCCTTTAAGCAGGGGAACCTTCCGTGCCATGCATGATTTCAAAGCATGACGTCTTAGTGTATTACCAACAGTGACCATGGAAACATTGGTCTCAGCTCTTTTCAGGTCATTGACCAAGTCCTGCCGTGTAGTCCTGGGCTGATTCCTCACCTTTCTTAGCATCATTGAGACCCCACCAGGTGATATCTTGCATGGGGCTCCACTCCCATTGAGATTGACCGTCATGTTTAGCTTCTTCCATTTTCTAATGATTGCTCCAACACTGGACCTTTTTTCACCAAGCTGCTTGGCAATTTCTCCGTACGACGCTAACGACCTCACACAGGTGCATCTGATTCAGGATAATACTGTTAAGATTGAGTTCAAGGGTGGACCCCGGGATGCAGAGAATGGAGGCAAGGTATGCGGTAGTGATGGGTCCGGCAACACCGATGCATCGGCGCATGCGTCGAGCTCATAGAGCAAAACCCTGTGTCGGTGCGCGTACCGCTTTTAGAAAGTCACGTGACCGATCATGAGCTGTTTTGGTCACGTGACCGATACGCGAACTGTGTCGCACTGACGCCTCCTCTGTGCCCTGTGAGCGTGTCTTTTCTACAGCCGGAGAAATAATAACTAAGAAGAGAAATCGTCTAAAATGTAATACGTCGGAAAAACTTTTTTTTTTTTTTTTCAATAAAAATGTGTAAAAAAAACAAAATTAAAACAATTCCCAGTCCACAATCATCCACAACACGTTCTCTTAGATTTCCATGTTATGATACATGTTCACATTATTTATTGACTGTATCTAAAAAAGATAAAAATATATTTTTATTTAAATGAAGATATGAAATAATCCTAAATGAAATACAATGACTTGGTTTATATTATTGTATATACTAGGGCAGGGGTCACCAATGCGGTGCCCGCGGGCACCAGGTAGCCCGTAAGGACCAGATGAGTTGCCCGCTTGCCTGTTCTAAAAATAGCTCAAAGAGCAGCACTTACCAGTGAGCTGCCTCTATTTTTTAATTTGTATTTATTTACTAGCAAGCTGGTCTCGCTTTGCTCGACATTTTTAATTCTAAAAGAGACAAAACTCAAATAGAATTTGAAAATCCAAGAAAATATTTTAAAGACTTGGTCTTCACTTGGAATAAGCGGTAGAAAATGGATGGATGGATGGGTCTTCACTTGTTTAAATAAATTCATTTATTTTTTACTTTGCTTCTTATTACTTTTAGAAATACAATTTTAGAGAAAAAATACAACCTTAAAAATGATTTTAGGATTTTTAAACAAACATACCTTTTAAATTTCTTCCTCTTCTTTCCTGACAATTTAAATCAATGTTCAAGTAATTTTTTAATTTTTTTTATTGTAAAGAATATTAAATATTTTAGCTTCTGGTTTTTCGACGAAGAATATTTGTGAAATATTTCTTCAAACTTACTATGATTAAAATTCAAAAAAATTATTCTGGCAAATCTAGAAAATCTGTAGAATCAAATTTAAATCTTATTTCAAAGTATTTTCAATTTCTTTTAAAATTTTTGTTCTGGAAAATCGAGAAGAAATACTGATTTTTTCTTTGTTAGAAATATAGCTTGGTCCAATTTGTTATATATTGTAACAAAGTGCAGATTGGATTTTAACCAATTTAAAACATGTCATCAAAATTCTAAAATGTATCTTAATCAGGAAAAATGACTAATGTTCCATAAATTCTTTTTTTAATTTTTTCAAAAAGATTCAAATTAGCTAGTTTTTCTCTTCTTTTTGTCGGTTGAATTTTGAATTTTAAAAAGTCGAAATTGAAGATAAACTATGTTTCAAAATGTTATTTTAATTTTTTTTCGTGTTTTCTCCTCTTTTAAACCGTTCAATTAAGTGTTTTTTTCATCATTTATTCTCTACAAAAAACCTTCCGTAAAAGGAAAAAAAATGTACGACGGAATGACAGACAAATACCCATTTTTTTATATATATACACATTTATTTATTTAGCTATTCTTGTTTAAATCACACTTACGTGTAACTTACAAATGACAATATATTTATTTATTTAATAGTGTATCAAACTGGTAGCCCTTCGCATTAATCAGGACCCAAGAAGTAGTTTTTGGTTTCAAAAAGGTTGGTGACCCCTGTACTAGGGCATCAAATCAGTGTCAGTTGAGTCGGTCCATAGGTTGCCTGTAGGGATTTTTAATGTCCAGCAGATGTCAGTATTTAGTGACACAGTATCGACACAGTATCAATACAGTTTTGCAATGTGTCGAAACGCTTCATGACGCCTCATCAACCCATCACTAGTATGCGGTAACAAATGAAAATATTTAATAAGTCCAAAATGGTAACTAAGGGGCAAAAATGCACACCATGGGAAATATAACAAAAGTAGTCTCTTTCAGAGGTTGGCAGAGCAAAGGTCAGGACGCACACAGCGTGGCAAAAACTAATCCTCTCAAAACAAGGTGGCTAGGAAAACAAAAACACAACGAGGTCAATATTACAGAAATATGCGAAGGCAACATACCAGGGAAGCAGAATCAAGGTAGCACATGTCAGAGCGGAGTTCAGGAACAATAACCGGCAGGGACCAGCTGGTGGAGACGCGCTTAAATGCTACCAGGAAGTGATTAGCAGCAGGTGTGCCTCGTTGGGGACAAAAGACTGGGGAAGAAACTGAAAAACCAATAGAGAAGGCAAGGAGAAGACAACAAACATAACAAATACAGTGGAGTGGAGGAGGACTTTTAAAGGCAGACTAACAGGTCTTTGAGGGTCAGAATTCTAGCTGATAGACAGGTGTTCAAATACTTATTTTCAGCAGTATCAAACGAATAAATTGTTAAAAAATCCTAGATTGTGACTTCTGGATTTTTCTTTTTAGGTTATCTCTCATACAGTGGACATGCACCTACGGTGAACATTTCAGACCCCTCCATGATTTCTAAGTGGGAGGACTTGCAAAATAGCAGGGTGTTCAAATACTTATTTTCTTCATTGTGTATATATATATATGTATGTGTGGGAAAAAAATCACAAGACTATTTCATCTCTACAGGCCTGTTTCATGAGGGGGGGTACCCTCAATCATCAGGAGATTTTAATGGGAGCATTCACATACCATGGTTTATATAGGGCACAGAGTGGGTGGGTACAGGCTGGCCTAGGGGCGTGGTGATTGGCTCATGTGTTACCTAGGAGGTGTTTCCGTCTATGGCGGCATGTTGTTACAATTTCGCTGCGCTTGTTGAGGGATGACAGGTCTGGACGGTAAATAATAAACAGTTTCTCTTTCAAGCATAGGTTGCATCTTTTATTACCACTATTGTAAGGTGTGCTGGATGCAAGAATTTGCCATGTTATTGAATATTCAACATTATTGTCTTTGAGGTCCCAAATGTGTTTGCTGAGTTCTGTGGTATTTCGCAGGTTTTTGTTCCTGAAAGAAGCCTTGTGATTGTTCCATCTGGTTTTGAATTCTCCCTCAGTTAATCCTACATATGTGTCGGATGTGTTAATGTCCTTGCGTATTACCGTATTTTCCGCACTATTAGCCGCACCTAAAAACCACAAATTTTCTCAAAAGCTGACAGTGCGCCTTTTAACCCGGTGCGCTTTATATATGGATAAATATTCAGATTCATTTTCATAAAGTTTCGATCTCGCAACTTCGGTAAACAGCCGCCATCTTTTTTCCCGGTAGAACAGGAAGCGCTTCTTCTTCTACGCAAGCAACCGCCAAGGTAAGCACCCGCCCCCATAGAACAGGAAGCGCTTCTTCTTCTACTGTAAGCAACCACCCGCCCGCGTAGAAGAAGAAAAAGAGCGCGGATATCACCGTACGTTTCATTTCCTTTGTGTGTTTACATCTGTAAAGACCACAAAATGGCTCCTACTAAGCGACAAGGATCCGGTTCATGAAAAGACGCAATCTCTCCATCCACACACGGATTACTATTTCACAGCAACTGATATTCCTGTGAAACGCACTGTGGATACAACGGGAGCACGTACGGTGAATATTCGCACCACAGGGAATGAGAAGTCATCCTTCACTGTGGTTCTAGCTTGCCATGCTAATGGCCAGAAACTTCCACCCATGATGATATTCAAAAGGAAGACCTTGCCAAAAGAGACCTTTCCAGCCGGCGTCATCATAAAAAGCTAACTCGAAGGGATGGATGAAGAAAAGATGAGCGAGTGGTTAAGGTAAGTTTAAGTTTACGCGAAGAGGCCGAGTGGCTTTTTTCACGCAGCTCTGTCCATGTTGATATACGTATGTTTGTGATTGCACATTTGCGTACATTTTGGGAGTGAACAGAGTTGTTAGAACGCTGGTTTTTAATATATTATTAAAGTTTGACTGACCTATCTGACTGTTTTTTTGACATTCCTTTAGCGCAGTTAGATGCGGCTTACAACACCGGGCGGCTTATAGGTGGACAAAGTTTTGAAATATGCCGTTCATTGAAGGCGCGGCTTTTAACCCAGGGCGCCTTATGGTGCGGAAAATACGGTACCTTAGATTGGTAGACAACTGATGTTTGTAAGCACCCCTCGTTGAGGAGGCAATCAGGTTTCTTTCGACAGTTACATCCTTTGTTGGTTTTGGAGTCGCTCTGTCTGGGGGCCGACGGCTCATTTGCAATTGTTTTGTTGTGGTTTGAGATGATTTGTCGTATATTGTTCATGCAGCTGTAGCTCAATTTAATGTTGTTCTTGTTGAATACTTTTCTTAGGGTGTTGTCTTTGGGAAAGTGTTTGTCAATCAGATTGAGGAATTTGTGTCCAATGTTCGTTGAGACGTTTTTGCTGTATGGGGGGTTGTGCCAGATGATGTCGTTTCGTTTTCTGTTCTTTTTTGGCTGGTTTCCTGGCGTGGGTTCATAGGTGAGGGTGAAATTGCATATATATATATATATATATATATATATATATATATATATATACGGTATTTGAAATACTTGACTTGGTGAATTCTAGCTGTAAATATACTCCTCCCCTCGTAACCACGCCCCCCACCCCCGACCACGCCCCCCACCCACCCACCTCCCGAAATCGGATGTCTCAAGGTTGGCAAGTATGCTGTTCCTGGCTCCTGGTTTGTGTTTTTCCTGAATTGTGGACATCATATCATGTTTTCCTGCACCAAGCCTGCCATCTCTGCATCCCGGGGTCCGTCACCACCATTATTTGACACCAAGTAAGTACCATTTTTTTTTTTTTTTTTTTTTTTTTTAATAACTGCTCAAAAAAAGACATTTTGAAAAGGATTAATCCATTTTTACAATCGAGATGAATAAGAATCGGGATTGCATTTGTGATAAAAAACAATAATATTTAGCACCCCTAATTATTATATACCAGGGGTCTGCAAACTGCGGCTCTTTAGTGCCGCCCTAGTGGCTCCCTGGAACTTTTTCATAAATGTATGAAAAAAGAAAAAGATGGGGGAAGGGGGGTGGGGGGGATATATTTTTGTTTTAATAGGGTTTCTGTAGGAGGACAACATGACACAAACCTCCCTAATTGTTACAAATCCCATTGTTTTTATTAAACATGCTTCTCTGATGAGAGTTTTTGGCGAGCGCCGTTTTGTCCTACTAATTTTGGCGGTCCTTGTTTCCCGATGTCAAAATTTGTGTCAGCGACGATTTGCGTCAGCCTCCGACACAGTCATTTTGATAGTAGTCTAATTTAGCTAATATAGACACTTACAACATGTGTTGCCTTCATTATGTCACTTATAAACATACTTGCCAACCTTGAGACCTCCGATTTCGGGAGGTGGGGGTGGGGGGCGTGGTCGGGGGTGGAGCGGGGCGTGGTTGGGGGCGTGGTTAAGAGGGGAGGAGTATATTTACAGCTAGAAGTCACCAAGTCAAGTATTTCATACATATACATATATATATATATATATATATATATATATATATATATATACATATATATATATATATATATATACATCCTGAAAATAAGCAAACCAAACTGTGTTTGGATAATTGATACTTCAAACTTGCATAAATAAATATTAAGAAATATAACATAACTTGGCTTCTGAGAGCTTCAAAATGTAATGAATAAAATGCTAAAGTTGTTGATAAACAAGCAATTATTTTAATAATTAAATATGGTAATTTTAAATGAATTATTATGATAATTTAAAATTAATTATTTCAAATATGTTTATTTTAATGTATAATTCTATGGCTGGATGTAATAAGGAGTCAGAAAAAATAAAAATACAATTAATTTTGATGTTTTTAGCAAAATATAGTAAAAATGTATTTTTTATTTTTTTTAAATTAATAAATATATTTATTTTTTAGGTAAGATAAACATAATATTACAATTTATCTCTAGTCTGCATGATTTAGTTCTTGTCACCCTGTTGTCCTCCCATCGTGAAAAAAGGCTGTCCTCACTCAGGTCCGCATGGAGCTGGAGGGGGCGTGGCCTCCAGCTCCGGCTGAAAATCGGGAGATTTTCGGGAGAATATTTGTCCCGGGAGGTTTTCGGGAGAGGCGCTGAATTTTGGGAGTCTCCCGGAAAATTCGGGAGGGTTGGCAAGTATGCTTATAAAAGGCTTTTTATTTTTTGCGGCTCCAGACAGATTTTTTTTTTGTATTTTTGGTCCAATATGGCTCTTTCCACGTTTTGGGTTGCCGACCCGTTATATACCAGAGGTGGGACCAAGTCATTGTTTTGCAAGTCACAAGTAAGTCTCAAGTCTTTGCCCTCAAGTCCGAGTCAAGTCCCGAGTCAAGACAGGCAAGCCCCGAGTCAAGTCCAAAGTCAAGACTGGAAAGTCTCAAGTCAAGTCCTAAGTCCTGCATTTTGAGTTTCGAGTCCTTTCAAGTCCTTTTAACCACAGACTAATATATTAACACAGATTGTGTATGCTTTTCAAACGCTGTATTTATTTATTAAAACAAGTGCATTTTAAATTGCAGGAAAGAAAATTGTGCTGACATTGCACTTTATAATAGCACTATTAACCAGTCATTTTAAACATTAACTCATTCCTTTACAGAACAAACACATTGAAAAATAAAGTGCAAATGTACTTATTTGTACAAAAGTGTTAACATTGAAAAAACATGACATATACGTGAACATAACAAAAAAGTTGTACTTTTTATATGTCAGGGCCCTATGCTGCATTGCATTTGCAAAAGACCAAATTAGCCAAGAGTCTGTCAGTCATTTGTGCACGATGGGGGCGTAGTATGATGCCACCATGGCTGAAAACTCGCTCCACTGGAGCACTGGAGGCAGGCACTGCCAAGACTCTCATGGCCACTTGGAACAGTGAAGGAAGAGTCTTCATGTTCAATGCCCAGAACAAAAGGGGGGAGAGAGGTTTTTTGGGTTGGTGCACTACTTGTAAGTGTATCTTGTGTTTTTTATGTTGATTTAATTAAAAAAAATAAATAAATAAAAAAAAATATTTCTTGTGCGGCCCGATACCAATCGATCCACGGACCAGTACCGGGCCGCGGCCCGGCGGTTGGGGACCACTGAGGTAAACAACCAACAGTATGTCAGAAAGCTAGCTAAAACGGTACACATATTCATAATATAGTATACATTTTAACTGACCTTTATTTTACTATTTTTGTCTTTTTTTAGGTGGCTAAAATACGCGGTGCTGCTGACCGCCGTCTAACGTTACGTGTGATATATTGACTAACGTAACCCTGCTTAAAAAAAATCACTGAACAAAAAGTATGAATAAGGTAGTGAACTGCAACAGATTCCCGTGTTTGCAATAACATTATAACGTTAGCAGTGAGCTAGTTTACAGCCTCACTGATTTAACTACACAGCAAATAAAAGTCACGTTACTTAGCCAATAAACGTTATCTTACATTCAAAACTTACCGTTCTTTGTGCAACTTCAAATGCCGGACGAAGTTGGAAGTTGTTGCCTCTCCATCAGTAATTTTCGAACCGCATGTGTCGCATACTGCAAACCGTTTTGTGTTGACCACCTCGTAATTTTTATACCCAAACGAAATTATTTTAGGTATCATTTTTTGTTCACTGGCATGTGGTTTGGACATGTCTTCTTCGTTGGTTGTCCTGCAATTTGATTGGATGAATGCTGTGTGATGAAAACAAAGTAGATCTAATTTGTACTGAGACCACACCAGCTGACACACGCAACGCTGATAGACAAGTACACAATGAAAAATACGGAGCGCTCCCGAATAACTTTTTCATCTTTGGGTTTTGGCGAAAGTAGCAAGTCATGTCAAGTCATGTCAATTCAAAAGGCTCAAGTCCAAGTGAAGTCACAAGTCATTGATGTTAAAGTCTAAGTCGAGTTGCAAATCTTTTTACATTTTGTCAAGTCGAGTCTAAAGTCATCAAATTCATGACTCGAGTCTGACTAGAGTCCAAGTCATGTGACTCGAGTCCACACCTCTGTTATATACCATATAATAGTTTGTAAAAATAACATTAAATACTTAAATATCTGCTTTTCACCTGGATTTAGGATTTCAAAGCAAGTTATGCATCAATTTGTACGTACACAAATCAAATAACCAAATGCATAGGTAATAATGTAATGATAATTTTCTATTCTTGCATTCACTGTTCCATGTGGCCCTCTCAGGCCCTCCATGAAGACAAGTGTGTCCGACAGCAAACTCCTCCAAGCAGAAAATGAACTTTTCACAAGTCTTTCCACAAAAACGAAGGCAAACAAAACATGTTGTGAGGAAAAAGATTGCTTTTTTGTGGGGAAGTGGGCGGAGCTTGTGTTGTAAAGTCATTATTCCAGTCTCGTCTTGAACGTTGAGAAAGTGCTCGTTAAAGCAGCCCCGACGTTCTCGCTTGCGTCTCCATCTGTTCCTTCTACAATATCTTCACTTGCGTTGAAGGCGTTTGCTCAAAGGCCGCCACGTTTGATCGCCGTCCAACACCTGGGCTCTGATGTGTGGCCATGTTTACATTACCTTGTGTGTCCTCTGCAGAGGACGTTATTACCTGCCAGGTAACGAGAGAAGCCAGCGCTTGGTGAGACTTCACCTCCTGGGGGCCCTGGCTGCGCCTCGTCCTCGGGGGAGCGTTTCGCCAGTAATGGCCTTCAAACCACCTGACAGGCTGGATGGACGTGAGCGGGAGAAAAGTCCAACATGAAGCTCAAGTGCTGACCAGGTAACATTCCTTGCTGCTAACAAGCTGCAGGTCTCTTCCTGACTGCTCTCCAATTTATTGACAATTTCATGTCAGCGCCTTCACTTCAAGTCCAAGTTCTGGTTTCACAACGTCAACTCTGGACTGACACACACACACACACACACACACTGTGTTACATGGCCTATCATTTTAACAACACTCAGTAAAGGTTCCGGAACTGAGGAGACACATTTTTGAAGTGGAATTATTTCCCATTCTTGCTTGATGTACAGCTTAAGTTGTTCAACAGTCTCCCTTCTTATATTTTGGACAATGTCTGGACTACAGGAAGGCCAGTCTAGTACCCGCACTCTTTTACTATGAAGCCACGCTGTTGTAACACCTGGCTTTGCATCGTCTTGCTGAAATAAGCAGGGGCGTCCATGATAATGTTGCTTAGATGGCAACATATGTTGCTCCAAAAGCTGTATGTACCTTTCAGCATTAATGGTGCCTTCACAGATGTGTAAGTTACCCATGTCTTGGGCACTAATACACTTTTACACTTTGACCCTATAACAATCCGGATGGTTCTTGTCCTCTTTGTTCTGGAAGGACACGACGTCCACAGTTTCCAAAAAACTATTTGAAATGCGGACTCGTCAGAACACAGAACACATTTTCCACGTTGCATCTGTCCATCTTAGATGAGCTCGGGCCCAGCGAAGCCGGCTGCGTTTCCGGGTGTTGTTGATAAATGGCTTTCACTTTGCATAGTAGAGTTTTAACTTGCACTTACAGATGTAGCGACCAACTCTAGTTACTGACAGTGGGTTTTTGAAGTGTTCCTGAGCCTATGTGGTGATATCCTTTAAACACTGATGTCGCTTGTTGATGCAGTACAGTCTGAGGGATCGAAGGTCACGGGCTTAGCTGCTTACGTGCAGTGATTTCTCCAGAACCCTTTGATGATATTACGGACCGTAGATGGTGAAATCCCTAAATTCCTTGCAATAGCTGCTTGAGAAAGGTTTTTTCTTAAACTGTTCAACAATTTGCTCACGCATTTATTCTTTGACCCTATAACAATCCGGATGGTTCTTGTCCTCTTTGTTCTGGAAGGACACGACGTACACAGTTTCCAAAAAACAATTTGAAATGCGTACTCGTCAGAACACAGAACACATTTTCCACGTTGCATCAGTCCATCTTAGATGAGCTCGGGCCCAGCGAAGCCGGCTGCGTTTCCGGGTGTTGTTGATAAATGGCTTTCACTTTGCATAGTAGAGTTTTAACTTGCACTTACAGATGTAGCGACCAACTGTAGTTACTGACAGTGGGTTTTTGAAGTGTTCCTGAGCCTATGTGGTGATATCCTTTACACACTGATGTCGCTTGTTGATGCAGTACAGTCTGAGGGATCGAAGGTCACAGGCGTAGCTGCTTACATGCAGTGATTTCTCCAGATTCTCTGAACCCTTTGATGATATTACGGACCGTAGATGGTGAAATCCCAAAATTCCTTGCAATAGCTGCTTGAGAAAGGTTTTTCTTAAACTGTTCAACAATTTGCTCACGCATTTGTTCTTTGACCCTATAACAATCCGGGTGGTTCTTGTCCTCTTTGTTCTGGAAGGACACGACGTCCACAGTTTCCAAAAAACTATTTGAAATGCGGACTCGTCAGAACACAGAACACATTTTCCACGTTGCATCTGTCCATCTTAGATGAGCTCGGGCCCAGCGAAGCTGGCTGCGTTTCCGGGTGTTGTTGATAAATGGCTTTCACTTTGCATAGTAGAGTTTTAACTTGCACTTACAGATGTAGCGACCAACTGTAGTTACTGACAGTGGGTTTTTTAAGTGTTCCTGAGCCTATGTGGTGATATCCTTTACACACTGATGTCGCTTGTTGATGCAGTACAGTCTGAGGGATCGAAGGTCACGGGCTTAGCTGCTTACATGCAGTGATTTCTCCAGATTCTCTGAACCCTTTGATGATATTACGGACCGTAGATGGTGAAATCCCAAAATTCCTTGCAATAGCTGCTTGAGAAAGGTTTTTCTTAAACTGTTCAACAATTTGCTCACGCATTTGTTCTTTGACCCTATAACAATCCGGGTGGTTCTTGTCCTCTTTGTTCTGGAAGGACACGACGTCCACAGTTTCCAAAAAACAATTTGAAATGCGTACTCGTCAGAACACAGAACACATTTTCCACGTTGCATCAGTCCATCTTAGATGAGCTCGGGCCCAGCGAAGCCGGCTGCGTTTCCGGGTGTTGTTGATAAATGGCTTTCACTTTGCATAGTAGAGTTTTAACTTGCACTTACAGATGTAGCGACCAACTCTAGTTACTGACAGTGGGTTTTTGAAGTGTTCCTGAGCCTATGTGGTGATATCCTTTAAACACTGATGTCGCTTGTTGATGCAGTACAATCTGAGGGATCGAAGGTCACGGGCTTAGCTGCTTACGTGCAGTGATTTCTCCAGAACCCTTTGATGATATTACGGACCGTAGATGGTGAAATCCCTAAATTCCTTGCAATAGCTGCTTGAGAAAGGTTTTTTCTTAAACTGTTCAACAATTTGCTCACGCATTTATTCTTTGACCCTATAACAATCCGGATGGTTCTTGTCCTCTTTGTTCTGGAAGGACACGACGTACACAGTTTCCAAAAAACAATTTGAAATGCGTACTCGTCAGAACACAGAACACATTTTCCACGTTGCATCTGTCCATCTTAGATGAGCTCGGGCCCAGCGAAGCCGGCTGCGTTTCCGGGTGTTGTTGATAAATGGCTTTCACTTTGCATAGTAGAGTTTTAACTTGCACTTACAGATGTAGCGACCAACTGTAGTTACTGACAGTGGGTTTTTGAAGTGTTCCTGAGCCTATGTGGTGATATCCTTTACACACTGATGTCGCTTGTTGATGCAGTACAGTCTGAGGGATCGAAGGTCACGGGCTTAGCTGCTTACGTGCAGTGATTTCTCCAGAACCCTTTGATGATATTACGGACCGTAGATGGTGAAATCCCAAAATTCCTTGCAATAGCTGGTTGAGAAAGGTTTTTCTTAAACTGTTCAACAATTTGCTCACGCATTTGTTCTTTGACCCTATAACAATCCGGGTGGTTCTTGTCCTCTTTGTTCTGGAAGGACACGACGTCCACAGTTTCCAAAAAACTATTTGAAATGCGGACTCGTCAGAACACAGAACACATTTTCCACGTTGCATCAGTCCATCTTAGATGAGCTCGGGCCCAGCGAAGCCGGCGGCGTTTCCGGGTGTTGTTGATAAATGGCTTTCACTTTGCATAGTAGAGTTTTAACTTGCATAGTACAGTTTTAACTTGCACTTACAGATGTAGCGACAAACTGTAGCTACTGACAGTGGTTTTCTGAAGTGTTCCTGAGCCCATGTGGTGATATCCTTTACACACTGATGTCGCTTTTTGATGCAGTACTGCCTGAGGGATCCAAGGTCACGGGCTTAGCAGTGATTTCTCCAGATTCTCCGAACCTTTTAATGATATTACAGACCGTAGATGGTGAAATCCCTAAATTCCTTGCAATAGCTGGTTGAGAAATGTCGTTCTTAAACAATTTGCTCAGGCGTTTGTTGACAAAGTGGTGACCCTCACCCCCGTCCTTGTTTGTTTCATGGAAGCTGCTTTTATACCCAATCATGGCACCCACCTGTTCCCAATAAGCCTGTTCACCTGCGGGATGTTCCAAATAAGTCTTTGACGGGCATTCCTCACCGTTCTCCGTCTTTTTTGCCACTTGTGCCAGCTTTTCTTGAAACATGTTGCAGGCAAAAATGAATGCCGTTTTTATGAGTTGAAAAGGATTTGCAAATCATTGCATTTTGTTTTTATTTACCATTCACACAACGTGACAACTTCACTGCTTTTGGCTTTTGTAGATGTGGTTTAGGTTTGATAACTATTTTATTAACACTCCTTAAAAAAGAATGGAAGCAACAGAATATAAATAAAGCTGTATTCGTTAATTAATTTCATCGCTTAACGACATGGTACAAACAAAAACAATTCCAATGCAATCTGACCATGTTGTGTACCTAATTAAGTGTCCTCTCTGCTGTTTGTCTCTAATTATCGCCTCAGATTTATTTCTTTGCTTCCGCCTCTGCTTTCCTCCCTCGTGCTGTCACCCTTCCTAATTCCAGCTGCAACCCTTTCCCTCTGGCGGGGAAGTATTGCGTCATTCATCATGTCACGCTAATTCGTCACAGATATCCTGCATCCACCTAAACTAACCCCCCATGCCCCCCCCCCGTCGCCCACCTGCCTGCCCGCCAATCACACAGCCACGAGACCGGTTGAAAAGGAACGTGTGTGTGTGTGTGTGTGTGTGATATTTCAAAGTGAACCATATTCAATTTATAGCGCACTAAAAGCATAAAATGCTATTGTTTTCATAAAATTTTATTTTTATTTCACTGTATTTGTCCTGCAATTCTTGTCTTTGTGGCATGAGGCCTTTTTTAATTGCTCTGCATTACATACTAAAAATACAATTACACTACAAAAACACACACACACTGGGGGAAAAAAGCAAAAAAAAAATAAGCAAAATAAATTCTTGATGCCAATAAGTAATATCGTGCTGCCAAACGATTAATGTTCATGAGCCACGATTAATCGCAGTGTTTTGCCTGATTAGTGCGCCTAGAAACCTGCGCCGCCTTTCAGGTAAAAGTTAAAGTACCAATGATTGTCACACACACACTAGGTGTGGCGAGATTATTCTCTGCATTTGACCCATCACCCTTGATCACCCCCTGGGAGGTGAGGGGAGCAGTGGGCAGCAGCGGTGGCCGCGCCCGGGAATCATTTTGGTGATTTAACCCCCAATTCCAACCCTTGATGCTGAGTGCCAAGCAGGGAGGTAATGGGTCCCATTTTTTTATAGTCTTTGGTATGACTCGGCCGGGGTTTGAACTCACAACCTACCGATCTCAGGGCGGACACTCTAACCACTAGGCCACTGAGTAGGTAACATTTGTGGTTCAGGTGAAATCAAATGAATTGCACGATACAACTTTGTTTATACATGATTAAAGCAGAAAAAGAAGTGATCATTAGCGTGAGGTAATATGTTGACATTTGCCAGCCTGATTATAAAACACAAAGCTGACATTCAAGCTGTTTTTAAATAGAAATAATACTGGTTTGGTTTTAAGATTATATTAGGGCTGCAGCTAACGATTATTTTTCTATCGATTAATATATCGATTATTTTTTTCGATTAATCGGTTAATCTATAGATTATTTTTTCGATTAATCTAAAGATTATTTTTCCTTTTACCGATTTTTTTTTTAATTTAAAATGAAGAGGAAAAAATAAATGTAGGCCAGTTTTTTCAAAAGGCATGGCTTTTATTTACAAAAAAAAAAGTATGGCCACTCAGTCAACATGGACAACAACATGACAAAATATTCTGTAACAATGTAAACATTTAAAACTTTTAACATTTAGCAAAATTAAAAGTAGCTTATTTGCTTTTTAATGTGCAAATATAAAAGTAAACATCCAGTGCAAATCTTAATATTCTGGAATAGTATAAGCATTTCAAAAGTAAAAGTATTGCTTATTTTGCTTTAAAATGTGCAAAACTAAAGATAAACATCCAATACAAAAAAGTGCAAAACGGAAATATTCTGTAACAAGTGTAAACATTTCAACAAAAGTAAAAGTATTGCTTATTTGCTAAAATGTGCAAAAATAAAGCTAAACATCCAATACAAAAAAGTGTACAGTGTAAACATTTCAACAAAAGTAAAAGTATTGCTTATTTTGCTTAATAACACAACAATGATAGTATGATTAAAGTGAAAGTTAATTGTTGGTTTGTACATAGTATATGTAACTGTTAATGTTGTAAAAGGTATTTGCACAACTAATTAACGTTAGCGTTTGTGACACGTCTTGTGCCGTGGGGTTCTTTCAGGACCGACAGACTGAACGCCAGACGGCTTTGCCAGGTTTACAATCTTTTAATTTTACACAAAGTCTTTTCTCTTCCAACTGCGCGGATCGCGCACCTGGGCACGATTGCGGCGTCGCTCCCGGCGCGCCCCGCCCCGCCTCGCCGCTCGCTCGCTGCCGCCGCCTCTCCACAGCGTTAAAGAGGAGCGCGTCTTTGTAAACACTGAACAGGCACGCCAAACGCGCCTCTCAGAGCGAAACGGTGCTTTAGTTTATGAATTTACAACGCAGATACAAATGACACATTCATGTTTTTGTGTAATAATGACAACGTATACGCACGCGGACGATTGACTTGTTGATGGTGATGGCAAGAACGCTGTCGGGGGTTTTCTTTTCAAATGTTCGTTCATAGCCGTTGTGCTGCTATGATAGGCCATTTCCGCTCGACACAGTGTGCATACAACAACATTATTAGGCCGTTTATTGAAATACTCCCACACTTTTGACGACTTTTGGCGTGCTTTTTTCCCCTCGCTCGCATCGTCTGCTTTGCGCTCCGCCATGACAGTAAAGTAGTGTGACGTAAATATGCGACGCGCCGACGCACAAAAACGGCGTCAACGTATTTACGTAACCGATGACGTCGACTACGTCGACGCGTCGTTTCAGCCTTAATAAAATGCTATTGTTTTCATAAAATTGTATTTTTATTTCACTGTATTTGTCCTGCAATTCTTGTCTTTGTTGGCATGAGGCCTTTTTTAATTGCTCTGCATTACATACTAAAAATACAATTACACTACAAAAACACACACACACTGGGGGGAAAAAAGCAACAAAAAAAAAGCAAAATAAATTCTTGATGCCAATAAGTAATATCGTGCTGCCAAACGATTAATGTTCATGAGCCACGATTAATCGCAGTGTTTTGCCTGATTAGTGCGCCTAGAAACCTGCGCCGCCTTTCAGGTAGCATTTGTGGTTCAGGTGAAATCAAACGAATTGCACGATGCAACTTTGCTTATACATGATTAAAGCAGAAAAAGAAGTGATCATTAGTGTGAGGTAATATGTTGACATTTGCCAGCCTGATTATAAAACACAAAGCTGACATTCAAGCTGTTTTTAAATAGAAATAATACTGGTTTGGTTTTAAGATTATATTAAAAAAAAAATCTAAATATCCTCTAAATCAGTGTGGTAAACTCAGTGTTGGGACTAACGCGTTACAAAGTAATTTTATATATTTTTTATGTAGTATCGGCTAGAAACTGAGAAGATCTGAGAGTGTTTTATTGCTGCAGTGTCGTCCTTCTGATTCTTCCCCTGTCACAAGGAAGAGGCTCGCCGCGACCTGTGTGTGTGTGTGTGTGTGTGTGTGTTTGTGTTTACTAACAAGACAAGCCGAAGCCGAGTTTCTTAACATTGAGATATTCTCACTACTCTTCTTTTGTCGACCACAAAGAAAAGAACATTTTAGTTGAATGTAAGTTGTGTCTTGGATCAAAGATCCTATCCGAGCAATTCAAATCTGCTGAAACAGCTACAAAAGCAACATGATTCGACGAGTAAAAGAGAGACACACTTCACCTCCTAAGCAACTAGCAAATAGCCTGCATGTCTTCTAGCACACACGCTGCAATGTCTCTATCAATGTTGTCCTGGCTAGCAGTGCCTCGTTAAAATCCAGCTGACAGTGGTTTTCTGAAGTGTTCCTGAGCCCATGTGGTGATATCCTTTACACATTGATGTCACTTGTTGATGCAGTACAGCCTGAGGGATGGAAGGTCACGGGCTTAGCTGCTTACGTGCAGTGATTTCTCCAGATTCTCTGAACCCTTTGATGATATTACGGAGCGTAGATAGTGAAATCCCTAAATTCCTTGCAATAGCTGGTTGAGAAAGGTTTTTCTCAAACTGTTCAACAATTTTTTCACGCATTTGTTGACAAAATGGTGACCCTCGCCCCATCCTTGTTTGTGAAAGACTGAGCATTTCATGGAATCTACTTTTATACCCAATCATGGCACCCACCTGTTGCCAATTTGCCTGTTCACCTGTGGGATGTTCCAAATAAGTGTTTGATGAGCATTCCTCAACTTTATCAGTATTTATTGCCACCTTTCCCAACTTCTTTGTCACGTGTTGCTGGCATCAAATTCTAAAGTTAATGATTATTTGCAAAAGACAAACAACATCAAATATGTTGTCTTTGTAGCATATTCAACTGAATATGGGTTGAAAATGATTTGCAAATCATTGTATTCCGTTTATATTTATCTAACACAATTTCCCAACTCATATGGAAACGGGGTTTGTGTGTGTGTGTGTGTGTGTGTGTGTGTGTGTGTGTGTGTGTGTGTGTGTGTGTGTGTGTGTGTGTGTGTGTGTGTGTGTGTGTGTGTGTGTGTGTGCATATATATTCACTCATGTATATTTATGTGACTATATACCTGTATATCAGTGTGGCAAACTGTGGTACACGGACTCCATGTAGTGGTGCGCAGAAAAGAGACAAATATTTGAACACAGTGTTACTGTTCAAACTGTGTGTAATGTTATGTGGCTAAAAATGTAAAATAAACTTTTTAGATAACACCTCTGCCTTCTACTGAATTACTGTATTTAATGTTGTCATTATGGTGGTACTTAATGAATACTTAGGTCTACTACACTACTGTATTTAATGTTGTCATTATGGTGGTACTTAATGAATACTTAGGTCTACTACACTACTGTATTTAATGTTGTCATTATGGTGGTACTTAATGAATACTTAGGTCTACTACACTACTGTATTTAATGTTGTCATTATGGTGGTACTTAATGAATACTTAGGTCTACTACACTACTGTATTTAATGTTGTCATTATGGTGGTACTTAATGAATTCTTAGGTCTACTACACTACTGTATTTAATGTTGTCATTATGGTGGTATTTAATGAATACTTAGGTCTACTACACTACTGTATTTAATGTTGTCATTATGGTGGTACTTAATGAATACTTAGGTCTACTACACTACTGTATTTAATGTTGTCATTAGGTGGTACTTAATGAATACTTAGGTCTACTACACTACTGTATTTAATGTTATTATGGTGGTACTTAATGAATACTTAGGTCTACTACACTACTGTATTTAATGTTGTCATTATGGTGGTACTTAATGAATACTTAGGTCTACTACACTACTGTATTTAATGTTATTATGGTGGTACTTAATGAATACTTAGGTCTACTACACTACTGTATTTAATGTTATTATGGTGGTACTTAATGAATACTTAGGTCTACTACACTACTGTATTTAATGTTATTATGGTGGTACTTAATGAATACTTAGGTCTACTACACTACTGTATTTAATGTTATTATGGTGGTACTTAATGAATACTTAGGTCTACTACACTACTGTATTTAATGTTATTATGGTGGTACTTAATGTATACTTAGGTCTACTACACTACTGTATTTAATGTTGTCTATATGGTGGTACTTAATGAATACTTAGATCTACTACACTACTGTATTTAATGTTATTATGGTGGTACTTAATGAATACTTAGGTCTACTACACTACTGTATTTAATGTTATTATGGTGGTACTTAATGAATACTTAGGTCTACTACACTACTGTATTTAATGTTATTATGGTGGTACTTAATGAATACTTAGGTCTACTACACTACTGTATTTAATGTTATTATGGTGGTACTTAATGAATACTTAGGTCTACTACACTACTGTATTTAATGTTATTATGGTGGTACTTAATGAATACTTAGGTCTACTACACTACTGTATTTAATGTTGGTCATTATGGTGGTACTTAATGAATACTTAGGTCTACTACATTACTGTATTTAATGTTATTATGGTGGTACTTAATGAATACTTAGGTCTACTACACTACTGTATTTAATGTTATTATGGTGGTACTGGGTGAAGAAGTTTAGTTTCCACACATTTCCCTCGCCAAGCTTTGCTGCCATGCTGCCCACCGCCACTAGGGGCATTGTTGAAGAATAATTGCTGTGTTGTATTAACTTGCTCTGCAGTCCTCAATTCATGTTTATATTTCCTAGTTCTGTCCCTCAGCATCCTGCAGGATGTATTGTTATTATCCTGCTGCCAGGTGTGTGTCCAGGAACAACGTGCAGCAGCAAAGTGGCGAGTCTTGTATTAAGTGTGACAAGTTGCCTCTCCACAGACACTAAAAGTCTCCTTCCAGGAGATCAGACATAGACGTTGTTCCACGTTCTGTCACCAATAGTCGCGGGATAAAAGCGTATTGAGCGTGTGCACTTATCAAATAATGTGTGTGTGTGTGTGTGTGTGTGTGTGTGTGCCGCACAACTTCTGCTGACAGCAGCACTTTGGAACGCCTGCACGTTATCAGCTTGATGCTTCATGCTTGTTCCGCTCCATTCTGGTGACGGCCCACTTTTGTCTCACTCGCTGACTGTGCTGACGACAGTTTGCCTCCACCAGCTGCACTATCCCGTCTGAATGTGTCTTTGTATATTATGCATTATGTTGTATTATATTATACATAATATTATATCATATTATACATATACAAAAGCCAAAAGTTCACACTGAGAAACTTCTTTTTTTGTGTGCAAATAATCATGAATTTAGAATTTAATGGCAGCAACACATTGCAAAAAAAGCATTTTTCCTTTTAACAACACTCAGTAAAGGTTTGGGAACTGAGGAGACACATTTTTGAAGTGGAATAATTTCCCATTCTTGTTTGATATACAGCTTAAGTTGTTCAACAGTCTCCCTTCTCATATTTTAGCCTTCTCACATTTTCAATGTCTGGACTACAGGCAGGCCTGTCTAGTACCCACACTCTTTTACTATGAAGCCACGCTGTTGTAACACGTGGCTTTGGCATCGTCTTGCTGAAATAAGCAGGGGCGTCCATGATAACGTTGCTTGGGTGGCAACATATGTTGCATTTTTTATCAATAGACAATTCAACTTTAGCAACTAAACACAGGATGATCAAAATCTTATATTTCCTGCCCCCTTCAACATAGTAAGTAGTCTTCCTTCATGGATAGCCCAGAATCACAAGCATACAAAGTAAACAAATACATCCAAATATAATGAAAACAAACAAAAAACACACAAAAAAAAGCAAAACTTCATGAAGTACAAACCGAACAAAAAAAGTAATATTATTTTACTATGAAGCCACGTTAATGTAACACGTGGCTTTGTCATTGTCTTGCTGAAATAAGCAGGGGCGTCCATGATAACGTTGCTTGGATGGCAACATATGTTGCTCCAAAAGCTGTATGTACCTTTCAGCATTAATGGTGCCTTCACAGATGTGTAAGTTACCCATGTCTTGGGCACTAATACACCCCCATACCATCACACATGCTGCCTTTTACACTTTCACCCTAGAACAATCCAGGTGGTTCTTGTCCTCTTTGTTCCAGAGGACACGACATCCACAGTTTCCAAAAACAGTTTGAAATGTGGACTTGTCAGACCACAGAACACTTTTCCACTTTGTATCTTAGATGAGTTCTGCCTTTCTGGGTGTTGTTGGTAAATGGCTTTGACTTTGCATAGAAGATTTTGAACTTGCACTTACAGATGTAGCGACCAACTTTAGTTACTGACA
The DNA here is from genome assembly GCF_033978685.3 of Nerophis lumbriciformis. Lineage (NCBI taxonomy): Eukaryota > Metazoa > Chordata > Actinopteri > Syngnathiformes > Syngnathidae > Nerophis > Nerophis lumbriciformis. The sequence continues at coordinate 9,460,175 of NC_084552.2, read as the reverse complement.
GTGGTTTTCTGAAGTGTTCCTGAGCCCATGTGGTGATATCCTTTACACACTGATGTGGCTTTTTGATGCAGTACTGCCTGAGGGATCCAAGGTGTGTAATATCATGGCTTACGTGCAGTGATTTCTCCAGATTCTCTGAACCTTTTGATAATATTACGGAGCGTAGATGGTGGAATACCTAAATTCCTTGCAATAGCTGCTTGAGAAATGTTGTTCTTAAACAATTTGCTCAGACATTTGTTGACAAAGTGGTGACCCTCGCCCCCGTCCTTGTTTGTGAATGACTGAGCATTTCATGGAAGCTGCTTTTATACCCAATCATGGCACCCACCTGTTCCCAATTAGCCTGTTCATCTGTGGGATGTTCCAAATAAGTTTTTGATGAGCATTCCTCAACTTCCTCAGTCTTTTTTGCTACTTGTGCCAGCTTTTTTGAAACAGGCATCAAATTCCAAATGAGCTAATATTTGCAAAAAATAAGAAAGTTTCTCAGTGTGAACATGAAATATCTTGTCTTTGCAGTCTATTCAATTGAATATAAGTTGAAAAGGATTTGCAAATCATTGTATTCTCTTTTTATTTACCATTTCGAGCCGTTCCACTCGCACGAGGAGACGCGAGCAACAGAAAATGAGTCCATCTCTGTGGTGGATGTTTCATCAATGCAATTACACAATTATTTTGTACTTAATAGTCACTCTTGTCTCTCTTGTCTCACCCACCCTGCTTACCCCCCGCCCACCTTGCACAGTCTCACTCCAGTGCATCAATGAGAACGTGACGCCGCTGACAGGAATACCTGTAATTATACTCCCACGCGCCCGTCTCTCTGATTGGACGCCGGTCGCCGCCCACATGGGGCCCGTCAGTCCCCCGCGACAACCACTTGCCTCAGACATTTAGGCTTGGGGGCGCCTCCATGCGTGAAATGCACCTCGGGTGAGCTAACTGGCGCAGCGTGCACATGCAGAATGTGCAAACCTGGAATTGTTGTTAAAAAAAACATTAAGAGTTGTGGAGTATGATTCTTATTTATGAACATATTTTTTTAGTTAAAGGATAAAGACATCTGTTCACAACTTTTTAATAATTTTTAATAAAAAAAAAAAAAAATTGAGCCCTCGAAACATGAAATAACACATTTTTTAAAATTGAATTAAAATAAAACTTTTTAAAAAAAAAATAATAATAATAATTAAATTTAATTTTTAAAAAAAATTAGAAAATCTAAATTAAAATTAAAATTTAATTGAATTTAATAAAAATAAAATTAAAATACATTCAATTAAAAATTAAAAGTTATTAAATTAACATCCAAAGATATCCAAAGTTATTAAATTTAAAATTTAAAATTAAATATACAATTAAATAATGTAACTTAAATTTAATTAAATTAAAATTAAAATTAAAATTAAAAATCTAAACTAAATTAAAAAAAAAAAAATTAAAAACATTTAAAACGTGTAAAATTTAGAAATGTCCCTAGTTTTTAGAGTTTTTATTATTTTTAGTCAGTGACTTCACATCATAATTACATGTTCTCTATTCTAGTTTAAAAATGTTGGAATTGGAGAATAAATATTCAAATAAGATGTTTTGGTTTTCCAAACGTACCATTTTTTTTTTAAAGATATAAATAAAAATAAAAAATAATAATTAAATTAAATTTTAAATTTTTTTTGAAAATCTAAATTAAAATTAAAATTTAATAAAAATAAAATTAAAATAAATTCAATTAAAAATTAAGTTATTAAATTAAAATCCAAAGATATCCAACGTTATTAAATTTAAAATTTAAAATTAAATATAAAATTAAATTAATGTAACTTAAATTTAATTAAATTAAAATTAAAATTAAAATTAAAAATCTAAACTCAATTTAAAAAAAACAAAAACAACAACATTTAAAGCGTGTAAATTTTAGAATTGTCCCTAGTTTTTAGAGTTTTTATTATTTTTAGTCAGTGACTTCACATCATAATTACATTTTCTCTATTCTAGTTTAAAAATGTTGGAATTGGAGAATAAATATTCAAATATTCTGCTTGATTTAAGAATTGCAAGTTGAACAGTGCTTGTTTTCAGAATAAAATACTTGGAGTGGTGGGGGGGGCTGTGATACCACACATTTAGGTATCGAGCCGATACCAAGTAGTTACTGGATCATACATTGGTCATATTCAAAGTCCTCATGTGTCCAGGAACATATTTACTGACTTTATAAACATAATATGAATTTTAAAATAAGGAAAAAAGATTTGGTGGTGATTTTTCGGAGTATAAGTCGCACCGGAGTATAAGTCGCACCTGCCGAAAATGCATAATAAAAAAGGAAAAAAACATATATAAGTCGCACTGGAGCCCAGCCAAACTATGAAAAAAACTGCGACTTATAGTCCGAAAAATACGGTAATCATAGTAGTGTCAACTAGATACGCTCCTGTACTTGGTATCATTACAGTGGATGTCAGGTATAGATCCACCCATGGCGTTTGTTTACATTGTGACGCCGGTGAGCTATTGTATCCTCCTACGGTGTGTAGTGAAGCATGCTTAGCTATTCCTCGTCCTCCAGTGATAATACTACATGTAAGAAACTTATTTTATTCGTCACCATGGAGGCCAGGATTAGTGATTTAGAAGTAGCTAAAATGTGGATGGATGTATGTCTTAAAGCAGCTCTTCCTGAGGGTGTTATAATTTCACCTTTATCTTTACTTTATACACCAAAATGCGTCCATTCTTCCTTTTCTGTCTACACACTGTGTCTGCTTGTAAGTACTCTGTGTGTGTGCGCTGCCCAACATGCTCCTCTGCTGGTAAAACCAGCAATGTCACCACGTGACGACGCGCCGTCATGCCTGTAAAAAAAATATGGCGAACCGGTACTTTTCAAACAGAGTATAGTACCGTTTTTGATTCATTAGTACTGCGATACTATACTAGTACCGGTATACGGTACAACCCTAAAACACACACACTTCCTCACATTCAAAGATATTGCACGTTTCCTCCCGTATTGCATAGATATACAAGAGTTCAGTATTTGCAAGAACAGAAATGTTTATTATGCTTCACATGAAAGACTCTCACCCGTGGGGAGTTGTGGTATTGATGAGGCAGGAGTCCAAGATAAAGTACATCAACACTTCCACTCCCCACTTAACATGAAAAAGACGGCAACAATGGCTCCATGGCCCCCTAGTGACTATCTCTCTCTACTGTGTATCGATTGTGATCACCACATATAGAGTGTTGGGTTGTACGGAATAGCTGGCTTGCAATCACGTGACCTAGAGGCACTTCTGGGTTCAAGGCGATGGTCTGAGAGCAGTGGTCCCCAACCACCGGTCCGGGGACCGGTACCGGTCCGTGGCGCATTTGCTTAGGCCCACTTACAATGACAATAACAAAAAATATTGTTTTTCATGAACTGTGTACTTGTATTGTTTGTCTGGGTGGAGGTCCTGCTTTGGAAATAATTTGTACCCCTTTCAGACATTGCATTTAGTTCCCATTAAAACATTCACATGTTGCACAATGAGATGTAAGCAGGGGATCATATGTACATTCCTGCAACTTCCTGTTTGTAAAAAATAGATTTGTATTAGTATTTATTTAATATGCTAACAGCATTTCATGATTAATATTTATAAGTGAAGATTCCTAATAAATGACACTAGAATAAGCACACATAAATCATAGTGTAACGACCTGGAATGACACTTTATGTGTGGCGTTGGAGTTGTCCGACTTTTTGTGTGGCTGTAAACGCATCACTGGCTAAGTGCCATATGTGCATGTGTTGGCGCAAGTGAGAAAGAGCGAGCGGCTGCTGTTGATATAACAAAGTTGCTTTTGGTCTGGTTTGTACTGCAGAAAATGACCACTTTTGCTAGATATCTTTTTTTTTTACTAATGTTTTGGTGATGTGTTCATGTCCTCAAAGCGTCTCGACAGACGTTACAATATTTGAACAATGATGACGAAAACTGTTTTCTCTGTCGTGTCCGTGTCGTGTCGAAAATTGTTATGCGCTTATTTTTTTATTTCATTTTGTGCGCAGCATAGATTTGCCGTGCGCAGAGGACGCTTAAGCAGTGCACAATTGCACAGGCGCACACCTTAGAGGGAACGTTGTACAGTACCGCTGTTTAATTTTATTTTGTCAACTCAGCTGCCAGTTTTTTACCATTATAAAATGTGGTACCATAAAATCATCAACCGTGGATTTTACAGTAAAAAAAAACCCAAAAAAACTGACAGCTCAGTCGACATAATTTTACTGTAAAAAAACAAACATTGGTCGTTTTGTTTCAAATTATAGTAATATGCTGTAAAAAAAACAACTCCCTAAATTGTACAGTAAAATCTATTGGTCATTTTTATAGTGTACAATTTGATGGATGACTCGAAGTCATAAGTTAAGCAGATATTTAAGTATTTATTTGGATTTTGACCAACAAAGTTAGATAATATACAAAACCCGTTTCCATATGAGTTGGGAAATTGTGTTAGATGTAAATATAAACGGAATACAATGATTTGCAAATCATTTTCAACCCATATTCAGTTGAATATGCTACAAAGACAACATATTTGATGTTCAAACTCATAAACTTTTTTTTTTTTTTTTTGCAAATAATAATTAACTTAGAATTTCATGGCTGCAACACGTGACAAAGTAGTTGGGAAAGGGCATGTTCACCACTGTGTTACATGGCCTTTCCTTTTAACAACACACAGTAAACGTTTGGGAACTGAGGAGACACATTTTTGAAGCTTCTCAGGTGGAATTCTTTCCCATTCTTGCTTGATGTACAGCTTAAGTTGTTCAACAGTCCGGGGGTCTCCGTTGTGCTATTTTAGGCTTCATAATGCGCCACACATTTTCAATGTCTGGACTACAGGCAGGCCAGTCTAGTACCCGCACTCTTTTACTATGAAGCCACGTTGATGTAACACGTGGCTTGGCATTGTCTTGCTGAAATAAGCAGGGGCGTCCATGATAACGTTGCTTGGATGGCAACATATGTTGCTCCAAAACCTGTATGTACCTTTCAGCATTAATGGTGCCTTCACAGATGTGTAAGTTACCCATGTCTTGGCCACTAATACACCCCCATACCATCACACATGCTGGCTTCTACACTTTGCACCTAGAACAATCCGGATGGTTCTTTTCCTCTTTGGTCCGGAGGACACAACGTCCGCAGTTTCCAAAATCAATTTGAAATGTGGACCCGTCAGACCACAGAACACTTTTCCACTTTGTATCAGTCCATCTTAGATGAGCTCAGGCCCAGCGAAGCCGACGGCATTTCTGGGTGTTGTTGATAAATGGCTTTGGTTTCACATAGTAGAGTTTTAACTTGCACTTACAGATGTAGCGACCAACTGTAGTTACTGACTGTGGTTTTCTGAAGTGTTCCTGAGCCCATGTGGTGATATCCTTTACACACTGATGTCACTTTTTGATGTAGTACCGCCTGAGGGATCGAAGGTGTGTAATATCATGGCTTACGTGCAGTGATTTCTCCAGATTCTCTGAACTTTTTGATGATATTACGGAAATCCCTAAATTCCTTGCAATAGCTGGTTGAGAAATGTTGTTCTTAAACTGTTGGACAATTTACTCTCTTGTCTCTTGTCCTTTTCTCGTTGTTTAGCTATGCTCTCAAACAGTACTCGTTTAGTAGAGACAAAACTCCATTGCATCACAGAGAGTGCAGCTTAAATTGTTCAACAGTCCGGGGTCGTGTTTTACGCTTCATAATGCGCCGTAATAGTTTATATAGCGACAACAGAGGTGTCAGGTTCAGACACTGATGACATCTATTAAACAAGACAAGAAGCAAGGAATTAAACAGAGACGGAATTCAATTTAGCTAAATTGAGGAGAAACGCGTCCCACGCTCTGACGAAAGATTGTACGCCTCCTCTTTTATTTGGACTTTCCCTGACTACATAGCAACAGCTGTTTCTAAAGGGGCGGGGGTCATAAACAGCCATCGCCTTTGGTTACAAAACAGTTCAAAGAAAAGGTCGTAAACAGCCGTTGCCCTCGGTCACAAAACAGTTCAAAGAAAAGGTGCTTGGAGGGAGGTCAGGCCCTGCCTCCTCTCCGCTTTGTAGATATCGGGTCAAGACAAAATCTTCCTGTGGATTACAATACATCAACGAAACCGACGCCTTCATGTTGCTTCCCATCCTACACAGTGGAGTTTTAAGTTTCAGGATCAAAGACAGCTTTTTTCCTCTCGCAGGGCGAGCTGAACTCAATCTAACACAAAGTTTTGTGATAAATTAGATACAATTATTCTGACCAGAGGCTTCACTACACGTTTGATGGCCTGTCCCCAGACCATGGCACAGTAAGACATAAGGGGATCAAACCATTGCATGCATGTCAACATGTGCAGCTTGAACATGTAACGAGACGGAAACATGTGAAAAAGTGGGCTTATTATTATTATTATTATTATTATTATTATTATTATTATTATTATTATCATTATTATGCTGGGTTTTGTTGACTAAGGGGAAGTAAAAATTAACCTGAATGTTCAGTTACTTTCTCGCAATGTCCCGGTAATGACAGGCTCGGCGCGAGCGGGTCACATGACCCCCGCGTGGCGGAATACGGGAAGTGATGAGGGCAAACGAGAAGGCATGTGCTGCTTCAGCGACGTCTCTCCCTTGGCCGGTCGTATGCGCCGCCTAATGGCAGGTAATTTGGGAGAAATTAACATTTTGACACGGTCCTCGGGGCCGAGCGCGGGGAGGAAGGAGAGATGAATTAGTCTTTAATTCCGTATGATGGAGTCTTTGGTCCGAGGGTTAAGTGGGCCGCGGTTAAACGCTCGTCTGTGCGCCGGTTGGCCGGGAAGCGACGGCGGGCTAATGGCACGGATCGGCGGCGGGGGGGAAAAAAGGCCTCCAGACGGCGCACAAACTGCCAGGAGTAGGGATTTGATCGCCATACAGGCCGCTCTCGAACTTCTGCCATTTGCTTTTAGCGAGCAGATGTCATTTCCTGTCTGTCTGAACGGCATGATACATCACACATGCATGTATACAACATGATACATCACACATGCATGCATACAACATGATACATCACACATGCATGCATACAACATGATACATCACACGTGCATGCATACAACATGATACATCACACATGCATGCATACAACATGATGCATCACACATGCATGCATACAACATGATACATCACACATGCATGCATACAACATGATACATCACACATGCATGCATACAACATGATACATCACACATGCATGCATACAACATGATACATCACACATGCATGCATACAACATGATGCATCACACATGCATGCATACAACATGATGCATCACACATGCATGCATACAACATGATACATCACACATGCATGCATACAACATGATGCATCACACATGCATGCATACAACATGATACATCACACATGCACGCATACAACATGATACATCACACATGCATGCATACAACATGATACATCACACATGCATGCATACATGATACATCACACATGCACGCATACAACATGATACATCACACATGCATGCATACAACATGATGCATCACACATGCATGCATACAACATGATACATCACACATGCATGCATACAACATGATACATCACACATGCATGCATACAACATGATACATCACACATGCATGCATACAACATGACGCATCACACATGCATGCATACATGATACATCACATATGCATGCATACAACATGGCGCATCACACATCCACGCATACAACATGATGCATCACACATGCATGCATACAACATGATACATCACACATGCACGCATATAACATGATACATCACACATGCATGCATACAACATGATACATCACACATGCATGCATACATGATACATCACACATGCACGCATACAACATGATACATCACACATGCATGCATACAACATGATACATCACACATGCATGCATACAACATGATACATCACACATGCATGCATACAACATGATACATCCCACATGCATGTATACAACATGATACATCACACATGCATGCATACAACATGATGCATCACACATGCATGCATACAACATGATACATCACACATGCACGCATATAACATGATACATCACACATGCATGTATACAACATGATACATCACACATGCATGCATACAACATGATACATCACACATGCATGCATACAACATGATACATCACACATGCATGCATACAACATGACGCATCACACATGCATGCATACATGATACATCACATATGCATGCATACAACATGGCGCATCACACATCCACGCATACAACATGATGCATCACACATGCATGCATACAACATGATACATCACACATGCACGCATATAACATGATACATCACACATGCATGCATACAACATGATACATCACACATGCATGCATACATGATACATCACACATGCACGCATACAACATGATACATCACACATGCATGCATACAACATGATACATCACACATGCATGCATACAACATGATACATCACACATGCATGCATACATGATACATCACACATGCACGCATACAACATGATACATCACACATGCATGCATACAACATGATGCATCACACATGCATGCATACAACATGATACATCACACATGCATGCATACAACATGATACATCACACATGCATGCATACAACATGATACATCACACATGCATGCATACAACATGACGCATCACACATGCATGCATACATGATACATCACATATGCATGCATACAACATGGCGCATCACACATCCACGCATACAACATGATGCATCACACATGCATGCATACAACATGATACATCACACATGCACGCATATAACATGATACATCACACATGCATGCATACAACATGATACATCACACATGCATGCATACATGATACATCACACATGCACGCATACAACATGATACATCACACATGCATGCATACAACATGATACATCACACATGCATGCATACAACATGATACATCACACATGCATGCATACAACATGATACATCCCACATGCATGTATACAACATGATACATCACACATGCATGCATACAACATGATGCATCACACATGCATGCATACAACATGATACATCACACATGCACGCATATAACATGATACATCACACATGCATGCATACAACATGATACATCACACATGCATGCATACATGATACATCACAGATGCACGCATACAACATGATACATCACACATGCATGCATACAACATGATACATCACACATGCATGCATACAACATGATACATCACACATGCATGCATACAACATGATACATCCCACATGCATGTATACAACATGATACATCACACATGCATGCATACAACATGATGCATCACACATGCACGCATACAACATGATACATCACACATGCATGCATACAACATGATACATCACACATGCATGCATACAACATGATACATCCCACATGCATGTATACAACATGATACATCACACATGCATGCATACAACATGATACATCACACATGCATGCATACAACATGATACATCACACATGCATGCATACAACATGACGCATCACACATGCATGCATACATGATACATCACATATGCATGCATACAACATGGCGCATCACACATCCACGCATACAACATGATGCATCACACATGCATGCATACAACATGATACATCACACATGCACGCATATAACATGATACATCACACATGCATGCATACAACATGATACATCACACATGCATGCATACATGATACATCACACATGCACGCATACAACATGATACATCACACATGCATGCATACAACATGATACATCACACATGCATGCATACAACATGATACATCACACATGCATGCATACATGATACATCACACATGCACGCATACAACATGATACATCACACATGCATGCATACAACATGATGCATCACACATGCATGCATACAACATGATACATCACACATGCACGCATACAACATGATACATCACACATGCATGCATACAACATGATACATCACACATGCATGCATACAACATGACACATCACACATGCATGCATACATGATACATCACATATGCACGCATACAACATGATACATCACACATGCACGCATACAACATGATACATCACACATGCATGCATACAACATGATGCATCACACATGCATGCATACAACATGATACATCACACATGCACGCATACAACATGATACATCACACATGCATGCATACAACATGATACATCACACATGCATGCATACAACATGATACATCACACATGCATGTATACAACATGATGCATCACACATGCATGCATACAACATGGCGCATCACACATCCACGCATACAACATGATGCATCACACATGCATGCATACAACATGATACATCACACATGCACGCATATAACATGATACATCACACATGCATGCATACAACATGATACATCACACATGCATGCATACATGATACATCACACATGCACGCATACAACATGATACATCACACATGCATGCATACAACATGATACATCACACATGCATGCATACAACATGATACATCACACATGCATGCATACATGATACATCACACATGCACGCATACAACATGATACATCACACATGCATGCATACAACATGATGCATCACACATGCATGCATACAACATGATACATCACACATGCATGCATACAACATGATACATCACACATGCATGCATACAACATGATACATCACACATGCATGCATACAACATGACGCATCACACATGCATGCATACATGATACATCACATATGCATGCATACAACATGGCGCATCACACATCCACGCATACAACATGATGCATCACACATGCATGCATACAACATGATACATCACACATGCACGCATATAACATGATACATCACACATGCATGCATACAACATGATACATCACACATGCATGCATACATGATACATCACACATGCACGCATACAACATGATACATCACACATGCATGCATACAACATGATACATCACACATGCATGCATACAACATGATACATCACACATGCATGCATACAACATGATACATCCCACATGCATGTATACAACATGATACATCACACATGCATGCATACAACATGATGCATCACACATGCATGCATACAACATGATACATCACACATGCACGCATATAACATGATACATCACACATGCATGCATACAACATGATACATCACACATGCATGCATACATGATACATCACACATGCACGCATACAACATGATACATCACACATGCATGCATACAACATGATACATCACACATGCATGCATACAACATGATACATCACACATGCATGCATACAACATGATACATCCCACATGCATGTATACAACATGATACATCACACATGCATGCATACAACATGATGCATCACACATGCACGCATACAACATGATACATCACACATGCATGCATACAACATGATACATCACACATGCATGCATACAACATGATACATCCCACATGCATGTATACAACATGATACATCACACATGCATGCATACAACATGATACATCACACATGCATGCATACAACATGATACATCACACATGCATGCATACAACATGACGCATCACACATGCATGCATACATGATACATCACATATGCATGCATACAACATGGCGCATCACACATCCACGCATACAACATGATGCATCACACATGCATGCATACAACATGATACATCACACATGCACGCATATAACATGATACATCACACATGCATGCATACAACATGATACATCACACATGCATGCATACATGATACATCACACATGCACGCATACAACATGATACATCACACATGCATGCATACAACATGATACATCACACATGCATGCATACAACATGATACATCACACATGCATGCATACATGATACATCACACATGCACGCATACAACATGATACATCACACATGCATGCATACAACATGATGCATCACACATGCATGCATACAACATGATACATCACACATGCATGCATACAACATGATACATCACACATGCATGCATACAACATGATACATCACACATGCATGCATACAACATGACGCATCACACATGCATGCATACATGATACATCACATATGCATGCATACAACATGGCGCATCACACATCCACGCATACAACATGATGCATCACACATGCATGCATACAACATGATACATCACACATGCACGCATATAACATGATACATCACACATGCATGCATACAACATGATACATCACACATGCATGCATACATGATACATCACACATGCACGCATACAACATGATACATCACACATGCATGCATACAACATGACACATCACACATGCATGCATACATGATACATCACATATGCACGCATACAACATGATACATCACACATGCACGCATACAACATGATACATCACACATGCATGCATACAACATGATGCATCACACATGCATGCATACAACATGATACATCACACATGCACGCATACAACATGATACATCACACATGCATGCATACAACATGATACATCACACATGCATGCATACAACATGATACATCACACATGCATGTATACAACATGATGCATCACACATGCATGCATACAACATGGCGCATCACACATGCATGCATACAACATGATACATCACACATGCATGCATACAACATGATACATCACACATGCATGCATACAACATGATACATCACACATGCATGCATACAGCATGACGCATCACACATGCATGCATACAACATGATGCATCACACATGCATGCATACAACATGATACATCACACATGCATGTATACAACATGATACATCACACATGCATGCATACAACATGATACATCCCACATGCATGTATACAACATGATAGATCACACATGCATGCATACAACATGATACATCACACATGCATGCATACAACATGATACATCACACATGCATGCATACAACATGATACATCACACATGCATGTATACAACATGATACATCACACATGCATGCATACAACATGATACATCACACATGCATGCATACAACATGATACATCACATGCATGCATACAACATGATACATCACACATGCATGCATACAACATGACGCATCACACATGCATGCATACATGATACATCACATATGCATGCATACAACATGGCGCATCACACATGCACGCATACAACATGATACATCACACATGCATGCATACAACATGATGCATCACACATGCATGCATACAACATGATACATCACACATGCACGCATACAACATGATACATCACACATGCATGCATACAACATGATACATCACACATGCATGCATACAACATGATACATCACACATGCATGTATACAACATGATACATCACACATGCATGCATACAACATGATGCATCACACATGCATGCATACAACATGATACATCACACATACATGCACACAACATGATACATCACACATGCATGCATACAACATGATACATCACACATGCATGCATACAACATGATACATCACACATGCATGCATACAACATGATACATCACACATGCATGCATACAACATGATACATCACACATGCATGCATACAACATGATGCATCACACATGCATGCATACAACATGTTACATCACACATGCATGCATACAACATGATACATCACACATGCATGTATACAACATGATGCATCACACATGCATACATACAACATGACGCATCACACATGCATGCATACAACATGACGCATCACACATGTATGCATACAACATGATACATCACACATGCATGCATACAACATGATACATCACACATGCATGCATACAACATGATACATCACACATGCACGCATACAACATGATACATCACACATGCATGCATACAACAACAACGTCATAATGGGGGTATTGTGTGTAGGATTTTGAGGACAAAAATATGCAACATGGCAGCTGAGTGTAATTGTAATAAATAGAAACATAGGTTAGAGATGAGTCTGTGTGGTTTGCACTGCAGACATAATTGGTGTGTTTGAGTCCCTGTAAGATGTTACATGATGTTGGTGGTTTACAACCTCCGGTGCCAATACACATGGTCATCAAAAATGCATTTTTGTTCTTTATTTACACCAAGTAAAAATAGCTCCGATAAAGCCAGAAACTTAAGGGTTCCTGGTTCGAATCCAGCTTCCGCCATCAGTCAATGCCGCTGTGTCCTTGGGCAAGACACTTCACCCACCTTTCTCCCAGTGCCACCTGCACTGGTGTAAATGGAGATCACGGGTAAATCGAGTTCAGTCATTAGAGAAATAAGCGCTATATAAACACAATTCACTCAAGCTCACTTCACAAGAGAACAGATGAATGCTGGTATCAATGAAGAATAATGATATTGGGCTTAGGCTGCTTCCCCCGCGACCCGACGTTGGCTATCCCTATTTGTAACCCAGAAATGTTTGATTTGCAGCCAAAAAAGATTAAAAACCAAATAAAATTAAAAGATTTTCAACCAAATTTTTTTTTTTTTTTAAATATTTTTTAGTTTAAAATGTTTTTTTTTGTGGATGTTTTACAAATATATTGTTTTTGGAATAAATTTATGGAATATGCATATTTTTATCCTCAAAATTGTACACACAATACCCCATAATGAGAATGTAAAAAGGAATTTTGGTATATATTATTTTCAAATAAGGAAATGACATAAGTATTCAAAGTGAGGACGGATGGATGTATGGATGGATGTATCGGTATCAATAAAAGCCTAACAACAAACATCCATATTTGTAACCCAGAAAAATTTGATTTGCAGCCAAAAAAGATTACAAAACAAATAAAATAAAAATATTTTTAACCAAAAATATTTGTATTTTTAAATATTTTTTTAGTTTGAAATATTTCTTTGTGAATGTTTTACAAATATATTTTTTTTTTAGAATAAATTTATGGAATAAACGTATTTTTGTCCTCAAAATTCTACACACAATACCCCATAATGAGAATGTAAAAAGGATTTTTGGTATATTTTTTTTCAAATACAGAAATTACATAAGTATTCAAAGTGAGGATGGATGTATGGATGGATGTATCGGTATCAATAAAAGCCTAACAACAAACATCCCTATATGTAACCCAGAAAAATTTGATTTGCAGCCAAAACAGATTACAAAACAAATAAAATAAAATAAAATTCAACCAAAAAGGTTTTTATTCTTAAATATTTTTTTGGTTTCAAATATTTTTTTGTGGATGTTTTACAAATATTTTGTTTTTTGGAATGAATTTATGGAATAAACATATTTTTGTCCTCAAAATTCTACACACAAAACCCCATAATGAGAATGTAAAAAGGATTTTTGATATATATTTTTTCAAATAAGGAAATGACATAAGTATTCAAAGTGAGGATGGATGTATGGATGGATGTATCGGTATCAATAAAAGCCTAACAACAAACATCCCTATTTGTAACCCAGAAAAATTTGATTTGCAGCCAAAACAGATTACAAAACAAATAAAATAAAATAAAATTCAACCAAAAAGGTTTTTATTCTTAAATATTTTTTTGGTTTCAAATATTTTTTTGTGGATGTTTTACAATTATTTTTGTTTTTTGAAATAAATTTATGGAATAAACATATTTTTGTCCTCAAAATTCTACACACAAAACCCCATAATGAGAATGTAAAAAATGATTTTTGGTATATATTTTTTCAAATAAGGAAATGACATAAGTATTCAAAGTGAGGATGGATGGATGGATGTATCGGTATCAATAAAAGCCTAACAACAAACATCCCTATTTGTAACCCAGAAAAATTTGATTTGCAGACAAAAAATATTAAAAAACAAATACAATTAAAAAAAAAAATCAACCAAAAATGTCTTTATTTTTTAAATATTTTTTAGTTTCAAATATTTTTTTGTGGATGTTTTACAAATATTTAGTTTTTTGGAATGAATTTATGGAATAAATGTATTTCTGTCCTCAAAATTCTACACACAATACCCCATGATGAGAATGTAAAAAGGATTTTTGGTATATATTTTTTCAAATAAGGAAATTACATAAGTATTCAAAGTGAGGACGGATGTATGGATGGATGTATCGGTATCAATAAAACCCTAACAACAAACATCCCTATTTGTAACCCAGAAAAATTTGATTTGCAGCCAAAAAAGATTTAAAAAAAATTAAATAAAAAAAAATTCTACCAAAAATGTTTTTATTTTTAAATATTTTTTTAGTTTCAATAATTTTTTTGTGAATGTTTTACAAATATTTTGTTTTTTGGAATAAATTTATGGAATAAACATATTTTTGTCCTCAAAATTCTACACACAATACCCCATAATGAGAATGTAAAAAGGATTTTTAGTATATATTTTTTCAAATAGAGAAATGACATAAGTATTCAAAGTGAGGATGGATGGATGGATGGATGTATCGGTATCAATAAAAGCCTAACAACAAACATCCCTATTTGTAACCCAGAAAAATTTGATTTGCAGCCAAAAAATATTAAAAAACAAATACAATTAAAAAAAAAAATCAACCAAAAATGTCTTTATTTTTTAAATATTTTTTAGTTTCAAATATTTTTTTGTGGATGTTTTACAAATATTTTGTTTTTTGGAATGAATTTATGGAATAAATGTATTTCTGTCCTCAAAATTCTACACACAATACCCCATGATGAGAATGTAAAAAATGATTTTTGGTATATATTTTTTCAAATAAGGAAATTACATAGGTATTCAAAGTGAGGATGGATGTATGGATGGATGTATCGGTATCAATAAAAGCCTAACAACAAACATCCCTATTTGTAACCCAGAAAAATTTGATTTGCAGCCAAAAAATATTAAAAAATAAATACAATTAAAAAAAATTCAACCAAAAATGTCTTTATTTTTTAAATGTTTTTTAATTTCAAATATTTTTTTGTGGATGTTTTACAAATATTTTGTTTTTTGGAATGAATTTATGGAATAAACATATTTTTGTCCTCAAAATTCTGCACACAATACCCCATAATGAGAATGTAAAAAGGATTTTTGGTATATTTTTTTTCAAATACAGAAATTACATAAGTATTCAAAGTGAGGATGGATGTATGGATGGATGTATCGGTATCAATAAAAGCCTAACAACAAGCATCCCTATATGTAAACCAGAAAAATTTGATTTGCAGCCAAAAAAGATTACAAAACAAATAAAATAAAATAAAATTCAACCAAAAAGGTTTTTATTATTAAATATTTTTTTGGTTTTAAATATTTGTTTGTGGATGTTTTACAATTATTTTTGTTTTTTGGAATAAATTTATGGAATAGACATATTTTTGTCCTCAAAATTCTACACACAAAACCCCATAATGAGAATGTAAAAAATGATTTTTGGTATATATTTTTTTCAAATAAGGAAATTACATAGGTATTCAAAGTGAGGATGGATGGATGGATGTATCGATATCAATAAAAGCCTAACAACAAACATCCCTATTTGTAACCCAGAAAAATTTGATTTGCAGCCAAAAAAGATTAAAATACAAATAAAAAATTAAAAAATTCAACCAAAAATATTTTTATTTTTAAATATTTTTTTGGTTTCAAATATTTTTTTGTGGATGTTTTACAAATATTTTGTTTTTTGGAATACATTTATGGAATAAACATTTTTGTCCTCAAAATTCTACACACAAAACCCCATAATGAGAATGTAAAAAATGATTTTTGGTATATATTTTTTCAAATAAGGAAATTACATAGGTATTCAAAGTGAGGATGGATGTATGGATGGATGTATCGGTATCAATAAAAGCCTAACAACAAACATCCCTATTTGTAACCCAGAAAAATTTGATTTGCAGCCAAAAAATTTTAAAAAACAAATACAATTAAAACAATTCAACCAAAAATGTCTTTATTTTTTAAATATGTTTTAATTTCAAATATGTTTTTGTGAATGTTTTACAAATATTTTGTTTTTTGGAATGAATTTATGGAATAAACATATTTTTGTCCTCAAAATTCTACACACAATACCCCATAATGAGAATGTAAAAAGGATTTTTGGTATATATTTTTTCAAATAGAGAAATGACATAAGTATTCAAAGTGAGGACGGATGTATGGATGGATGTATCGGTATCAATAAAAGCCTAAAAAACAGTATCCCTGTTTGTAACCCAGAAAAATTTGATTTGCAGCCAAAAAAGATTAAAAAACAAATAAAATAAAATAAAATTCAACCAAAAATGTTTTTATTCTTAAATATGTTTTTTGTTTCAAAAAAATTTTTGTGGATGTTTTACAAATATTTAGTTTGTTGTAATAAATTTATGGAATAAACATATTTTTGTCCTCAAAATTCTACACACAATACCCCATAATGAGAATGTAAAAAGGATTTTTAGTATATATTTTTTCAAATAAGGAAATTACATAAGTATTCAAAGTGAGGATGGATGTATGGATGGATGTATCGGTATCAATAAAAGCCTAACAACAAACATCCCTATTTGTAACCCAGAAAAATTTGATTTGCAGCCAAAACATATTAAAAAACAAATACAATTTAAAAAAAAAATCAACCAAAAATGTCTTTATTTTTTAAATATTTTTTAGTTTCAAATATTTTTTTGTGGATGTTTTACAAATATTTTGTTTTTTGGAATGAATTTATGGAATAAATGTATTTCTGTCCTCAAAATTCTACACACAATACCCCATGATGAGAATGTAAAAAGGATTTTTGGTATATATTTTTTCAAATAAGGAAATTACATAAGTATTCAAAGTGAGGACGGATGTATGGATGGATGGATGTATCGGTATCAATAAAAGCCTAACAACAAACATCCCTATTTGTAACCCAGAAAAATTTGATTTGCAGCCAAAAAAGATTTTAAAAAAATTAAATAAAAACAAATTCTACCAAAAATTTTTTTATTTTTAAATATTTTTTTAGTTTCAATAATTTTTTTGTGAATGTTTTACAAATATTTTGTTTTTTGGAATAAATTTATGGAATAAACATATTTTTGTCCTCAAAATTCTACACACAATACCCCATAATGAGAATGTAAAAAGGATTTTTGGTATATTTTTTTTCAAATAGAGAAATGACATAAGTATTCAAAGTGAGGACGGATGTATGGATGGATGTATCGGTATCAATAAAAGCCTAAAAAACAGCATCCCTGTTTGTAACCCAGAAAAATTTGATTTGCAGCCAAAAAAGATTAAAAAACAAATAAAATAAAATAAAATTCAACCAAAAATGTTTTTATTCTTAAATATGTTTTTTGTTTCAAAAAATTTTTTTGTGGATGTTTTACAAATATTTAGTTTTTTGGAATACATTTATGGAATAAACATATTTTTGTCCTCAAAATTCTACACACAATACCCCATAATGAGAATGTAAAAAGGATTTTTAGTATATATTTTTTCAAATAGAGAAATGACATAAGTATACAAAGTGAAGTCGGGTTCTTCCTGTTTCAACTGATCATCTTTGAGGTATTTGATGTTTTACTAATATTTCGTTATTGGTTGCAAATCACTTTTTGTTTGGTTGACACTTTTGAAACACTTTTTTTTTTTTTAAATCATTTGTTTCCAACTTTTACTGACTGAAAAAAAAGGTGTACTATTGTCCGATACTATGTCATTCTTGCCTCTGCTATCAGAAACTTGGATCACCTGACGTTGACTTGGATCCGAAAGGAACAAAGCTTCATCCTCATTCGCCCTCTTTTTTTCTTCTTCCGTCTCTCGGTGTCTTTTGTCTCTGGCTCCGTCTTCCCATCAGACCGTGCGGATTAGCGCGGAAAGCTAATGAAATGTAATTACCTTCTCCTTCCGATAAGAATCGATCGTCTGGAGGTCTGGGTGGAGGGGTTGTCCGGAGGGGCCGATGTAGAGACCACGGCAGCGAGCGCCCGAGCCCAGCCCTCAACCTCATCCTCAGGGGCTTTATTTCCTGAGCGGTTGCCACGACGATGGGCGATAGCATTGACAGGTGGCTGTGAAGTGGAGTCAGATCTGTCCGATGGTTCCTCGCCAGGCGGAATGAGATTCCTTATCAAATGAGCCGGATTAGAGAGAGGGTCGATTTTCACCTTTTTGGGTTTTTTTCCCCTCCTTCCTTAACTTTGTCAGCTCCGGCACCTCGGCAACAGTTGCTAAGCAGACATGTTGTCTCCGGTTATGATTGTTTTTGCATATAATCATGAACTTAGAATTTAATGGCAGCAACACATTGCAAAAAAGTTGCCACAGGGGCATTTTTACCAGTGTGTTACATGGCCCTTCCTTTTAACAACACTCAGTAAAGGTTTGGGAACTAAGAAGACACATTTTTGAAGTGGAATTATTTCCCATTCTTGCTTCAACAGTCTCCCTTCTCATATTTTAGCCTTCATATTTTCAATGGGAGACAGGTCTGGACTACAGGCAGGCCAGTCTAGTACCCGCACTCTTTTACTATGAAGCCACGTTGATGTAACACGTGGCTTGGCATTGTCTTGCTGAAATAAGCAGGGGCGTCCGTGATAACGTTGCTTGGATGGCAACATATGTTGCGCCAAAAGCTGTATGTACCTTTCAGCATTAATGGCGCCTTCACAGATGTGTAAGTTACCCATGTCTTGGGCACTAATACACCCCCATACCATCACACATGCTGCCTTTTACACTTTGACCCTAGAACAGTCCGGATGGTTCGTTTCCTCTTTGTTCCAGAGGGCACGACGTACACAGTTTTCAAAAACAATTTGAAATGTGGACTCGTCAGACCACAGAACACTTTTTGACTTTGCATCAGTCCATTTCAGATGAGCTCGGGCCCAGTGAGGCCAACGGCGTGTCTGGGTGTTGTTGATAAATGGCTTTGGCTTTGTATAGTAGAGTTTTAACTTGCACTTACAGATGTAGTGACCAACTGTACTTACTGACAGTGGTTTTCTGAAGTGTTCCTGAGCCCATGTGGTGATATCCTTTACACGCTGATGTCACTTTTTGATGCAATACCGCCTGAGGGAGCCAAGGTTCGTAATATCATGGCTTACGTGCAGTGATTTCTCTAGATTCTCTGAACCTTTTGATGATATTACGGAGCGTGGATGGTGAAATCCCTAAATTCCTTGCAATAGCTGGTTGAGAAATGTTGTTCTTAAACAATTTGCTCGGGCATTTGTTGACAAAGCGGTGACCCTCGCCCCCGTCCTTGTTTGTGAATGACTGAGCATTCATTTGCAGTCATTAGTACAACACAAAATGTACAGATTATCAAAAGCATTTTTAATTTTTTTTAGGGTGGGGGGTAGAAATGTCACAGGTTACATGACTGTGGAAGTTCCTCTGTAGACACGGCACAAGAGCCAAGCGTGCAGTTTTAACAAAGTTTTTAATGTGCATAGATTTTGTGTCCAACTCTTTCTCCAGCAGAACATTACTTTTCAGTCACGTCCGTATCCTCTCTCCTCTCCTGCTCCCGGCCGCTTACTGTTAAAGTTAAAGTTAAAGTACCAATGATTGTCACACACACACCAGGTGTGGTGAAATGTGTCCTCTGCATTTGACCCGTCCCCTTGTTCACCCCCTGGGAGGTGAGGGAAGCAGTGGGCAGCAGCGGTGCTGCGCCCGGGAATCATTTTTGGTGATTTAACCCCCAATTCCAACCCTTGATGCTGAGTGCCAAGCAGGGAGGTAATGGGTCCCATTTTTATAGTCTTTGGTATGACAACAGATGTTTAGATTAACATGTACCACCTGTGAAATCTAATCACCAGCTGTGTCTCGCCGTCAGCACTGCCACGCCCCCGTCTGATGGTGCTCTGTCCTCAGCGCCATGGACAGAGGCGGTGACCTTCGCTCCTGCAGGCAGCGCTGGCCACATCTCCCTCCACAATTACCAGCAACATATTCGACAGTCAAAGCATAAACATAAAAATCCACATTTTTGTATCATTAGTATCAATGTCCAATAGATGGCGCCATAGCTCTAACAATAACACACATTTTCAGTATCTTTGCTTGTTTTTTTTTTTGTTTTTTTTAATTATTCAAATTTTCAGTGTCTTTGCTTGTTTTTTTGTTTTTTTTAATTATTCACATTTTCAGTGTCTTTGCTTGTTTTTTTTGTGTTTTTTTTAATTATTTACATGTTTAGTGTCTTTGCTTGTTTGTTTTTTTTAATTATTCAAATTTTCAGTGTCTTTGCTTGTTTTTTTTAATTATTCACATTTTCAGTGTCTTTGCTTGTTTTTTTTGTTTTTTTTAAATTATTTACATGTTTAGTGTCTTTGCTTGTTTCTTTTTTTTATTCACTTTTTCAGTGTCTGTGCTTGTTTTTTAGTTTTTTTAATTATTTGCATTTTTAGTGTCTTTGCTTGTTTTTTTGTTTTTTTTAATTATTCACATTTTCAGTGTCTTTGCTTGTTTTTTTGTTTTTTTTAATTTGCAGTTTCAGTATCTTTGCTTGTTGTTTTGTTTTTTTAATTATTTGCATTTTCAGTGTCTTTGCCTGTTTTTTTGTTTTTTTAATTATTTGCATTTTTAGTGTCTTTGCTTTTTTTTTGTTTTTTTTATAATTATTTGCATTTTCAGTGTCTTTGCTTGTTTTTTTGTTTTTTTTAATTATTTGCATTTTCAGTGTCTTTGCTTGTTTTTTTGTTTTTTAAATTATTTGCATTTTCAGTGTCTTTGCTTGTTTTTTTTTTTTTTTTAATTATTTGCGTTTTTAGTGTCTTTGCTTTTTTTTTTTTAATTATTCACATTTTCAGTGTCTGCTTGTTTTTTTGTTTTTTTTAATGATTTGCATTTTCAGTGTCTTTGCTTGTTTTTTTTGTTTTTTTTAAATTATTTGCATTTTCAGTGTCTTTGCTTGTTTTTTTGTTTTTTTAATTATTTGCATTTTCAGTGTCTCCGCTTGTTTTTTGTTTTTTTTAATTATTTGCATTTTTAGTGTCTTTGCTTTTTTTTGTTCTTTTTAATTATTCACATTTTCAGTGTCTGCTTGTTTTTTTTTGTTTTTTTTAATTATTTGCATTTTCAGTGTCTTTGCTTGTTTTTTTAAAGTTTTTTTAATCATTCACATTTTCAGTGTCTTTGCTTGTTTTTTTAATTATTCGTATTTTCAGCAAAGAACATTTTTCAAATGAGCTGCACCGTTTTATAAGCCGCATGATTCAAAGCGTAGGAAAAAAGTCGGGGCTTTTGTCTGGAATTTACAGTAAAACTTTATAGACAGTAATGTTGGCTCACGTAAAGCTAAAGTGATGCTAACCTCTTTCATGATTTTTTTCGTGTTTGGTGATGACATTCAAATGTTGTCTTTCACCACCGACCTGTTTTGTTCCGTCCTCGCCACTTCCTGTTGGCGACAAATAATAGCATGTAAATAGAGCAGGTTGGCGAACAAAAGAAGCGCACCCTTAATGGGCTCCTGTGCTCCTTTTTTATTTTGATTCGTTGGCTCGTTCCGCAGCAAACTATTTGTGGTGTGCTGAATGGCAGCAGGTGGACAAAGTGAGCGGTGTGGCTCCCACGCACATGGCGGCCATGGCGTGGAGGAAGGGTCCAAGCGTGGGAAGAGGATGGATGGAGTGGCCAAAGCGTGCTGTAAAGCATGAAAGTAGACAAAAGACTTTCCTCCTCCTCCTCACACTTAACAGGAACATGCTAGACTTTCCTTCTGCCATCTTGTTGGCTGGTTTGCTCTCACCAGGATAACGCTTTCTCACCGAGGCTTGATGGAGAGATGTACCCAGTCAGTAATGGTGTCGCTGTGGGAACTCTGATACAGGCAGGCCGGTCTGATATCGCTAACGTCTCTTCTTGCTTAGCAGACGGATAACAGTTTGTCTCGACTTGGGAAAAAAACGGTGAAACTAAACATACAGAAATAAAGTATGTTGATATAACTTCTTGGGGTATCAAAAATTAATCACACTTCTCATGTGATTATACTATAAAGTTATTTTCCCTTTAACTTCACCAGTTTTAGATTATTTTTATTCCAAATCGCTGAATTTTCACATTTGCCGTTCAAATACTGAGAAGAGACGGTGCGGTGAACAGCAGCCAGTTGAGGCACGTCACTCAGTGCCTCAACATGGATTGCTGACTCAGCTAACTGCTGGCCTGCTGTGCAGTGAGACTGTATTGCTATATGAATTATATTATACATTTCCATAGTTTAGTTAGCTGAGGTATATAATGTACAGTGTATTTTGTCAACAACTGTATGTGTGTAACGTATTTCTTGTGCTGAGCGATCATAAAACGGCTGCAAAAGACGCACTGGCTGAGGCTCGCCTCCTGCACCCCCGCCGTAGAATGCACCCCCTGACGGGAGTGTTATATCAACTAAAGGCCACACTTAAACTTTCCACGTGCAAGATTGAATCTATTTAAAAAAGTTATTTCATAAGAAGCCAAAAAGTGCAAAAACAATAATGTTGGTGTTGGAGGAGTTGTGAATGACTGCAGGGCCACAACATTAGGTACACCTGCAGACTGCAGGTGTACCTAATTCACAACTCCTCCAACACGAACATTATTGTTTTTGCACTTTTTGGTTCTTATTAAATAACTTTTGTAACCTATTTTCATGGGCTTTCCTCTTTGTGATGTTAAGTTCCTGTTATGCGCTGTTATACAGTATATGCCTTGAGCTCTTATTTTGAAGGCGCTAAGAGCGGAAGTGATGTCACGTTGCGGAGGTTTTTGAAAGAAGGTAAATAAAGTGGTCCTCGTGTAAACTGGAGCCTCCGTGTTTGTTATTTTGTAGTTTCATACAGT
Source organism: Nerophis lumbriciformis (assembly GCF_033978685.3). Classification (NCBI taxonomy): domain Eukaryota; kingdom Metazoa; phylum Chordata; class Actinopteri; order Syngnathiformes; family Syngnathidae; genus Nerophis; species Nerophis lumbriciformis. The sequence continues at coordinate 9,435,287 of NC_084552.2, read as the reverse complement.
ATAGGCCACATTTATAAACCCTCGCTTACACTTTTTAAAATAGATTCAATCTTGCACGTGGAAAGTTTAAGTGAGGGCTTTAGTTGCGGCGCATGGACTTAATTTCTAAGTAAAGGTAAGACCATAATAACGTTTTTTTTATTAAATGTGCTTTTTTGTGTGCTACAGTTTGTATGTGTAAAGTTAAAGTTAAGTTAAAGTACCAATGATTGTCACACACACACTAGGTGTAATGACATTTGTCCTCTGCATTTGACCCATCCCCTTGATCACCCCCTGGGAGGTGAGGGGAGCAGTGGGCAGCAGCGGCGCCGCGCCTGGGAATCATTTTTGGTGATTTAACCCCCAATTCCAAGCCTTGATGCTGAATGCCAAGCAGGGAAGAATGCTGGTATGAGCTTTTAAACATAACCTGTTAACTGCTGCCAATCAAATGGTGAATAAGATACTCTTTAGGGTTCATATGTTTGTAAATCTGACTGTGATGAAGTCAGTGCCTCACCAGCCATCAACCTCACCGCACGTCACTGATATATATATATATATATATATATATATATATATATATATATATATATATATATATATATATATATATAGGAAACCAGCCAAAAAAGAACAGAAAACGAAACGACATCATCTGGTACAACCCCCCATACAGCAAAAACGTCTCAACTAACATTGGACACAAATTCCTCAATCTGATTGACAAACACTTTCCCAAAGACAACACCCTAAGAAAAGTATTCAACAAGAACAACATTAAATTGAGCTACAGCTGCATGAACAATATACGACAAATCATCTCAAACCACAACAAAACAATTGCAAATGAGCCGTCGGCCCCCAGACAGAGCGACTCCAAAACCAACAAAGACTGTAACTGTCGAAAGAAACCTGATTGCCCTCTCAACGGGGGGTGCTTACAAACATCAGTTGTCTACCAATCTAAGGTAATACGCAAGGACATTAACACATCCGACACATATGTAGGATTAACCGAGGGAGAATTCAAAACCAGATGGAACAATCACAAGGCTTCTTTCAGGAACAAAAACCTGCGAAATACCACAGAACTCAGCAAACACATTTGGGACCTCAAAGACAATAATGTTGAATATTCAATAACATGGCAAATTCTTGCATCCAGCACACCTTACAATAGTGGTAATAAAAGATGCAACCTATGCTTGAAAGAGAAACTGTTTATTATTTACCGTCCAGACCTGTCATCCCTCAACAAGCGCAGCGAAATTGTGACAGCATGCCGCCATAGACGGAAACACCTCCTAGGTAACACATGAGCCAATCACCACGCCCCTACGCCAGCCTGTACCTACCCACTCTGTGCCCTATATAAACCATGGTATGCGAATGCTCCCATTAAAATCTCCTGATGATTGAGGGTACCCCCCCTCATGAAACAGGCCTGTAGAGATGAAATAGTCTTGTGATTTTTTTTCCCACACATACATATATATATATATATATATGTGTGTGTGTGTATATATGTATGTGTATGTATATATAAAAATGCCCATGTGACAACAACTTTGTTGCAATGTGTTGCTGCCATTAAATTCTAAGTTCATGATTATTTGCAAAAAAACTGAAGTTTCTCAGTGTGAACATGAAATATCTTGTCTTTGCAGTCTATTCAATTGAATATAAGTTGAAAAGGATTTTTTGTATTCCCTTTTTATTTACCATTTACACAACGTGACAACGTCACTGCTTTTGGCTTTTGTAGTCACGGACGGAAAACAAGATAAATGCCCCCTGCTTGAGCACCAGTCCCATTATAGTGTGTTCATGTGCGAGGGTGAACAAGGTCAAGCATTCAACTGCGAAAACTCACAGTTGTGCGTGTGTACTTTGAAATGTACACACAATGAAGTGTGGGAAACACACAAGTACAAGAGCTTGTTATTATTCCTTCATCTAATGGAATAAACGCAATGTCGGCGTCCTATATGCGTATAAAGTGAATATTAACACAAACAATGGCAGAGCATGTACATACTACGTGTCAATTAAAGTATACTTTTCAATCAGCTTAGCCATAATGGCTAATTGGTTTTGCAGTTAGATGCTGAATAAACACAGCTGCCACTCCGCTATAATGATGTGAGAACATCAATAAAACATCAGAGGCCATTAATGCTTCAAGTTCAAATGTATCTCTTTAAAGCCTCAGAACACAGAAAGAAAATATTTCTGCACAGATAGAAAGCTACCCACCATGGAAAGTAAGAAAAGTTGAAGGTTTCGAAATGAACCTGGTATTATTTTATTTTTTTTAAACATCCACTTATGCCGGTCAAAATTCATAAAGAAACAAAAGTACAGAAACGGCGTATTGTCCTGGCAGGTGTCCATAATGATACATTTTAGTATGTAGTTATTTCAATACTTTTCTAAATAAAGGGGACCACAAAAAAATGTCATTATTGTCTTTATTTGAACCAAAAATGTTAGTGTACATGAAACATATGTTTATTATTGTCATTTAGTCCTTAAATAAAATAGTGAACATACAAGACAACTTGTCTTTTAGTAGTAAGTAAACAAACAAAGACTCCTAATTAGTCTGCAGTAACATATTGTGTCATTTATACACCTATTATTTTGTACACATTATGAGGGACAAACTGTAAAAATGTTTCATAATATCCACAATTTTGCATTTTTTTTTTGCATCATGACTAGGGAAGGTTGTTTGGATTGCGTCTATGATTGTCTCGATACCAATAGTTTGGTACCAGTACGAGTACCAACATTTTTTTCGATACTTTCGGTGCTTTTTGATACTTTTCTAAATAAAGGGGATCACAAAAAAATGTCATTATTGTCTTTATTTGAACAACAAATGTTAGTGTACATGAAACATATGTTTATTATTGTCATTTAGTCCTTAAATAAAATAGTGAACATACTAGACAACTTGTCTTTTAGTAGTAATTAAACAAACAAAGACTCCTAATTAGTCTATGCAGTAACATATTGTGTCATTTATACACCTATTATTTTGTACACATTATGAGGGACAAACTGTAAAAATGTTTCATAATATCCACAATTTTGCATTTTTTTTTTTGCATCATGACTAGGGAAGGTTGTTTGGATTGCGTCTATGGTTGTCCCGATACCAATAGTTTGGTACCAGTACGGGTACCAACATTTTTTTTCGATACTTTCGGTGCTTTTTGATACTTTTCTAAATAAAGGGGATCACAAAAAATGTCATTATTGTCTTTATTTGAACCAAAAATGTTAGTGTACATGAAACATATGTTTATTATTGTCATTTAGTCCTTAAATAAAATAGTGAACATGCTAGACAACTTGTCTTTTAGTAGTAAGTAAACAAACAAAGACTCCTAATTAGTCGTATGCAGTAACATATTGTGTCATTTATACACCTATTATTTTGTACACATTATGAGGGACAAACTGTAAAAATTGATTATTAATCTACTTGTTCATTTACTGTTAATATCTGCTTATTTTCTATTTTAACATGTTCTATCTACACTTCTGTTAAAATGTAATAATCTCTTCTTTGATACTTGACATTAGTTTTGGATGATACCACACATTTAGGTATGGATCCGATACCAAGTAGTTACAGGATCATATATTGGTCATATTCAAAGTCCTCATGTGTCCAGGGACATATTTACTGACTTTATAAACATAATATGAATTTTAAAAAAGAAAACAGATTTTGTGATGCTAAAAAATATCGATGTAATCATAGTAGTATCGACAATATACACTCTTGTACTTGGTATCATTACAGTGGATGTCAGGTGTAGATCCACCCATGGCATTTGTTTACATTGTGACGCCGGTGAGCTATTGTATCCTCCTACGGTGTGTAGTGAAGCATGTCCTCCAGTGATAATGCTACTTGTAAGAAACTTACTTCTGTCAGGTTCAAACACTGATGACGTCTATTAAACAAGACAAGAAGCAAAGAATTAAGCAGAGACAGAATTAAATTTGGCTCATTTGAGGAGAGACGCCTGGACACTGTACCCTTGCACAGTGTCTCACCACGCTCTGGCGAAAGATTGTACGCCCTCTCTTTTATTTGGACTTTCCTTGATTACATGGCAACAGCTTTTTCTAAGGGACAGGGGTCGTAAACAGCCATTGCCTTTGATTAAAACAGTTTAAAGAAAAGGTCGTAAAACAGTTCACAGAAAAGGTCGTAAAACAGTTCAAAGAAGAGGTTCCTTTGAGGGGAGTCAGGCCCTGCTTCCTCTTCGCTTTGTGGTTCTCGGGTCAGAGTATAGTATAGTACAGAGTATAGTACAGAGTATAGTATAGTACAGAGTATAGTATGGCAGGGAAAAAAATATGGCGAACAATCTTTTCAAACAGAGTATAGTGTGGTGAAAAAGTATCGTACAGAGTATAGTATAGTACTGAGTATAGTACGGCGGAAAAAAAATATATGGCAAACAATATTTTCAAACAGAGTATAGTATGGCGAAAAAGTATAGTACAGAGTATAGTATAGTACAGAGTATAGTATGGTGAAAAATTATAGTACAGAGTATAGTATAGTACAGTGTATAGTATAGTACAGAATATAGTATGGCGGAAAAAAATATGGCGAACAATCTTTTCAAACAGAGTATAGTATGACAAAAAAGTATAGTACAGTACAGTATAGTATAGTACAGAGTATAGTATAGTACAGAGTATAATATGGCGGGGGGGAAAATACGGCGAGCAATCTTTTCAAACAGAGTATAGTATGGTGAAGAAGTATAGTACAGAGTATAGTATAGTACAGAGTATAGTACGGCGAGAAAAAAATTAAATGGCAAACAATATTTTCAAACAGAGTATAGTATGGCGAAAAAGTATAGTACAGAGTATAGTATAGTACAGAGTATAGTATGGTGAAAAATTAGAGTACAGAGTATAGTATAGTACAGTGTATAGTATAGTACAGATATAGTATGGCGGAAAAAAAATATGGCGAACAATCTTTTCAAACAGAGTATAGTATGACAAAAAAGTATAGTACAGTATAGTATAGTACAGAGTATAGTATAGTACAGAGTATAATATGGCGGGGGAAAAATACGGCGAGCAATCTTTTCAAACAGAGTATAGTATGGTGAAGAAGTATAGTACAGAGTATAGTATAGTACAGAGTATAGTACGGCGGGAAAAAAATTAAATGGCAAACAATATTTTCAAACAGAGTATAGTATGGCGAAAAAGTATAGTACAGAGTATAGTATAGTACAGAGTATAGTATGGTGAAAAATTAGAGTACAGAGTATAGTATAGTACAGTGTATAGTATAGTACAGATATAGTATGGCGGAAAAAAAATATGGCGAACAATCTTTTCAAACAGAGTATAGTATGACAAAAAAGTATAGTACAGTATAGTATTGTACAGAGTATAGTATAGTACAGAGTATAATATGGCGGGGGGAAAAATACGGCGAGCAATCTTTTCAAACAGAGTATAGTATGGTGAAGAAGTATAGTACAGAGTATAGTATAGTACAGAGTATAGTACGGCGGAAAAAAATTAAATGGCAAACAATATTTTCAAACAGAGTATAGTATGGCGAAAAAGTATAGTACAGAGTATAGTATAGTACAGAGTATAGTATGGTGAAAAATTAGAGTACAGAGTATAGTATAGTACAATGTATAGTATAGTACAGAGTATAGTATAGTATAGCGGGAAAAAAAATATGGCGAACAATCTTTTCAAACAGAGTATAGTATGGCGAAAAAGTATAGTACAGTTTATAGTATAGTACAGAATATAGTATGCCGGAAAAAAAATATGGCAAACAATTTTTTCAAACAGAGTATAGTATGGTGAAAAAGTATAGTACAGAGTATAGTATAGTACAGAGTATAGTATGACAAAAAAGTATAGTACAGGGTATAGTATAGTACATAGTATAGTATAGTACAGAGTATAGTATAGTATAGCGGGAAAAAAAATATGGCGAACAATCTTTTCAAACAGAGAATAGTACCGTTTTTGATTGATTAGTACGGCGATACTATACTAGTACTGGTATACCATACAACTCTAATACATTGTGGCTTAAAAGCACACCAATTAAGGCGAGTCTGTTACCACGGCAACCAGCGGGCAGCCGCTGCAGTTTGTTGATGTCAGCACACGAGCGTCCCCTTTTTTTTTTCTTTTTTTTTTCATGCCTTAACTTTCCGTCTTTATTAAGGTTGCTGCTGGACTCTTCCCACTCGCCTTCTCTTCCTCTTGATTTATTTCCCTCACGCTTTTTTTTTCTCCCCGTGCCGCCGACAGCTGCCTGTCCGGCTCTCCGCCCATCTCCTTCCCTTTTTCTGTCACTTTGTCGCTCATTTCCTGGCCCCCCGGGGCGAGGGGAGGGGGGTCCTGCAGAGGAATGGCATTTGAGAGGCCGCCGCCTCTCCGCTGGGGTTAGAGCAAATCAATGGCACTAATTAGATCGGTGCATCACTGTTATTCCCTCCCCTCGCTGTAATCTATATTTAATGTTGGGAAGCTGAGCTTTAAAGAGCGCCACAGCTGGCCTGTTTGCTAATTAATGACATTTTCCCCCTTTAATTACCATTCTGACGCCTTTCTCTTTGCTGCCTTTTATTGTTTTCACGCCATCGGCCTCGCCTTTCGTGCGCCGGCGTCCATCTGTCCCCCCGCCACCCACCCCAACATCTCCTTGAGGGAATTTGTCCGCTGGCGAGCGGCTGATTGGATTTTGATCGTCAAAGGTCAATTTGAGTCTGACCTCAATGTTTGTCCCGTTCTTTTCGCCATCCTCAGATATCCACGTGCAGGACGAGCAGCAAGGTCGTGCTAGGGAAGTTAATAAATCCTTTCAAAGGCCACTTGTTGTTCGCCAATTAGCAGCAGCCCTTGTTTTTTTTTCTGATCACCAATCATCACGCACGTGTTTCATTATCCTTTGTCCTTGAAGGCACCATTTGTCTGCTGGTCGTCGTGTTTCCTCTTTGCTGAAACGCTAAAACGATGACGGCAATCATCTACGCGCTTGTCGTGTCGATCCGCGTGAGGGCGATCGATGCTTTTATTTCCGCGCTGTAAAGGAAACGTGTGTTGACTCCACTCATGGGAACGCGTACGCAACATTTTTTTTTCTACACCTGTGTGTCATTTTCTGCATTTATTCCACCTCAACAATTAATTATAATTCACTAATGGTGTTCAGTGTTAGGTTAGTGACTGAAAACCAGTAACTAGTTACAGTTACTAGTTACTTTATTTCAAAAGTAACTCAGTTACTAACTCAGTTACTTACACCAAAAAGTAATGCGTTACAGTGGAAATTAACTATTTAGTTAATTATATATATATATATATATATATATATATATATATATATATATATATGTATGTGTGGGGAAAAAAAATCACAAGACTATTTCATCTCTACAGGCCTGTTTCATGAGGGGGTTCCCTCAATCATCAGGAGATTTTAATGGGAGCATTCACATACCATGGTTTATATAGGGCACAGAGTGGGTGGGTACAGGCTGGCGTAGGGGCGTGGTGATTGGCTCATGTGTTACCTAGGAGGTGTTTCCGTCTGTGGCGGCATGCTGTTACAATTTCGCTGCGCTTGTTGAGGGATGACAGGTCTGGACGGTAAATAATAAACAGTTTCTCTTTCAAGCATAGGTTGCATCTTTTATTACCACTATTGTAAGGTGTGCTGGATGCAAGAATTTGCCATGTTATTGAATATTCAACATTATTGTCTTTGAGGTCCCAAATGTGTTTGCTGAGTTCTGTGGTATTCCGCAGGTTTTGGTTCCTGAAAGAAGCCTTGTGATTGTTCCATCTGGTTTTGAATTCTCCCTCGGTTAATCCTACATATGTGTCGAATGTGTTAATGTCCTTGCGTATTACCTTAGATTGGTAGACAACTGATGTTTGTAAGCACCCCCCGTTGAGAGGGCAATCAGGTTTCTTTCGACAGTTGCAGCCTTTGTTGGTTTTGGAGTCGCTCTGTCCGGGGGTCGACGGCTCATTTGCAATTGTTTTGTTGTGGTTTGAGATGATTTGTCGTATATTGTTCATGCAGCTGTAGCTCAATTTAATGTTGTTCTTGTTGAATACTTTTCTTAGGGTGTTGTCTTTGGGAAAGTGTTTGTCAATCAGATTGAGGAATTTGTGTCCAATGTTAGTTGAGACGTTTTTGCTGTATGGGGGGTTGTACCAGATGATGTCGTTTCGTTTTCTGTTCTTTTTTGGCTGGTTTCCTGGCGTGGGTTCATAGGTGAGGGTGAAATTGTATCCGCTTTCATCAAGGGCTTTTTGGTACGGGGGGGGTTGCTTGGTCAAATTCAGCTTTGCTAGATGACAGCATCGATAGCCTTTTATTAATTCCGGTAGGTATTCTTTTCGTGGTGGTGGGTGGGTGGTTGCTGTCATGGTGCACGTATTGGAGTGTTGTGTTGGGTTTCGTGAATGGTTGGTAGCTGTTATTTCTCAGGTTGAAAGTGACTTGTTGGCTTCAATCGTGATCCGTAGGCCGTTCTCTTTGAAAATTTGGCATATGCGCTTCTTGGTATTCTCGCTACTCCTTGGCGAGGCGCGACACACTGCCAGTCCGTTATCACGGTAAATACCAAGGTTCAGATTGAGGCTAGCGAGCTGGGAGAGGAGGAAACTCCCAACGAGTTCACACGTTTTTGCTCCGTCAAAACTTCCCATAGTGACGTCAAATGTTGCATTGTTCTTTTTTTGTATATATATATATATATATATATTGTCGGAGGCAGATATTTACATATATCCATATTTAAGTGTTACTTCTTTTACTTTCATAGTCATATTATAAGACACCTAGTGTTCTTCCTGTTGTTCTCTTTTTTGGTTGTCTGCAAGTACTGTATATGTCAACCTTGATTTTGTAGTATGCAGGGAGTAGCCGTAACTCCTTTCTCTTATCTGTTCCTGTGCCCAGCTGAAGAGGAAGGGGTATGTGTTTGGGCTGGAGGGAGAGATAACGAGGGTGAGAGCGAGAGACACTTTATAGAAGAGAATGTTTCCGTATTTTAGATTAGACCATTTTAGCTGCGCTAGTGAACGCTTCTTTACTGGATTGGTCTCACGTTTATTTTCAAAGCTTTGAAAATAAATCACAAAATACCCATTAAGTCTGGTGGTCAAATTGAACTCAGCTTATGTGTCATCAAAAGAACTTGGGAGTGACCAGCAACTTAAATTCCCTGGGAGGAACATCTGGTCTGAACGCAACAATTTGGGGGCTCGTCCGGGATGACACGCTGAGAATTGGGCACCTCTTGCACTCTTCTGGACAGACTCACTTGGCCAAACATAAATCAAGGTAAGCAGAGCCTTTTTCTAAAATCTGCTTCAGGAGTCTGTCCTGAAGTCTGTAAGTCAAACACTATTTTTTTTTTTTTTTTTTAAGGCCCCCTTTAATGCCCTTTTATTTCAGTTCTGTTATTGCACTGGAGAATAATACAATCCGTTGATCAACTTGACATGCATTTGCATCACTGAACTCTGCTAAGCAATGTGGTCTACATACAACACACAAAGATATGTTTCAAAGGGCCAATTTGTTTCGGGCCAGAACAAATTGACAAAACTATTTTAAATAGCTGCAACATAACATACATAAGTAACAAACAGCATAACAACAACATAGCTGTAAAGCAAGGAAGGCACACATTACATACACAAAGCCTAACCAGGCCTTTTTTCTCTCAAGGAATTGTGAAATAAAACCATGTCTGAAGCCCAGAACACTCTACACATTTCCCCAGTTTTAGTTTAGGGATAAGGAAAGATTGCCCTGCCCTACTAGCATCCCTCTTTATGTTAGGTGAACTTTATAGTCTATACATTTAGAGTGATGTAATAATCAAACACTCTAGAAGTCTACAATGAAAGAGTATATAAGAGAATTGACAGAGTGTGTACCTTCAGTGATGAATGATGAGCAGAGGCAGAGTTTGGTGCGTCTTCTTTAGCTTGCTTTCCATGTTTATGTACTCACTGTCCAGGTGCCATTTGACGCCCGGTATCATGCTAATTAGCTGCCTGAAAGCAGGTGACTCCACTGTAGAAATAGCCTGCATGTCTTCTAGCACACACGCTGCAATGTCTCTATCAATGTTCTCATGGCTAGCAGCGCCTCGTTAAAACCCAGCCGCTGTTGCTTAGGAGGTGAAGTGTGTCTCTCTTTCCTAGCTTCGTCGGAGCATGTTGCTTTTGTAGCTGTTTCAGATTTGAATTGCTAGGATAGGATCTTTGATCCAAGACACAACTTACATTTAACTAAAATGTTCTTTTCTTTGTGCTCGACAAAAGAAAAGTAGTGAGGATATCTCCATGTTAAGATACTTAGCTTCGGGCTTCGCCATGACGTCTTGTTAGTAAACACAGACACGCCCCCTCCCACACACACACACACACACACACACACACACACACACACACACACACACACACACACACACACACACACACACAAAGAGCGCGCCTCTTCTACGTCGCCTCTTCCGCAGCTCTCCAATAAAACGCTCAGATCTTCTCAGTTTCTAGCCGATACTACATAAAAAATAGCGCAGTAATGCATCATGTAGTAACGCTAACTGAGTTACTGAATATAAAAAATAATGCGTTAGATTAGGATCTTTCTGTCTTGCCTCTGGTGAGGGCGGTTTTCCGCTCCCTTCTTCTCCCTGCTTGCTCTCTTTGTTGTGTCCTGTCTACACTTTTTTTGAAGCCTATTTCTTTGCACTGTCCTCCAAATCTAAACACCAGACGTGGAAATGATGGGGAAACAAAATCCTAATCTACGATTTGACTCCCTCGAATGGCCTTGATGCAAAAACAGGAGCAGGCTGTTCTGAAAACATCGCCCCGAGGACTCCTCAATGATGGACGCTTTTGACCACCCTCCCTCCTCAACTTTTGCTTATGCAGAACGGCCCCAGGCCTATAGACAATACATCAACACACCCAAGACAATGGGCATATACATACCGCTTACTGTTAAAGACAGCAGATGATTAGATCAACACGTACCATCTGTGAAATCCAATCAGCTGTGTCTCACCGTCAGCACATGCCCCACCCCTGCCCGTTGGTGCTCGTCCTCAGAACCATGGACAGCGGCGGTGACTTTTGCTCCTGCAGGCGCGCCGATCGCACTTTCCCTCCACGGCAACATTAACAATAGTAATAATAAAACGGCTAACTAAATTAATTGCAATATTCATCATCATTATCACTTATTTCCATCTCCATCATAGCCATTAATGATGATAATAAGAGTGGCTTGCACGTCTTGTTGTGTACTTCTGCTGTGACTCCATTGTTGCACTTTAGGTTATAATGAGACACGCTGATGGAGTCTGACTGTCGTCATGTTTGAAGCACCGTTCTGCCATTCTGCTCACATCACTAGCTTTTTCTTTTCAGAGGCAGGAAAGTGAAGTTGCTAAAAAAGGAAAGTCTCGACAGAAGTTGAAGTTTGCACAAAAAGCGTTTCTTGGCGGTTTGTTTACACGTCTCCACCGCCACTCGCCTATCAACTCCACTGTTTGTCTCCCCGGCGAGAGCTCAGTCGTCCATCTGCCTCTCGGGCTCAGCATCCCGCCGCCGTTCTCCCACCCCCTGAGGGACGCTGGTGGTCCGTCACCACCTGTCACACACCCTGTCCAACTGTCAAACACATTTAGGTGGGAAAACGCCACAAAAGGCTGCAAAATGTGGCCTTGCTGCAAAGGTGATACCTCATCTTGCCAGCCTGGTTTGACTTCAAACTCTTGTCTCTCAAATTACCTTTCTCATCAAAATGAGATCAAAGCAATGGTGCTTGCCTTTTAAAACGAAAAACAAACTTAGATAGGAAATATTGTTTGAAAAATTGTATGTACTTCAATCCACTACGGTACTTTTATGAAGTAATAATCATGAACTTAGAATTTAATGGCAGCAACACGTTGCAAAAAAGTTGTCAGAGGGGCATTTTTACCAGTGTGTTACATGGCCTTTCCTTTTAACAACACTCAGTAAAGGTTTGGGAACTGAGGAGACACATTTTTGAAGTGGAATTCTTTCCCATTCTTGGTTGATGTACAGCTTAAGTTGTTCAACAGTCTCCCTTCTCATATTTTAGCCTTCACAAATTTTCAATGGTTGGACTACAGGCAGGCCAGTCTAGTACCCCCACTCTTTTAGTACGAAGCCACACTGTTGTAGCACGTGGCTTGGCATTGTCTTGCTGAAATAAGCAGGGGCGTCCATGGTAACGTTGCTTGGATGGCAACATATGTTGCTCCAAAAGCTGTATGTACCTTTCAGCATTAATGGTGCCTTCACAGATGTGTAAGTTACCCATGTCTTGGCCACTAAGACACCCCCATACCATCACACATGCTGCCTTTTACACTTTGACCCTAGAACAATCCGGATGGTTCTTTTCTCATTTGGTCTGCAGGACACGGTGTCTCCAGTTTCCAAAAAAACATTTGAAATGTGGACTCGTCAGACCACAGAACACTTTTCCACTTTGCATCAGTCCATCATAGATGGCGGCGTTTCTGGGTGTTGTTGATAAATGGCTTTGGCATTGTATAGTAGAGTTTTAACTTGCACTTACAGATGTAGCGACCAACTGTAGTTACTGACAGTGGTTTTCTGAAGTGTTCCTGAGTGGTGATATCCTTTACACACTGATGTTGCTTTTTGATGTAATACTGCCTGAGGGATCAAAGGCCCGTAATATCATCGCTTTTGTGCAGTGATTTCTTCAGATTCTCTGAATCTTTTGACGATATCACGGACCGTAGATGGTGAAATCCCTAAATTCCTTGCAATAGCTGGTTGAGAAATGTTGTTCTTAAACAATTTGCTCAGGCATTTGTCGACAAAGTGGTGACCCTTCATGGAAGCTTCACTAAACTTCAATGGCTTTTCTTAGCGGCACTCGCCTTGTGTTTATTTTTGGTTTAAGCATTACATACCTTTTTTCCTGCACGCTGTCGTCTGCATATTGTGATCACTACAAACCGTGTTCCCGACATCTACAAAGCAATTAGCTACCGGCTGCCACCTACTGATATGGAAGAGTATTACACGGTTACTCTGCCGAGCTCTAGACAGCACCGACACTCAACAACAACACATCATTTGCAGATTATCATTACTGGTTTGCAAAATATATTTTTAACCCAAATAGGTGAAATTAGATCATCTCCCACGGCACACAAGACTGTATCTCACGGCACACTGGTGTGCCGCGGCAAACGCTGATGAAGACCACAAGGAAGTCTTTTACATTTAGAAAAAAACAAGTCATAATAATATGACCCCTTCCATCCATCTTCTTCCGCTTATCCGAGGTCGGGTCGCGGGGGCAGCAGTTTAAGCAGGGAAGCCCAGACTTCCCTCTCCCCAGCCACTTCGTCCAGCTCTTCCTGTGGGACCCCGAGGCGTTCCCAGGCCAGCCGGGAGACATAGTCTTCCCAACGTGTCCTGGGTCTTCCCCGCGTGCCCTAAACACCTCCCTAGGGAGGCGTTCGGGTGGCATCCTGACCAGATGCCCGAACCACCTCATCTGGCTCCTCTCGATGTGGAGGAGCAGCGGCTTTACTTTGAGCTCCCCCCGGATGACAGATCTTCTCACCCTATCTCTAAGGGAGAGCCCTGCCACCCGGCGGAGGAAACTCATTTTGGCCGCTTGTACCCGTGATCTTGTCCTTTTGGCGATAACCCAAAGCTCATGACCATAGGTGAGGATGGGAACGTAGATCGACCGGTAAATTGAGAGCTTTGCCTTCCGGCTCAGCTCCTTCTTCACCACAACGGATCGATACACACCGATCCGCCTGTCGATCTCACGATCCACTCTTCCCTCACTCGTGAACAAGACTCCGAGGTACTTGAACTCCTCCACTTGGGGCAAGATCTCCTCCCCAACCCGGAGATGGCACTCCACCCTTTTCCGGGCGAGAACCATGGACTCGGACTTGGAGGTGCTGATTCTCATCCCAGTCGCTTCACACTCGGCTGCTAACCGATCCAGTGAGAGCTGAAGATCCTGGCCAGATGAAGCCATCAGGACCACATCATCTGCAAAAAGCAGAGACCTAATCCTGCAGCCACCAAACCAGATCCCCTCAACGCCTTAACTGTGCCTAGAAATTCTGTTCATAAAAGTTATGAACAGAATGGGTGACAAAGGGCAGCCTTGGCGGAGTCCAACCCTCACTGGAAACGTGTCCGACTTACTGCCGGCAATGCGGACCAAGCTCTGGCACTGATCATACAGGGAGCGGACTGCCACAATCAGACAGTCCGATACCCCATACTCTCTGAGCACTCCCCACAGGACTTCCCGAGGGACACGGTCGAATGCCTTCTCCAAGTCCACAAAACACATGTAGACTGGTTGGGCAAACTCCCATGCACCCTCAAGGACCCTGCCGAGAGTATAGAGCTGGTCCACAGTTCCACGACCAGGACAAAAACCACACTGTTCCTCCTGAATCCAAGGTTCGACTATCCGGCGTAGCCTCCTCTCCAGTACACCTGAATAGACCTTACCGACGATATGACCCCTTTAATGCGCCTTGTAATCCGATGTGCCTTTTCTATGAAAATAGACCCGCTCATCGACAGTGCGCCTTATAATCCGGTGTGCCCTACCGTCCGGAAAATACAGTACGCTGTTTGGTTGGAAGTTTTTAATTTCAACTAAAAAGGCACCGTGCTGATTCTATTATGTTTGCTTCTGCTGAGTTGGCATGAACACACCAGAAATATGCAATTACAGCCAATAAGTCTAATAATTGTATCATAATAAAGGACAAGAAGGACATTACCAGAGAAGCTGGACCGAGTGAGATGAGGTCGACCGACCCCTGAGCGAGCTAACCTGTCGCAGCTGGTGAGATAGTTTGTCTGCCACTTCCAAGTTTTAGTTTTTCCTCTGTGTTTGTTTTATTTCCTGTCAGCACTCTTATTTTGGTTCAGTTTCCTGTTGTTCTCTCTGAGTGCTGTCCCCTCAGCTGTGGCTGATTGGCACCTGGCCACACCTGGTGTCAATCAGACAGCTGCTTTTTATACCTGCCCTGCCCTCCAGTCACTGCTGGATTATTGTCGTCCCTACCTGTCATTGTCGTTGTCACTACTACCTGTCGTTGTAGCTCTGTCTACTTTTGTTCACTCTGCTCATATCATAGTTCCTTCGTGTCACAGTAAGTGTTTTTGTTTCTTGTCGACAGTTAGCCTTTGTGCTATTTTAGTTCATAGCCAAGTTTGTTCTCTGCCTTTGTTTGTACCCTTTTGTTTGTTTTTTTGCTATAGTGTTAAATTAAATCATGTTTTCCTGGACAAAGCCTGCCATCTCTGCATCTTGGGGTTCGTCACCAACAAGCCACTCTGACAATATTTAATTGCTGATGCGGGATTATTAATTTTTTTGTATGTGACAGATATTAGCCTGTTTCGTACACTATTGAATTAATTGAATGCCCAGTAAGTGTGTTTTTCTTTGGTATTTCTCCAGCCGTGGTCATGTGGAGACATCAATTACGGTATTTTAAAAGGGTATTTATTCAAGTCGGCTGTCATACGCATAATTAAATACAATTGTTTTCAGGCTGCATTTGAACATTGCCAATCTTGAGGCCTGTCTCACATCTTCAGGAAGAATATTCCAGATATTAGGAGCATGAAACTGAAACATACAAACCCCGTTTCCATATGAGTTGGGAAATTGTGTTAGATGTAAATATAAATGGAATACAATAATTTGCAAATCCTTTTCAACCCATATTCAATTGAATGCACTACAAAGACAACATATTTGATGTTCAAACTCATAAACTTTATTTTTTTTTGCAAATAATAATTAACTTAGAATTTCATGGCTGCAACACGTGCCAAAGTAGTTGGGAAAGGGCATGTTCACCACTGTGTTACATGGCCTTTTCTTTTAACAACACTCAGTAAACGTTTTGGGAACTGAGGAAACACATTTTTGAAGCTTCTCAGGTGGAATTATTTCCCATTCTTGCTTGATGTACAGCTTAAGTTGTTCAACAGTCTCCGTTGTGCTATTTTAGGCTTCATAATGCGCCACACATTTTCAATGGGAGACAGGTCTGGACTACAGGAAGGCCAGTCTAGTACCTGCATTCTTTTACTATGAAGCCACGTTGATGTAACACGTGGCTTGGCATTGTCTTGCTGAAATAAGCAGGGGCGTCCATGGTAACGTTGCTTGGATGGCAACATATGTTGCTCCAAAAGCTGTATGTACCTTTCAGCATTAATGGTGCCTTCACAGAGGTGTAAGTTACCCATGTCTTGGGCACTAATACACCCCCATACCATCACACTTGTTGGCTTTTCAACTTTGCACCTATAACAATCCGGATGGTTCTTTTCCTCTTTGGTCCGGAGGACACGACGTCCACAGTTTCCAAAAACAATTTGAAATGTGGACTCGTCAGACCACCGAACACTTTTCCACTTTGCATTAGTCCATCTTAGATGAGCTCAGGCTCAGCGAAGCCGACGGCATTTCTGGGTGTTGTTGATAAACGGTTTTCGCCTTGCATAGGAGAGTTTTAACTTGCACTTACAGATGTAGCGACCAACTGTAGTTACTGACAGTGGTTTTCTGAAATGTTCCTGAGCCCATGTGGTGATATCCTTTACACACTGATGTCGCTTGTTGATGCAGTACAGCCTGAGGGATCGAAAGTCATGGGTTTAGCTGCTTACGTGCAGTGATTTCTCCAGATTCTCTGAACCCTTTGATGATATTACGGACCGTAGATGGTGAAATCCCTAAATTCCTTGCAATAGCTGGTTGAGAAAGGTTTTTCTTAAACTGTTCAACAATTTGCTCACGCATTTGTTGACAAAGTGGTGACCCTCGCCCCATCCTTGTTTGTGAATGACTGAGCATTTCATGGAATCTACTTTTATACCCAATCATGGCACCCACCTGTTCCCAATTAGCCTGCTCACCTGTGGGATGTTCCAAATAAGTGTTTGATGAGCATTCCTCAACTTTATCAGTATTGTCAAGTGTTGCTTGCATCAAATTCTAAAGTTAATGATTATTTGCAAAAAAATATATATGTTTATCAGTTTGAACATCAAATATGTTGTCTTTGTAGCATATTCAATTGAATATGGGTTGAAAATGATTTGCAAATCATTGTATTCCGTTTATATTTACATCTAACACAATTTCCCAACTCATATGGAAACGGGGTTTGTAGTTTCACCATGTCTGGTCCTGACTCTGAAACCACTCCCTGACCTTCTCAGAGTTCCAGGTGGTGCATAAGTTGCTAACATGTCAGACATGTACTTTGGCACAAGACCATGAAAAGACTTGTAAACAAGGAGAGCTGTTTTAAAGTGGATTCTCTGAGCAACAGGAAGCCAGTGCAGTGACCTAAGCACTGGACTAATGTGGTCCTATTTCCTGGTTCTAGTCAGGACTCGAGCAGCAGCATTCTGGATGTACTGCAGCTGGTTGAGAGAGCCCAGTGAGAAGGTCATCACAGTAGTCTAACCTGCTGGAGACTAAGGCATGAATAAGTCTGATTTAAAGATCATTCCTCTGAATGTTGTTCAGGTGGTGCCACACATGTGCCAGTACTAATTCCGACTAGAGTTGAAGCCATTTTCATGTCTGTAAACACTGCACTGCGTGCAACGTCATGACGTCAATTCCGCATGAGAGTCAGATTGCATTCTAGGTTTGTCCCGATACCAATATTTTGGTACCGGTACCAAAATGTATTTCGATACTTTTCGATACTTTTGGGTGTTTTTCTAAATAAGCGGGACCACAAAAATGTCATTATTGGCTTTATTTGAACAAAACATCTTAGTGTACATGAAACATATGTTTATTATTGTCATTTAGTCCTTAAATAAAATAGTGAACATACTAGACAACTTGTCTTTTAGTAGTAAGTAAACAAACAAAGACTCCTAATTAGTCTATGCAGTAACATATTGTGTCATTTATACACCTATTATTTTGTACACATTATGAGGGACAAACTGTAAAAATTGATGATTAATCTACTTGTTCATTTATTGTTAATATCTGCTTATTTTCTGTTTCAACATGTTCTATCTACACTTCTGTTAAAATGTAATAATCACTTATTCTTCTCTTCTTTGATAATTTACATTACTTTTGGATGATACCACACATTTAGGTATGGATGTGATACCAAGTAGTTACAGGATCATACATTGGTCATATAGTCCTCACGTGTCCAGGGACGTATTTACTGACTTTATAAACATAATATGAATTTAAAAAAACAAAAAAAGGTTTTGTGACGATAAAAAATATCGATGTAATCATAGTAATATCGACTAGATACACTCTTGTACTTGGTATCATTACATTGTGAGCTATTGTATCCTCCTACGGTGTGTAGTGAAGCATGTTTAGCTATTCCTCGTCCTCCAGTATTTGTAAGAAGGAGGCGAGGATTAGTGATTTAGAAGTAGCTAAAACACTGTGGATGGGTGTTAGCCGCTAGCTAGCTAGTCATGTCTTAAAGCAGCTCTTCCTGAGGGTGTTTCTGCATTTAAACTTCACCTTTATCTTTACTTTTTACACCAAAATGCGTCCATTCTCCCTTTTCTGTCTACACACTGTGTCTGCTTGTAAGTACTCTGTGTGTGCGCGCTGCCCAACATGCTCCTCTGCTGGTAAAACCTGCAATGACGCGCCGTCATGTCCGGGAACGGGTACTTTTCAAACAGAGTATCGTACCGTTTTTGATTCATTAGTACCGTGATACTATACTAGTACTGGTATACTGTACAATCCTATTGCATTCACATTAAAAATCGTGAATCATGAACGACCACTAAAAAAATCGGATTCGGACAAAAATTCGGAAGTGTGAACCGAGCCTTAGGCGTGTTTCAGGGGATGGCGTGGTGCTGTTGGGAGAGTGGCCGTGCCAGCAACCTGAGGGTTCCCGGTTCAATCCCCACCTTCTACCAACCTCGTCACGTCCGTTGTGTCCTTGAGCAAGACACTTCACCCTTGCTCCTGATGGGTGGTGGCTAGGGCCTTGCATGGCTGATTAAACAGCATGATTATTGCACAGGTGCGCCTTAGGTTGCCCACAATAAAAGGCCACTCTGAAATGTGCAGTCTTGTCACACAGCACAATGCCACAGATGTCACGAGTTTTGAGTGCACATGCAGTCGGCATACTGACTGCAGGAATGTCCACCAGAGCTGTGAATTGAATGTTAATTTCTCTACTATAAGCCGTCTTCAAAGGCGTTTCAGGGAATTTGGCAGTACATCCAACCGGCCGCACAACCGCAGACCACGTGTAACCACACCAGCTCAGGACCTCCACATCCACATTGGGGACAGCGTGGCGCTGTTAGTAGAGTGGCCTTGCCAGCAACCTGAGGGTTCCCGGTTCGATCCCCACCTTCTACCAACCTCGTCACGTCCGTTGTGTCCTTGAGCAAGACACTTCACCATTGCTCCTGATGGGTGGTGGTTGGGGCCTTGCATGGCAGCTCCCGCAGTGTGTGAATGTGTGTGTGAATGGGTGAATGTGGAAATAGTGTCAAAGCACTACCTTGAGTACCTTCAAGGTAGAAAAGCCCTATACAAGTATAACCCATTTACCATTACCATTCACACTCCAAACCTACTGGTCAATCAATCAATCAATCAATCAATGTTTATTTATATAGTCCTAATTCACAAGTGTCTCAAAGGGCTGCACAAGCCACAACGACATCCGCGGTACAGAGCCCACATAAGGGCAAGAAAAAACTCACCCCAGTGGGGCGTCGATGTGAATGACTATGAGAAACCTTGGAGAGGACCGCATATGTGGGTGACCCCCCCCCCTCTAGGGGAGACCGAAAAAGCAATGGATGTCGAGTGGGTCTGACATAGTATTGTGAGAGTCCAGTCCATAGTGGATCTAACATAATATTGTGAAAGTCCAGTCCATAGTGGATCCAACATAATAGTGAGAGTCCAGTCCATAGTGGATATAACATAATAGTGAGAGTCCAGTCCAGAGTAGATCCAACATAATAGTGTGAGAGTCCAGTCCATAGTGGATCTAACATAATAGTGTGAGAGTCCAGTCCATAGTGGATCTAACATAATAGTGTGAGAGTCCAGTCCATAGTGGATCTAACATAATAGTGAAAGTCCAGCTCATATTGGATCTAACATAATAGTGTGAGAGTCCAGTCCATAGTGGATCTAACATAATAGTGTGAGAGTCCAGTCCATAGTGGATCTAACATAATAGTGTGAGAGACCAGTCCATAGTGGATCTAACATAATAGTGTGAGAGTCCAGTCCATAGTGGATCTAGTTAATAGTGAGAGAGTCCAGTCCATAGTGGATCTAACATAATAGTGTGAGAGTCCAGTTCATAGTGGATCAAACATAATAGTGAAAGTCCAGTCCATAGTGGATCTAACATAATAGTGAGAGTCCAGTCCATAATGGATCTAACATAATAGTGTGAGAGTCCAGTTCATAGTGGATCTAACATAATAGTAACAGTCCAGTCCATAGTGGATCTAACATATTAGTGAAAGTCCAGTCCATAGTGGATCTAACATAATAGTGAAAGTCCAGTCCATAGTGGATCTAACATAATAGTGAGAGTCCAGTCCATAGTGGATCTAACATAATATTATGAGAGTCCAGTCCATAGTGGATCCAACATAATAGTGTGAGAGTCCAGTCCATAGTGGACCTAACATAATAGTGTGAGAGTCCAGTCCATAGTGGATCCAACATAATAGTGAAAATCCAGTCCATAGTGGATCTAACATAATAGTGTGAGAGTCCAGTCCATAGTGGATCTAACATAATAGTGAGAGTTCAGTCCATTGTGGGCCTAACATAATAGTGAGAGTCCAGTCCATAGTGGATCTAACATAAAAGTGTGAGAGTTAAGTCCATAGTGGATCTAACATAATAGTGAGAGTCCAGTCCATAGTGGATCTAACATAATAGTGTGAGAGTCCAGTCCATAGTGGATCTAATATAATAGTGAGAGTCCAGTCCATAGTGGATCTAACATAAAAGTGTGAGAGTTAAGTCCATAGTGGATCTAACATAATAGTGAGAGTCCAGTCCATAGTGGATCTAACATAATAGTGTGAGTCCAGTCCAAAGTGGGGCCAGCAGGAGACCATCCCGAGTGGAGACGGGTCAGCAGCGCAGAGATGTCCCCAACTGATGCACAGGCTAGCGGTCCACCCCGACTCTGGACAGCCAGCACTTCATCCATGGCCACCAGACCTGTGTTCCCCCCCTAAAGGCTAGAGTATACAAATGAGTTTTAAGATGGGACTATTGAGGTAGCATCTCTAAGTGTTACTGCTAGAACATTCCATAGTACTGGAGCCCCAATAGAAAACACTCTATAGCCCGCAGACTTTTTTGGGGCTCTGGGAATCACTAATAAGCCGGAGTTCTTTGAACGCAGGTCTTACAACTCTGCCAAATTTGGGCCTCCAGTTGTTAAATTAGTGGGTGGCGTGGGTGGGGGGGAGGGGTAAGTTCTTGTATATCGACATGTCACATGACTCGGTGCTTACATCGTCAGTGAAAGGAAACCTTAATTCACTTCCGCAAAGCTCCATCAGGCCTGCTCAGGATCGATTCCACTCCGTCCCAATCAGTAAATCAAGTGGCGCCCAGACCCCAACCTTGCGGTCCACGGGCTAATTCTGCAGGTTTTCCTCGATAGTGATCTCCCTAAGACCCCCGTCGGACGTCACCCGGCGGAGGCGAGGAAGCGGCGTGGTATCAAAGGCGGCCCAACAGGTCCACGGAGCGGGGATTAGCGGGTAAAGTGGATTAGAAGGAGGTATTGGGATATTCCGCCCAGGCTGCCGAGAAGGTCTTTAGAAAAGCTCAGCAACATCTGCAGGAGCTTAGCGCCTCTGTGGAAAGGCAAAGAATTCAGAATGGCGGAGGTTGGACACGGCGCGGGAACAAGCCGGCGGAACGTGACGAAACCTTCGTGTTTAAATGTACGCTGCATCCCCCCCAGGGGGGCTTGGCATCCGCAACCTGTGTGTGTGTGTGTGTGTGTGTGTGTGTGTGTGTGTGTGTGTGTGTGTTGTGCAGGGAGAGCGATTGCAGTATCAAATTAGCGCTCGCATCCCCACTGAAGTCTTTTGTGTCTTCGACGCCACGGGACACGGCGTCTCTGTGCGCTCGCCTTGTCGGCTCCATCACGCCGCTGACATAATGAGGACACGACTTTGAAAGCGGATGAAATGAGCTAAAACAAGGCCGCCGTCAGCATTGTTTACTGGAACGCCGCGCCGATCGCCTCCTAAACTGGCCCATTAGCGAGGAAGGGATTCTTTAAAGGGTGTCCAAAAAAAAAAAAACAGCCAGCGACACACAACACACACACACACACACACACACACACACACACACTTTTGAACTTTGACCTACAGCAGGAGTGCATACTCTTTTTCTGATTCCGAGCTACTTTTCAATGGACCAAGTCTTTCATTCATAAATATCATTTATATTGATTTATTTATGAAAGAAAAGGTGAACAAGTTAAATGTGTTTAATGATAATACAAGCATGTTTCTTTCATGAAGACAAAAATATAAGTTGGTATGATTGTGATGACTTGCATTGATTGGAATCAGACAATAGTGATGATAACCTCCAGGAGAATAATCAATCAATCAATCAATGTTTACTTATATAGCCCTAAATCACGAGTGTCTCAAAGGGCTGCACAAGCCACAACGGCATCCTCGGTACAGAGCCCACATCAGGGCAAGGAAAAACCCAACCCAATTGGACAATGAGAAACCTTGGAAGGGACCGCAGATGTGGGGACCCCCCCCTGGGCGACCTATGCAATGGATGTCGAGTGGATCTAACATTAAATTCTGAGAGTCCAGTCCATAGTGGATCTAACATAATAGTGAGAGTACAGTCCATAGTGGATCTAACATAATAGTGAGAGTCCAGTCCATAGTGGATCTAACATAATAGTGAGAGTCCAGTCCATAGTGGATCTAACATAATAGTGAGAGTCCAGTCCATAGTGGATCTAACATAATAGTGAGAGTCCAGTCCATAGTGGATCTAACATAATAGTGAGAGTCCAGTCCATAGTGGATCTAACATAATAGTGTGAGAGTCCAGTCCATAGTGGATCTAACATAATAGTGTGAGAGTCCAGTCCATAGTGGACCTAACATAATAGTGTGAGAGTCCAGTCCATAGTGGATCTAACATAATAGTGAGAGTCCAGTCCATAGTGGATCTAACATAATAGTGTGAGAGTCCAGTCCATAGTGGATCTAACATAATAGTGTGAGAGTCCAGTCCATAGTGGATCTAACATAATAGTGAGAGTCCAGTCCATAGTGGATCTAACATAATAGTGTGAGAGTCCAGTCCATAGTGGATCTAGCATAATAGTGAAAGTCTAGTCCATAGTTGATCTAACATAATAGTGTAAGAGTCCAGTCCATAGTGGATCTAGCATAATAGTGAGAGTCCAGTCCATAGTGGATCTTACATAATAGTGAGAGAACAGTCCATAGTGGATCTAACATAATAGTGAGAGTCTAGTCCGTAGTGGATCTAACATAATAGTGAAAGTCTAGTCCATAGTTGATCTAACATAATAGTGTAAGAGTCCAGTCCATAGTGGATCTAACATAATAGTGTGAGAGTCCAGTCCATAGTGGATCTAACATAATAGTGTGAGAGTCCAGTCCATAGTGGATCTAACATAATAGTGAGAGTCCAGTCCATAGTGGATCTTACATAATAGTGAGAGAACAGTCCATAGTGGATCTAACATAATAGTGAGAGTCTAGTCCGTAGTGGATCTAACATAATAGTGAAAGTCTAGTCCATAGTTGATCTAACATAATAGTGTAAGAGTCCAGTCCATAGTGGATCTAACCTAATAGTGTGAGAGTCCAGTCCATAGTGGATCTAACATAATAGCGTGAGAGTCCAGTCCATAGTGGATCTAACATAATAGTGTGAGAGTCTAGTCCATAGTGGATCTAACATAATAGTGAGAGTCCAGTCCATAGTGGATCTAACATAATATTCTGAGAGTTTAGTCCATAGTGGATGTAACATAATAGTGTGAGAGTCCAGTCCATAGTGGATCGAACATAATAAGGTGAGAGTCCAGTCCATAGTGGATCTAACATAATAGTGTGAGAGTCCAGTCCATAGTGGATCTAACATAATAGTGTGAGAGTCTAGTCCGTAGTGGATCTAACATAAAAGTGAGAGTCCAGTCCATAGTGAATCTAATATAATAGTGTGAGAGTCCAGTCCATAGTGGATCTAACATAATAGTGAGAGTCCAGTCCATAGTGGATCTAACAAAATAGTGTGAGAGTCCAGTCCATAGTGGATCTAACATAATAATGAAAGTCCAGTCCATAGTGGATCTAACATAATATTATGAGAGTTTAGTCCATAGTGGATGTAACATAATAGTGTGAGAGTCCAGTCCATAGTGGATCTAACATAATAGTGTGAGAGTCCAGTCCATAGTGGATCTAACATAATAGTGTGAGAGTCCAGTCCATAGTGGATCTAACATAATAGCGTGAGAGTCCAGTCCATAGTAGATCTAACATAATAGTGTGAGAGTCCAGTCCATAGTGGATCTAACATAATAGCGTGAGAGTCCAGTCCATAGTGGATCTAACATAATAGTGTGAGAGTCCAGTCCATAGTGGATCTAACATAATAGTGAGAGTCCAGTCCATAGTGGATCTAACATAATATTATGAGAGTTTAGTCCATAGTGGATGTAACATAATAGTGTGAGAGTCCAGTCCATAGTGGATCGAACATAATAAGGTGAGAGTCCAGTCCATAGTGGATCTAACATAATAGTGTGAGTCCAGTCCATAGTGGATCTAACGTAATATTGTGAGAGTCCAGTCCATAGTGGATCTAACATAATAGTGTGAGAGTCCAGTCCATAGTGGATCGAACATAATAAGGTGAGAGTCCAGTCCATAGTGGATCTAACGTAATAGTGTGAGACTCCAGTCCATAGTGGATCCAACATAATAGTGAGAGTCCAGTCCATAGTGGATCTAACATAATAGTGAGAGTCCAGTCCATAGTGGATCGAACATAATAAGGTGAGAGTCCAGTCCATAGTGGATAACGTAATATTGTGAGAGTCCAGTCCATAGTGGATGTAACATAATAGTGTGAGAGTCCAGTCCATAGTGGATCGAACATAATAAGGTGAGAGTCCAGTCCATAGTGGATCTAACATAATAGTGTGAGAGTCCAGTCCGTAGTGGATCTAACATAAAAGTGAGGGTCCAGTCCATAGTGAATCTAATATAATAGTGTGAGAGTCCAGTCCATAGTGGATCTAACATAATATTCTGAGAGTCCAGTCCATAGTGGATCGAACATAATAAGGTGAGAGTCCAGTCCATAGTGGATCTAACGTAATAGTGTGAGAGTCCAGTCCATAGTTGATCTAACATAATAGTGAGAGTCCAGTCCATATTGGATCTAACATAATAGTGTGAGAGTCCAGTCCATAGTGGATCTAACATAATAGTGTGAGAGTCCAGTCCATAGTGGATCTAACATAATAGTGTGAGAGTCCAGTCCATAGTGGATCTAGCATAATATTGTACGAGTCCAGTTCATAGTGGATCTAACATAATAGTGTGAGAGTCCAGTCCATAGTGGATCTAACATAATAGTGTGAGAGTCCAGTCCATAGTGGATCTAACATAATATTGTGAGAGTCCAGTCAATAGTGGATCTAACATAATAGTGTGAGACTCCAGTCCATAGTGGATCTAACATAATAGTGAGAGTCCAGTCCATAGTGGATCTAACATAATAGTGTGAGAGTCCAGTCCATAGTGGATCGAACATAATAAGGTGAGAGTCCAGTCCATAGTGGATCTAACGTAATATTGTGAGAGTCCAGTCCATAGTGGATCTAACATAATAGTGTGAGAGTCCAGTCCATAGTGGATCTAACATAATAGTGTGAGAGTCTAGTCCGTAGTGGATCTAACATAAAAGTGAGAGTCCAGTCCATAGTGAATCTAATATAATAGTGTGAGAGTCCAGTCCATAGTGGATCTAACATAATAGTGAGAGTCCAGTCCATAGTGGATCTAACAAAATAGTGTGAGAGTCCAGTCCATAGTGGATCTAACATAATAATGAAAGTCCAGTCCATAGTGGATCTAACATAATAGTGAGAGTCCAGTCCATAGTGGGGCCAGCAGGAGACCATCCCGAGTGGAGACGGGTCAGCAGAGCAGAGATGTCCCCAACTGATGCACAGACGAGCGGTCCACCCCAGGTCCCGACTTTGGACAGCGAACGCTTCATCCATTCTAAAAGTTATGCACTCATATTTTGTGCAATATTTCATACGTAGATACACTGTTAGCTTTGTTTTGGTCCAATTTTGCATGCGTAAATACAAACCCCGTTTCCATATGAGTTGGGAAATTGTGTTAGATGTAAATATAAACGGAATACAATGATTTGCAAATCATTTTCAACCCATATTCAATTGAATGCACTACAAAGACAAGATAATGTTGATGATGTTCAAACTCATAAACTTTATTTTTTTTTGCAAATAATAATTAACTTAGAATATCATGGCTGCAAGACGTGCCAAAGTAGTTGGGAAAGGGCATGTTCACCACTGTGTTACATCACCTTTTCTTTTAACAACACTCAGTAAACGATTGGGAACTGAGGAAACTAATTGTTGAAGCTTTGAAAGTGGAATTCTTTCCCATTCTTGTTTTATGTAGAGCTTCAGTCGTTCAACAGTCCGGGGTCTCCGCTGTCGTATTTTACGCTTCATAATGCGCCACACTTTTTTGATGGAAGACAGGTCTGGACTGCAGGCGGGCCAGGAAAGTACCCGCATTCTTTTTTTACAAAGCCACGCTGTTGTAACACGTGCTGAATGTGGCTCTGCATTGTCTTGCTGAAATAAGCAGGGGCGTCCATGAAAAAGACGGCGCTTAGATGGCAGCATATGTTGTTCCAAAACCTGTATGCACCTTTCAGCATTAATGGTGCCTTCACAGATGTGTAAGTTACCCATGCCTTGGGCACTAATGCACCCCCATACCATCACACATGCTGGCTTTTCAACTTTGCGTCGATAACAGTCTGGATGGTTCGCTTTCCCTTTGGTCCGGATGACACGTTGTCGAATATTTCCCAAAACAATTTGAAATGTGGACTCGTCAGACCACAGAACACTTTTCCACTTTGTATCAGTCCATCTTAGATGATCTCGGGCCCAGAGAAGCCGGCGGCGTTTCTGGGTGTTGTTGATAAATGGCTTTCGCTTTGCATAGTAGAGCTTTACCTTGCACTTACAGATGTAGCGACCAACTGTATTTAGTGACAGTGGTTTTTCTGAAGTGTTCCTGAGTCCATGTGGTGATATCCTTTAGAGATTGATGTCGGTTTTGATACAGTGCCGTCTGAGGGATGGAAGGTCACGGTCATTCAATGTTGGTTTCCGGCCATGCCGCTTACGTGGAGTGATTTCTCCAGATTCTCTGAACCTTTTGATGATATTATGGACCGTAGATGTTGAAATCCCTAAATTTCTTGCAATTGCACTTTGAGAAACGTTGTTCTTAAACTGTTTGACTATTTGCTCACGCAGTTGTGGAAAAAGGGGTGTACCTCGCCCCATCCTTGCTTGTGAAAGACTGAGCATTTTTTGGGAAGCTGTTTCCAATTAGCCTGCACACCTGTGGGATGTTCCAAATAAGTGTTTGATGAGCATTCCTCAACTTTATCAGTATTTATTGCCACCTTTCCCAACTTCTTTGTCACGTGTTGCTGGCATCAAATTCTAAATTTAATGATTATTTTTCCCAAAAAAAAAAATGTTTATGAGTTTGAACATCAAATATGTTGTCTTTGTAGCATATTCAACTGAATATGGGTTGAAAATGATTTGCAAATCATTGTATTCCGTTTATATTTACATCCAACACAATTTCCCAACTCATATGGAAACGGGGTTTGTACATCCATTATTGCTAACTACTCGTGTAATAGAACTATGTGCAATAATACCAGCACTTTAACTTACTAGACCAAAGGAGATGTGTATTTTCTTCCTTCAACACAATTATTATATGCAACAATTAAGCACTTCTCCAACTACTATGGCCACTTTGTCCTTGATCTGCCCTGATCTTAGGTCATCAACCTGCAGATGGAACCTAGCTTTTGGCTATGATTTGTCATCTTTACATATTATATGTTTATTAATGTGCATTGTCCCATGTAACAAAAATGTAACAAACATAGCAAATGGCGACTTCCCATCGGGAGTTTTATAATACGTCTATGAACAAGCTTATTGGTGTGTCTGCTGGGACTGGCCAAAGTTAAGTAGCAGAAAATGCGGTCTGTTATAAATTATTTAATGTCTCGGTTGGGGACCACTGCTATACATGAACGCACTTGTGCACTACTGGGCATTGATCCACATCAACAGTGGACAAAACAAGCTATATTTCGGCACATTTAAACATGTAAACATGTAAAACATACCTTACATGGTACTGTCAAAATAAAAATATTTGTAAAGAACATATTAAATGTGGAAAAATAAATAAATTAAATATTTGAACTTTTTCTTTGTGAGTTAAAAAAGTGAGAACCGATGATTTCTCTGTTGGCAAGTAAACAAACAAAGACTCCTAATTAGTCTATGCAGTAACATATTGTGTCATTTATCCACCTATTATTTTGTACACATTATGAGGGACAAACTGTAAACATTGATTATTAATCTACTTGTTCATTTACTGTTAATATCTGCTTATTTTCTGTTTTAACATGTTCTATCTACACTTCTGTTAAAATGTAATAATCACTTATTCTTCTCTTCTTTGATACTTGACATTAGTTTTGGATGATACCACACATTTAGGTATGGATCCGATACCAAGTAGTTACAGGATCATACATTGGTCATATTCATGTGTCCAGGGACATATTTACTGACTTTATAAACATAAAATGAATTTTTTTTAAATGAAAGATGTTGTGATGCCAAAAATATCGATGTAATCATAGTAGTATCGACTAAATACACGTATCATTACAGTGGATGTCAGGTGTAGATCCACCCATGGCGTTTGTTTACATTTGTCATGTCTGTGTGATCATGTTTTGTTTTAGTCATGTTCGGTTTTGTTTTTGGACTCTTTGTGCACTTTTGTTTGTTTTGTCACCAAAGCAACCCATTATTTTTCACCTGTCATGTCACGCACCTGTTTCACGTTTTGAGTCACGCACCTGTTTTCACTGATCATGTCACTGCTATTTAAGCCTGTCTGTTTCTGTTTTTCGTCCTGGTGACATTATCCTTAACTATTCTTTCATACCATGCTTCTTCTGACACCCCTGCTACCTCGTTTTGTCTTCATGCTACCATAGTTCCACGCCAAGTAAGTTTTTGTTTATTGTTCATAGTTTCTGCCTTTGTGCAAGTTTTGTTTCATTAGTCAGTTTTGTTCTCCGCCATTGTGCGCGCCTTTTGTTTGCTTCCTTTTTATGTAGTCTGTTAGAGTTTAAAATAAAAATGTACTCACATTCACGCCTTGCCCGCGCCAACTTTCCTTTGCATTCCGGGAAAACACAACCCAAAGTCCACGTACTGACAGAATGTCACCAGCATAAACGTTTTTCCGCACGAAAGTTGGAGGAGTTGGACAGTTTGGATGAGGCTTCTTGGGAGGTGCTGCGCGCCATGGAGGCCGAGACGCTGCGCTTTACCCCCAGGGATCGCAGGGGGATGATGTGGGGGAATGGAGGCAAGCTGGTGCCGATCGGCGTGTCGCACCCGTCCCAGAAACGTCGCCAAGGACGAGGAAAGACTTCCGCGAACCGGCAGGACACAAGCTCCCCCCCCTCCGGACAGAAGAAAGCAGCAGCCAGCTTCGCCCTGATGACGTCACAGACCAGGATTTTTTTTTCAAGTCTTTTTTTTTTGATCACTCACCTCCAACCAAAGACTCTAAAAACATGATAAAACACTACCAAAACATGATTTTGAACATTAGTGCTAATCAGTCACAGTCATCTGAATTTCATGCCCCGCCCCCAGGACTCAAGCCACGCCCAGAAACGTCGCCAAGGACGAGGAAAGACTTCCGCGAACCGGCAGGACACAAGCTCCCCCCCCTCCGGGCGGAAGAAAGCAGCAGCCAGCTTCGCCCTGATGACGTCACAGACCAGGATTTTTTTTTCAAGTCTTTTTCTTTTGATCACTCACCTCCAACCAAAGACTCTAAAAACATGATAAAACACTACCAAAACATGATTTTGAACATTAGAGCTAATCAGTCACAGCCATCTGAATTTCATGCCCCGCCCCCAGGACTCAAGCCACGCCAAAGTCACAATTTTTTTTTTTCACCCACTCAATCCCAGGTAGAAAAAGAAAGACATTTTGGACAATTTAATGGGAAGGATTCTGCCCCTCTCCTGACCTCCCTCCACCCACCCCAAAAGATGGTTCCAGACCGCAGGGAGCGCGTCTGGTATCCGCTCCTTGAGGGGGGGGGGGCTAGGGCTGGGAGCTGTTCAGGTGGGGTCGCTCAGCGTCATGCCAAGCCACAGCCTCCAGCCCGGCCACCGCCACCGGTCTTTCGGCCCGCTAAGCCGCAACCTCCGGCCCGGCCGCCGCCACCGGTCTTTCGGCCTGTTAAGCCGCAACCCCCAGCTAGGCCACCTCCACCTGTTCCAAGGCTAGCACCAGCGCCAAGGCGAGCACCTGTCGCTGCACCACGACCTGCACCACGGCTAGCTCCAAGGCTAGCACCAGCGCCAAGGCTAGCACCAGCACCAAGGCTAGCACCAGCACCAAGGCTAGCACCTACGCCACGGCTAGTTCCACGCCCTGCTCCAAGGCTAGCAACATGTCTAGCCGCACCACGCTAAGCTCCACAACGCCAAGTTCCTCCAGTAGCAGCTCCACGCCAAGTGCCGCCAGTCGCAGCTCCACGACGCCAAGTGCCGCCAATCGCAGCTCCACGACGCCAAGTGCCGCCAGTCGCAGCTCCACGACGCCAAGTGCCGCCAGTCACAGTTCCACGACGCCAAGATCCATGCCAAGACCAAGACCCTTCATGTCAAGACCAAGACCCTCCATGCCAAGATCAAGACCCTCCATGCCAAAATCAAGACCCTCCATGCCAAGACCAAGACCCTCCATGCCAAGACCAAGACGCACCACGCCACGCTTCGCCGCCTGACGCGCCACGCCAAGCTTCGCCGCCTGACACGCCACGCCAAGCTTCACCGCCTGACGCGCCACGCCAAGCTTCGCCGCCTGACGCACCACGGGAAAGCTTTGCCGCCTGATGCGCCACGCCAAGCTTCGCCGCCTGACGCGCCACGCAAGCTTCACCGCCTGACGCACCACGCCAAGCTTCGCCGCCTGCCACGATGACGACGCGTCCACCTCCTAGTTGGCCATGGATGTGGCCATTCCATGGGCGTCCGCCATGCCAAGGTTCGCCGACCTCCTCGTCGGCCACGAATGTGGCCATTCTCAGGTCGCCCACCTCGTCTGGTACAGCGGCGCTCTACGCGTCGCCGCCACCTAACTCTGCCCCGGTGGATACGGGGACACGTGGTCTGGCGATCCACCTCCATGTCCCCCTCCCGCCCTCCCATGACTATTGATCATTGTTTTGTTTTTATTTTATGGACATCTGGTATCTGTCCTTAAGGGAGAGGCTCTGTCATGTCTGTGTGATCATGTTTTGTTTTAGTCATGTTCGGTTTTGTTTTTGGACTCTTTGTGCACTTTTGTTTGTTTTGTCACCATAGCAACCCATTAGTTTTGACCTGTCATGTCACGCACCTGTTTCACGTTTTGAGTCACGCACCTGTTTTCACTGATCATGTCACTGCTATTTAAGCCTGTCTGTTTCTGTTGTTCGTCCTGGTGACATTATCCTTATCAATCCTTTCATACCATGTTTCTTCTGACACCCCTGCTACCTCGTTCTGTCTTCATGCTACCATAGTTCCACGCCAAGTAAGTTTTTGTTTATTGTTCATAGTTTCTGCCTTTGTGCAAGTTTTGTTTCATTAGTCAGTTTTGTTCTCCGCCATTGTGCGCGCCTTTTGTTTGCTTCCTTTTTATGTAGTCTGTTAGAGTTTAAAATAAAAATGTACACACATTCACGCCTTGCCCGCGCCAACTTTCCTTTGCATTCCGGGAAAACACAACCCAAAGTCCACGTACTGACAGAATGTCACCAGCATAAAAGTTTTTCCGCACGAAAGTTGGAGGAGTTGGACAGTTTGGATGAGGCTTCTTGGGAGGTGCTGCGCGCCATGGAGGCCGAGACGCTGCGCTTTACCCCCAGGGAGCGCAGGGGGATGATGTGGGGGAATGGAGGCAAGCTGGTGCCGATCGGCGTGTCGCACCCGTCCCGGAAACGTCGCCAAGGACGAGGAAAGACTTCCGCGAACCGGCAGGACACAAGCTCCCCCCCCCTCCGGGCGGAAGAAAGCAGCAGCCAGCCCGGCTTTGCCCTGATGACGTCACAGACCAGGATTTTTTTTTCAAGTCTTTTTCTTTTGATCACTCACCTCCAACCAAAGACTCTAAAAACATGATAAAACACTACCAAAACATGATTTTGAACATTAGAGCTAATCAGTCACAGCCATCTGAATTTCATGCCCCGCCCCCAGGACTCAAGCCACGCCCAAGTCACAATTATTTTTTTTTCACCCACTCAATCCCAGGTAGAAAAAGAAAGACATTTTGGACAATTTAATGGGAAGGATTCTGCCCCCCTCCTGACCTCCCTCCACCCACCCCAAAAGACGGTTCCAGACCGCAGGGAGCGCGTCTGGTATCCGCTCCTTGAGGGGGGGGCTAGGGCTGGGAGCTGTTCAAGTGGGGTCGCTCAGCGTCATGCCAAGCCACAGCCTCCAGCCCGGCCACCGCCACCGGTCTTTCGGCCCGCTAAGCCGCAACCTCCGGCCCGGCCGCCGCCACCGGTCTTTCGACCTGCCAAGCCACAACTCCCAGCTAGGCCACCTCCACCTGTTCCAAGGCTAGCACCAGCACCAAGGCTAGCACCAGCACCAAGGCTAGCACC
The DNA here is from genome assembly GCF_033978685.3 of Nerophis lumbriciformis. Lineage (NCBI taxonomy): Eukaryota > Metazoa > Chordata > Actinopteri > Syngnathiformes > Syngnathidae > Nerophis > Nerophis lumbriciformis. The sequence goes on along the minus strand of NC_084552.2, from coordinate 9,402,029 downwards.
GCGCCAACTTTCCTTTGCATTCTGGGAAAACACAACCCAAAGTCCACATACTGACAACATTGTGACACCGGTGAGCTATTGTATCCTACGGTGTGTAGTGAAGCATGTTTAGCTATTCCTCGTCCTGCAGTGATAATGCTACTTGTAAGAAACTCACTTTATTTGTCGCCATGGAGGCCAGGATTAGTGATTTAGAAGTAGCTAAAACACTGTGGAGGAAGTTAGCTGCTAACTAGCTATCCATGTCTTAAAGCAGCTCTTCCTGAGGGTGTTTCAGTGTTATAACTTCACCTTTGTCTTTACTTTGTACACCAAAATGCGTCCATTCTCCCTTTTCTGTCTACACACTGTGTCTGCTTGTAAGTACTCTGTGTGTGTGCGCTGCCCAACATGCTCCTCTGCTCGTAAAACCAGTATTGTCACCACGTGACCACGACAGGGGGCGGGGACCGGTACTTTTTAGAGGCGGTATAGTACCGAATATGATTCATGAGTATGGCGGTGCTATACTAGTACTGGTATACCGTACACCAAGTGGGTACTAGGGTGCAAGATTACCTTTCAGTAGCGTTCTACAGCAAATGCATGTTTGGGAGTGCAGTCAGGGTATTAAATGTGGGTTAAATATTGATGCCGACACGTCCTGAGGGCGGTCGGACTAACGGTTTTGCGGCACTGCCGACGCTCCACATGGGTCTTGTTTCTCATTCCTGCCCTTTTTCCTCACACATCTTGTTTTTTTTATTGAAGCATCTTATGTTTTTTATTGCAACTCCAACAATAAAAAGTTAGTTTATGACCACCGTTGTTTGTGGCTAATAATATACTTATTAGTTTGTGTGTGTGTGTGTGTGTGTGTGTGTGTGTGTGTGTGTGTGTGTGTGTGTGTGTGTGTGTGGGAGTTGTTCTGGCAGCTTGGAGTATAAAAAGTGAAAGAGTCCAGAACACGTCCCAGAACACCCTGCGTCCTTCACCCATCCCTCCAAAATAACCCTCGGCCTCCCCTCTCCCTCAGCATCCTCCACGCTCTTATTTTGTAGTTTGGCAGCACACCAGAAAGCTCTCCTGCTCCTCGCTGACTCCCACCACTCGCGCCTCTCTCTCCAAGTCCGCTTTTTTTATTTCATTTTTTTTTCATTTTATTTTCGGTCCAACCAACGCCGCTGAACGTGTACGCGCCTCTGACACGTGCACGATTTAGCGCTAACAAGGTTTGAGAGAAGAAAGTTTCCATGGCAGGATGTGCCGACTCTGCAGATTGGTGTTATTGTTTGTGTCAGGGGGAAAAAAAACAAAAGTTGGATGCTGCCTAATTATGAAAGAAAAGAAAAAGAAAAAAAATGCACTGCTTTGCAAGTGCTTTCAAAATAAATTGAACTACACGCCGCTTGTCTGCTCGCATCTTTAACGATTTTATTTATTTATTATGATAGAATTATTAGACTTATTGGCTGTAATTGCATATTTCTGGTGTGTTCATGCCAACTCAGCAGAAACAAACATAATAGAATTAGCACGGTGCCTTTTTAGTTGAAATTGGAAACTTACAACCAAACAGCATACTGTATTTTCCGGACCATAAGGCGCACCGGATTATAAGGCGCACTAAAGGAGTCATATTATTATTATTATGATTATTTTCTAAGACTTCCTTGTGGTCTACATAACATGTGATGGTGGTTCTTTGCTGAAAATGTTGCATAAATGATGTTCTAACCGTCGTTTTGGGGGCAGGTCTTATTTACATGCCTCCACTTCGACAGCGTCTTCTCCCCGTCATTTTTGTTGTAGCGGAAGAAGTGTCAAAAGACGGCGCTAACTGTTTTAATGACATTCAGATTTTACTTCGATCAATAACGGAGCAGCGTCTCCTCATCCGTGGCTCACTAGTGCAACAACAACGCCCGAAATGTGTGCCGTGAAAAACCTGAACTCTCTAACAACTAAAGTTCCATCCATCCATCCATCCATCTTCTTCCGCTTATCCGAGGTCGGGTCGCGGGGGCAGCAGCTTAAGCAGGGAAGCCCAGACTTCCCTCTCCCCAGCCACTTCGTCCAGCTCCTCCCGGGGGATCCCGAGGCGTTCCCAGGCCAGCCGGGAGAGATAGTCTTCCCAGCGTGTCCTGGGTCTTCCCCGTGGCCTCCTACCGGTCGGACGTGCCCGAAACACCTTCCTAGGGAGGCGTTCGGGTGGCATCCTGACCAGATGCCCGAACCACCTCATCTGGCTCCTCTCCATGTGGAGGAGCAGCGGTTTTACTTTGAGCTCCCCCCGAATGACAGAGCTTCTCACCCTATCTCTAAGGGAGAGCCCCGCCACTCGGCGGAGGAAACTCATTTCGGCCGCTTGTACCCGTGATCTTGTCCTTTCGGTCATAACCCAAAGCTCATGACCATAGGTGAGGATGGGAACGTAGATCGACCGGTAAATCGAGAGCTTTGCCTTCCGGCTCAGCTCCTTCTTCACCACAACGGATCGATACAGCGTCCGCATTACTGAAGACGCCGCACCGATCCGCCTGTCGATCTCACGATCCACTCTTCCCCCACTCGTGAACAAGACTCCGAGGTACTTGAACTCCTCCAATTGGGGCAAGATCCCCTCCCCAACCCGGAGATGGCACGCCACCCTTTTCCGGGAGAGAACCATGGACTCGGACTTGGAGGTGCTGATTCCCATCCCAGTCGCTTCACACTCGGCTGCGAACCGATCCAGTGAGAGCTGAAGATCTTGGCCGGAGGAAGCCATCAGGACCACATCATCTGCAAATAGCAGAGACCTAATCCTGTAGCCACCAAACCAGACACCCTCAACGCCCTGACTGCGCCTAGAAATTCTGTCCATAAAGGTTATGAACAGAATCGGTGACAAAGGGCAGCCTTGGCGGAGTCCAACCCTCACTGGAAACGTGTCCGACTTACTGCCGGCAATGCGGACCAAGCTCTGGCACTGATTATACAGGGAGCGAACTGCCACAATAAGACAGTCTGTTACCCCATACTCTCTGAGCACTCCCCACAGGACTTCCCGGGGTACACGGTCGAATGCCTTCTCCAAGTCCACAAAGCACATGTAGACTGGTTGCGCAAACTCCCATGCACCCTCAAGGACCCTGCCGAGAGTATAGAGCTGGTCCACAGTTCCACGACCAGGACGAAAACCACACTGTTCCTCCTGAATCCGAGGTTCGACTATCCGGCGTAGCCTCCTCTCCAGTACACCTGAATAGACCTTACCGGGAAGGCTGAGGAGTGTGATCCCACGATAGTTGGAACACACCCTCCGGTTCCCCTTCTTAAAGAGAGGAACCACCACCCCGGTCTGCCAATCCAGAGGTACTGCCCCCGATGTCCACGCGATGTTGCAGAGCCTTGTCAACACAAGACAGCCCCACAACATCCAGAGCCTTAAGGAACTCCAGGCGGATCTCATCCACCCCCGGGGCCTTGCCACCGAGGAGCTTTTTAACTACCTCGGCAACCTCAGCCCCAGAAATAGGAGAGCCCACCACAGATTCCCCAGGCCCTGCTTCCTCATAGGAAGACGTGCTGGTAGGATTGAGGAGGTCTTCGAAGTATTCTCTCCACCGATCCACAACATCCGCAGTCGAGGTCAGCAGAGCACCATCCCCACCATACACGGTGTTGACACTGCACTGCTTCCCCTTCCTGGGGCGGCGGATGGTGGTCCAGAATTGCTTCGAAGCCGTTCGGAAGTCTTTTTCCATGGCCCCTCCGAACTCTTCCCATGTCCGAGTTTTTGCCTCCGCGACCGCTGAAGCCGCACACCGCTTGGCCTGTCGGTACCTGTCTGCTGCCTCAGGAGTCCCATGAGACAAAAGAACCCGATAGGAATCCTTCTTCAGCCTGACGGCATCCCTCACCGCCGGCGTCCACCAACGGGTTCTAGGATTACCGCCACGACAGGCACCAACCACCTTGCGGCCACAGCTCCAATCGGCCGCCTCGACAACAGAGGCACGGAACATCGTCCACTCGGACTCAATGTCCAGCGCCTCCCTCGTGACATTTTCAAAGTTCTTCCGGAGGTGGGAATTGAAACTCTCTCTGACAGGAGACTCTGCCAGGCGTTCCCAGCAAACCCTCACAATGCGTTTGGGCCTGCCAGGTCTGTCCGGCATCCTCCCCCACCATCGCAGCCAACTCACCACCAGGTGGTGATCGGTAGAAAGCTCCGCCCCTCTCTTCACCCGAGTGTCCAAAACATGAGACCGCAAATCCGATGACACGACTACAAAGTCGATCATGGAACTGCGGCCTAGGGTGTCCTGGTGCCAAGTGCACATATGGACACCCTTATGTTTGAACATGGTGTTTGTTATCGACAATCTGTGACGAGCACAAAAGTCCAATAACAGAACACCACTCGGGTTCAGATCCGGGCAGCCATTCTTCCCAATCACACCTCTCCAGGTTTCACTGTCGCTGCCAACATGAGCGTTGAAGTCCCCCAGTAGAACAATTGAATCACCCGGGGGAGCACTCTCCAGTACTCCCTCGAGTGAATCCAAAAAGGGTGGGTACTCTGAGCTGCCGTTTGGCGCGTAAACGCAAACAACAGTCAGGACCCGTCCCCCCACCCGAAGGCGGAGGGAAGCTACCCTCTCGTCCACCGGGTTGAACTCAAACGTGCAGGCTTTGAGCCGAGGGGCAACAAGAATTGCCACCCCAGCCCGTCGCCTCTCATTGCCGGCAACGCCAGAGTGGAAGAGAGTCCAGCCCCTCTCAAGAGAAGTGGTTCCAGAGCTCTTGCTGTGCGTCGAAGTGAATCTGACTATATCTAGCCGGAACTTCTCCACCTCACGCACTAGCTCAGGCTCCTTCCCCCCCAGCGAGGTGACGTTCCACGTCCCAAGAGCCAGCTTATGTAGCCGAGGATCGGACCGCCAAGTGCCCTGCCCTCGGCTTCCGCCCAGCTCACACTGCACCCGACCTCTATGGCCCCTGCTATGGGTGGTGAGCCCATTGGAGGGGGGACCCACGTTGCCTCTTCGGGCTGTGCCCGGCCGGGCCCCATGGGGACAGGCCCGGCCACCAGGCGCTCGCCATCGTGCCCCACCTCCGGGCCTGGCTCCAGAGGGGGGCCCCGGTGACCCGCGTCCGGGCGAGGGAAATCTGGGTCTTTTGTTAGTGTTCTTCATAGAGGTCTTCGAGCTGCTCTTTGTCTGATCCCTCACCTAGGACCAGTTTGCCTTGGGAGACCCTACCAGGGGGCATAGAAACCCCCGGACAACATAGCTCCTAGGATCATTGGGACACGCAAACTCCTTTACCACGGTAAGGTGGCAGCTCAGAGAGGAGACTAAAGTTCCTTGGGTGAATAATGTCAACTCACTACACCGGTATGTTTTAGTGCTTTCATGGTGAGTTCACTGACAGATATAAGTAAGAACTTTACACTACTTTATGTTAGAAATGGCAACAGTGGAGGATGAATGTCACATAACAAGAAGATAGAGAACAAGACAAAGCTTATCGAAAGGCAGAAGCGCGCAAATATTCAGGACTTATACAGATCCCAAGTACAGATCGGCAGGTACCAGAAGGTAAGAAAAGTTGCTTTTGCACAATATTGCGAAACAAAAGGCCAGATAATATGTCTTACCTTATACACACACCATAATAATACTCCTATATTGAAGCACAGTACAATCCATCAAGCGGTGCGGCTTCATAGCTTACCAAAGTCCTACTAAAACATTTTGATAGATTTTTGAGCGCCGTGTGTAATGTTCTATATTTTCAATGGAACATATAAAATGTTGGTGTTGTTTACTTGAGTCATATTGCAGTCTACACGTATCTCTTATGTGTGACTGCCATCATATTGCAGTGTACATGTATCTCTTATGTGTGACTGCCATCATATCGCAGTCTACATGTATCTCTTATGTGTGACTGCCATCATATTACAGTCTACACGCATCTTTTATGTGTGACTGCCATCATATTGTAGTCTACACGTATCTCTTATGTGTGACTGCCATCATATTGCAGTCTACACGTATCTCTTATGTGTGACTGCCATCATATTGCAGTGTACATGTATCTCTTATGTGTGACTGCCATCTACTGGTCACACTTACCATTGCACCATGTACCAAATAAAATTGATTTAGAGGTCGGTAAGCACAACCAGAATTATTCCGTGCATTAGGCGCACCGGGTTATGAGGCGCACTGTCGAGTTTTGAGAAAACGAAAGGATTTTTAAGTGCGCCTTATAGTCCGGAAAATACGGTACATATATAAAGTTAAAGTTAAAGTACCAATGATTGTCACACACACACTAAGTGTGGCAAAATTATTCTCTGCATTCGACCCATCACCCTTGATCACCCCCTGGGAGGTGAGGGGAGCAGTGGGCAGCAGCGGTGGCCGCGCCCGGGAATCATTTTTGGTGATTTGATGATGCTATATATATATATATATATATATATATATATATATATATCCATCCATCCATCCATTTTCTACCGCTTATTCCCTTTGGGGTCGCGGGGGGCGCTGGAGCCTATCTCAGCTACAATCGGGCGGAAGGCGGGGTACATGTATATATATATATATATATATATACATACATATATATATATATATATATATATATATATATATATATATATATATATATATATATATATATATATATATATATATATATATATATATATATATATATGTCTTAATAAGGTTATCCAAAAAATAGTGCTCGATACCGTAGTAGAGCGCAATATATGTATGTGTGGGAAAAAATCACAAGACTACTTCATCTCTACAGGCCTGTTTCATGAGGGGTTCCCTCAATCATCAGGAGAATATACATACATACATATATATATATATACATACATACATACATACATACATACATACATATATGTATGTATGTATGTATGTATGTATGTATGTATGTATGTATGTATGTATGTATGTATGTATGTATGTATGTATGTATGTATGTATGTATATTTATATATATATATATATATGTATGTATGTATATATATGTATGTATGTATATATATATGTATGTATGTATATATATATATGTGTATATATATATATATATATATATATGTATGTATGTATGTATATATATATGTATGTATGTATATATATATATATGTATGTATGTATATATATATGTATGTATGTATATATATATATATATGTATGTTTATATATATATATATATGTATGTATGTATATATATATATATATATATGTATGTATATATATATATGTATGTATATATATATATATATATATATATATGTATGTATATATATATATATATATATATATATATATATATATATATATATATATATATATATATATACAGTGTATATATATATATATATATATATATATATATATATATATATATATATATATATACTGAGTTGGTCGGACATGATTTGGAAGGTTTACAGTTACAGTATCTACTGTACAACCTGTGACCATGTGACCATGTGACCACGAGGCTACTGGAACCAATCAGATGTCTGAAGAAGGTCACATGTTTGAAAACGCCAGCCTTTTCCCAATCCAACATAAACATGAAACACAACATCAGCAAGTCCACTCTGTCCAAACAAAACAATTAAATTGCTTCAGATTGAAACGTAAACATCCTCGCTGTCTCGGCCTCATTCAGCGCAGCGTGAAGACTCGGCTTTATTCTACGCTTTTATTACTCCTCCCACCCAGACGTGCGATAATAGAAAGTCTGATGAATGAGCTTGAGCGGCGTGGAGCGAGGGGCGAAAACGTCGCGTGGAGATTAACGGCACACCGAGCAAATTATTGCACACGGACGCCGCTAACCACCGCTGACAAATGAGGCCTGATATTCCGGAAGGCTCCATTAGCGTGGACATAAGGAGCGAGGGGCCGGCGTCGAGCGGTCCGCTTCATCCCAAAACATTTATAGAACTTTTCTTGGGCCCGCGGCGCTGAAAACAGAAAACAATTCCTCCATAAAAGTTTGTGGAAAATCATAACGTGGCTAACGATCAAACGCGGCGACACATAACCTGCTTGGTGGAGGTAATAAAGCCACATAATGGCCCACTTCACTGGCATCGAACACATCACGGCCTATTCTTGCTAATGCGCTAATATGTCTCGCCGCTAATGGCGGCGCCAGCGATGGATGGATGAGGCCCCCATCGCAAACCGGATTACGCGGCGGTCCGACTCTCGGTAACGGCCTCAGACGGGGGACAATAAGGAGCCTCATTATCATCGTGTGCCGTCGCTCCCTCCTTCTAATCTTCGCCGGCCGCCATTAGCGCGGGAATATTTGCTCAGCGGCGAGCACACTCATCACAAGTAGTGTCAGTATCCTCCCGTACAGATTGGAGGTCAAGTTTCACGCCGAGCGGCGGCGAGCCCGCCGGGGGATCTCCACTTGTTTATTGCTGAGCTCTAATTGGATGATGTCGGCGTCTAACGTCTTTAGGCCTGTCACGTTAGCCTCCGCTGAAACTTCGCCCGCCTTGGTCTCCAGATGGGAAGATGAGAAGCCGCTTTATGAAACATCTTCTAGTCCTTCAAGTCCTAACTCTAAGCTTTCTTCGTGTTCAGAACTGTAACTTTGTTTTTTCATGATCGAGCTATGAAAATAGTCCATTTATAATGACTGTATTTTTCGGACTATAAAGCGCACTTAAAATCCTTTCATTTAGTCAAGAATCGACAGTGCGCCTTATAACCCGGTGCGCCTAATTGGTTGTGCTTACCGACCTCGAAGCAATTTATTTGGTACATGGTGTAATGAAGGGCGGACAAAATCGAAATCTTTTTAAAACCAAAGCACATATATCAACAAAAAACTAATTTATAGTGAATAACGATACTTTGCCACGGAGCAATGCTTAAAAATGATGACTGAAATATATAAATTAACATTTAACATCACTTTTATCTTTTATTGAACACTCTTGTTGTCAAATACAGCGATGATTAGTAAGTAAGGAGGGCTGGTTAGCCACTTTTTGTACTTTACTACTCGTTATTTATCAAATGTATGAGTTTTTCTCACTTTCTGAATACAAGTGCTGTCACTCGCAACTTTGTTTGGCCTCATAGCAGTAGATTATTTTGCACTCCCGTTTCGACACATTTCAAGGAATGACACCGGAACTATCGGACTACTTTGTGAAGCGTAATGATGGTTATGGTATTAGTTTATTTCAAACATGCATACAATCACAATATGAATTAAAGCTGCAAGCAGCGATGGATGGGACCGACTGTTAGGGCTCATAAAATCCAAACCGGAGCAGTAATTAAAACTATTTCATCAACTTTTAATCAGAAAGGTTCAATCCCTCTCCTGCGCTAATTTGAAGCCGAAGCAACAAACGCGCTCAGAGGAGATACTGTTTGAAAAAAGATGAGTGTTTTTACTCAACTTTTGTTTTGAAGGGGGAATTGCAAACTTCCTGTTGATTTTTGCTGGGGGTTGTAAGTGTATGAAATATAGGTCTAAGTGAGACCTACATAGAGGTTTTTGTTTCATGTCTCTACGACATTCCTACTTGGAGTTACAGGCAGTTTTGTCTGTGTTTTCTTCCTAGTTTTGGGGTTTGGTTTTTTGATTAGATCACAATTTTCGCCAATCCTGATGTGTGTGTCTATTTTGGTGAGTTTTGAAGCCTGTTAAGTGGGTCAAATTACAGCTCAAAGAGGCGGCGGTATAATAATAATACGCTAGAAATACAATAGGGTCCTCTGTCCCAAAGGGACTCGGTCCCTAATTATCACGTTTCCAGTTTGTCGTTGACCGTATAATTTGTATTGAAAACTGAATTTTGCTGTAAAAATAAAAGTGTGACCGTTAATTCATTTACAGAAATGCACCGACAAAACAGATTTTACGGTAAAAATACGGTAAAAAATAATTGTCAGCTCAGTTATTGCTGACAATGTTCAAATCTAGGCTGAAAACACGCCTATTTACCGTTTTTTCGGACTTTAAGGCGCACTTAAAATCCTTTCATTTTATCAAAACTTCCCGGTGCGCCTAATGTATGGAATAATTCTGGTTGTGCTTACCGACCTCAATTTTATTTGGTACATGATAAGTGTGACCAGTAGATGGCAGTCACACATAAGAGATATATGCAGACTGCAATATGACACCAGTTAACAACACCCAAACTTTAAATGTTCCATTTAAAATAAAGAACATTACACACGGCGCTCAAAAATCCGTCAAAACGTTTTAGTATGACTTTGAATCCGCACCGCTTGATGGTATGTCGGCCCATTACGGCTACCGTAGTCAGAGATACAAGTATTATTATGGTGTGTGTGTATAAGGACCGCAAAATGGCATCCATTAGCAGACATATTATTTGGTGTTTTGTTTCACAATATTATGCAAAGACAACTTTTCTTACCTTCTGGTACCTGCTGATGCGTATTTGAGATCTGCATAAGTCCTGAAAATGTGCGCAAGTTCGCCTTTATAGTCGATAAGCTTCTTCTTTTCCCTCTATCTTCTTGTTATGTGATATTCATCCTCCACTGTTGCCATTTCTAATATAAAGTAGTGTAAAGTTCTTACTTATATCTGTCAGTGAACTCGCCATGAAAGCACTAAAACATACCGGTGTCGTGAGTTCACATTATTCACCCAAGGAACTTTAGTTATTAGAGAGTTCCGGTCGGACGTTTTTTCACGGGACACATTTCCAGCGTTGTTGTTGTTGTTGTTATGTAGACCACAAGTAAGTGTCTTACATTTGGAAAAACAATCATTATAATACGACTCCTTTAATGCGCCTTATACTTTGGTGCGCCTTATATATGAAAATAGACCTGAATAGACCCGCTCATCGGCAGTGCGCCTTATAATGCGGTGCGCCTTATGGTCCAGAAAATACGGTAATTGTGCATGAGACAACTAAGTGTTTTATCTACTATTTGATCGATTTAAAATTTGAATTATGATCGTTTTTGATTATTTTAATTTGAATCATGACTACTATTCATCATTATTTTATATTTTTATTTTTGCCTTGTAATTTTTCTGTAAGTTACTTAGAATGGCCTTGTGTACAAATAGCCAGAATTATACTGCAAAAATAACCGTTCATTCAAAGTAATGTACTATAAAAACGATCGTAGATTTTACGGTGAAAAAATTGGCAGATCATCCGCAGAATATTACTGTAAAAATAAAAGTGTGACCGTTTATTTACTGTTTATTTACAGAAATGCACTGACAAAACAACCGTAGATTTTACGGTAAAAAAATTGGCAGCTCAGTTATTGCTGACAACATTCAAATCTCGGCTGAAAACATGCCTATTTAACTGTGCATATGACAACTAAGTGTTTTATCTACGATTTGATTGATTTTAATTTGAATCATAACTATTTTCATCATTTTATATTTTTATTTTTGCCTTGTCATTTTCTGTAAAGCACTTGTGTACAAACTGTGCTCTATAAACAAACCTGTCGCCAGAATTTTACCGCAAAAATAACCGTTTTCCTCATTCGCAGTAAAAAAATTGAAAAAATTGGCAGATAATTTGCATAATTTTATTGTAAAAATTAAAGTTTTCAATGTTTTTTCAAGTTTCAAGTTTTACTCGTCACATGCAGACTACGCCACAGTGAAATGTTTTTTTCCATGCTCTTCAGATATTGCGTACAGTGGGATCCAAACACTAGTTACAGAATCTAATACACTAAATACAAAAAATTACAAAAAAAAATGTAAACATTTTTTTTTAAATTTGAAGAAAAATTTGAAAAAATTTGAAAAAATTACATTTGAAAAAAAATTACAAAATTTGAAAACAAATTACAAAATTTGAAAACAAATTAAGAACAATTACAAAAAATTTAAAAAAATTTAAACATTTAAAAAAAATTTAAACATTTTTTTTTTAATAAAAAAAAATATATATATATACAAAAAATTTTAAAAAATTTTAAAAAAAATGTAAACATATTTTTTTTAAATTTTAAAAAAAATGAAAAAAAATTACAAAATTTGAAAACAAATTACAAAATTTGAAAACAAATTAAGAACAATTACAAAAAATTTAAAAAAATTTAAACATTTTTTTTTTAATTAAAAAAAAAATATATATATACAAAAAATTTTAAAAAATTAAAAAAAAAATGTAAACATTTTTTTTTTAAATTTTAAAAAAAATGAAAAATAATTACAAAATTTGAAAACAAATTACAAAATTTGAAAACAAATTACAAAATTTGAAAACAAATTAAGAAAAATTACAAAAAATGTAAAAAAAAATTTAAACATTAAAAAAAACTTAAAACATTTTTTTTTATTAAAAGAAAAATATATATATATATTTTTTTTTTTAAATTACAAACAATTTTAAAAATGTTTGAATAGCTCTGATGTACATTAATTACAAGACAATAGGTTGCACAATAAGTTACAGTAATTTCGTGTAAAAAAAAAAATAAAGGTAATTTTTTACAGACAAATTCTAAAAACCCATTTTTTTATTTTACCTTTTTTAAAATCTAAAAAAAAAAGGGTGAATTGCTTTGATGTGTCGTGACGTCTGCATAGTATATTGATATTCCAAGCACATGATGACGTCGTTCCATCAGTCCGTGAAAGATAAGGTTGGAAAGCGTGTTTATTTCGGTCCTGATCTCGCTTCACCTGCTTGGTAAAGTTGCAGACATGAGGAGTCCAGACCTCCACCCCCATCCCAGCATGAAACGCGGTTCGCGGCGTTGAGGCCGTGTTTATTAGAGCGGCTTTGAGCCAGCGCCGCTCTTCTTCTATTACCGCGAGCTTGGAAATCTAATGATGTGCTCGGCGGAGTGAGAGCGCTGGAAGGCACAAACACTTTTTGACTCCACGCTCGAGTGCCTTCAAAGCACGCCTCGGCCACAGCATTAGGGACACGTGCACGGGTCTTGTACGAAGGCACTAAAAGGTGCGAGCTGTTTCCTCTCAATTAACCTCCAGTCTTAATTGGATGGCGCTGTAAGCTCACGACGGCAGCAAAGAAAAGAATCCCATTAGAGTCAACCATTGGACAAATGTCGTACTTCCCTTTACCTCATTCCTTTACGTCCTCCTGGTCAGTGACAGGAAGTCCATCTTTCCTAATAAGGTCATAATCACGATCATTATCTTCCTCTTTCTGTGTGCACGCATTAATCAGATGTAGGGACGTGCCGATCAACATTTTTGGCCTCCGATCCCTGTCTGATATTTTGGCTCCAATCCGAAATTTGTGTTCCGATTCGATGCTTTGACAACGGGGCTCCGAAGTTTGACGTGGAAACGCATTGCTAGATGGGTCTTGCTGGCCTGTGAATAGCATCTTCACTCATTCGTCACACACCCCTTGTCAGGTTCAAACCCTGATGACATCTATTAAACAAGACACGAAGCAAGGAATCATGCAGAGACAGAGTTCAATTTAGATCAATGAGGAGAGATGATAGAACTGTTCAGATGCACCTTCTGGCGGACGACAAGAAAGATGAATCTGATGACGAGGATACCTACCTGGACGGTGTTCCTGATCTGTTTCCAGACCCTGGTGACTATATATATATATATAGAAAAATATTATGATGTTGAACTCTGAGTGTAAACATAACTTGGCCCTAAAGAAATGAACTATTAACTGAAAATCGCAAGAAGAAGTTATTGGGGATAAAAAGATTCTGGGGAAGTTATGTGATAAATAGGAGGGAAATGTTCGAATAATTATGTATATATCATCATCATAACTTTATGCTTAAGGGCCATTGCTGTAAATTATTGTCAATTGTGCTGAAGTGGCATTTTTGTATCTGTGTAAAGCTGGCAGTCCAAAAGATTGCCAGCCGACTTTATCAGTGTTGTGTCCAAGGCCGAACACCGCCGTGACGCAGACAGCGCAGAGACAAGGCGATATGACCTGCGTCAACTAATTTTCATTTATTCTATAATCATATATTGTGTCTAACTGGAGTTGTCGAGATGACCCCCTTCCCTCAGCGACAGCTTCAGATGTAACAGGGCCCTTCCAAATAAATAAAGGAGGCGCGCAGGCTTGACTTTTAGAACGTAGTTTGGATCTGTAACTAGAATACAGCCCAAAACACGTGTCTCCTCATGAGCTAAATTGAACTCTGTCCTGGCATGATTCCTTGCTTCTTGTCTGATTATTAGATGTCATCAGTGTTTGAACCTGACAAATGTATACTCAGTTACAGTTCCAACCGACACTCTAAGGCACAGCCCACGTGCTCCACTATTTATTCGGGAGGTCCCTGGTTACATCACTGAGGCTGCTTCTGAAGGAAGGGGGGGTCATTTCAGCAGCCCCAGTTAGACACAATATACACTGTATTGCCAAAAAGTATTTGGCCACCTGCCTTGACTCACATATAAACTTGAAGTGCCATCCCAATCCTAACCCATAGGGTTCAATATGAACTTTTGCAGCTATTACAGCTTCAACTCTTCTGGGAAGGCTGTCCACAAGGTTGTGGAGTATTTTTATAGGAATTTCCCACCATTCTTCCAAAAGTGCATTGGTGCGGTCACACGCTGATGTTGGTGGAGAAGGCTTGGCTCTCAGTCTCCCTTCTAATTCATCCCAAAGGTGTTCTGGTCAGGACTCTGGGCAGGCCAGTCAAGTTCATCCACACCAGACTCTGTCATCCATGTCTTTATGGACCTTGCTTTGTGCACTGGTGCACAGTCATGTTGGAGGAGGAAGGGGCCCAAACTTCGCAACCTTGTGGACAGCCTTCCCAGAAGAGCTGAAGCTGTAATAGCTGCAAAAGGTCATATTGAACCCTATGGGTCAGGAATGGTATGGCACTTCAACTTCATATGTGAGCTAAGGCAGGTGGGCAAATACTTTTTGGCAATATAGTGTATCATTATTCATAAAATGGAAATGTGCTGACACTCGGGATATCGCCCTGTCTCTGCTTTGTCTGCGTCAAGGTACTTAATGTTCGCCCTTGGCAGTCAGCAGGCCGGGTCTGGACACAAACACTGATACGAGACGACTCGCAATCCTTAATCGCAAGTTGTCCCTTTGCACGGATAGAAAAGTACAACTTCAGCTCAATTGATAATAACTATAGCAACAGCCTTTAAGCATAAGAGTTGTGTGATAACGTATACATAATTATTCTAACACCCACACCCATTGTGCAAGTTATTGTATTTTTCAATCAATATTCCTTTTAAAAGGCATGTTGTGTCAAAACTGTTGGTTTTTTTCTGGGGCCAAGCGTGTATAGGGCTCAAAAGGGACTGTACCGAAACAAACTGGACTCTGTTCCAAAGTCTGGCCACCTTTTTAAAATTGATCCGTATGAGCACGCCCAATAGACGAGATTTGAGTAAGCTTCTGAATGTGTCAGTTTTTATGCAGGTGTAAGCTTTTTCTACTTGCAGTCCCACAGATTCACACTGTAAGCCAGTTGCGCAGAGTTGACAGGGTTTAATATGGTTTTTGCAGTTCTTCAATATGTACTTTTGCTGACTCTCCGATCCTCCTCCTCCTCCTGCACCCGGCCGCTTACTGTTAAAGACAACAGATGATTAGTTTAACACGTACCACCTGTGCAAACTAATCATCTGCCAGCTGTGTCTCGCCGTCAGCACATGCCACGCCCCCCCTGTCTGATGGCGCTCTGTTTTCAGCACCCTGGACAGAGGCACTGACATTTACTCCTGCAGCACCCTGATCACAATCCCCTTCCACAGTAGGCAACACATTTCGGAATGCAAACCAACTTTGGGTGTGTGCCAGACCTCGAAATGTTTAAATCAGACAAAGAAAACTGTGTGGTGTCTCCTGGGGCTGAGGTTGCTGAGGTAGTTAAAAAGCTCCTCGGTGGCAAGGCCCCGGGGGTGGATGAGATCCGCCCGGAGTTCCTTAAGGCTCTGGATGCTGTAGGGCTGTCTTGGTTGACAAGACTCTGCAGCATCGCGTGGACATCGGGGGCAGTACCTCTGGATTGGCAGACCGCGGTGGTGGTTCCTCTCTTTAAAAAGGGGAACCGGAGGGTGTGTTCTAACTATCGTGGGATCACACTCCTCAGCCTTCCCGGTAAGGTCTATTCAGGTGTACTGGAGAGGAGGCTACGCCGGATAGTTGAACCTCGGATTCAGGAGGAACAGTGTGGTTTTCGTCCTGGTCGTGGAACTGTGGACCAGCTCTATACTCTCGGCAGGGTCCTTGAGGGTGCATGGGAGTTTGCCCAACCAGTCTACATGTGCTTTGTGGACTTGGAGAAGGCATTCGACCGTGTCCCTCGGGAAGTCCTGTGGGGAGTGCTCGGAGAGTATGGGGTTTCGGACTGTCTGATTGTGGCGGTCCGCTCCCTGTATGATCAGTGTCAGAGCTTGGTTCGCATTGCCGGCAGTAAGTCGGACACGTTTCCGGTGAGGGTTGGACTCCGCCAAGGCTGCCCTTTGTCACCGATTCTGTTCATAACTTTTATGGACAGAATTTCTAGGCGCAGTCAAGGCGTTGAGGGGATCCGGTTTGGTGGCTGCAGGATTAGGTCTCTGCTTTTTGCAGATGATTTGGTCCTGATGGCTTCATCTGGCCAGGATCTTCAGCTCTCACTGGATCGGTTCGCAGCTGAGTGTGAAGCGACTGGGATGAGAATCAGCACCTCCAAGTCCGAGTCCATGGTTCTTGCCCGGAAAAGGGTGGAGTGCCATCTCCGGGTTGGGGAGGAGATCTTGCCCCAAGTGGAGGAGTTCAAGTACCTCGGAGTCTTGTTCACGAGTGAGGGAAGAGTGGATCGTGAGATCGACAGGCGGATCGGTGCGGCGTCTTCAGTAATGCGAACGCTGTATCGATCCGTTGTGGTGAAGAAGGAGCTGAGCCGGAAGGCAAAGCTCTCAATTTACCGGTCGATCTACGTTCCCATCCTCACCTATGGTCATGAGCTTTGGGTTATGACCGAAAGGACAAGATCGCGGGTACAAGCGGCCGAAATGAGTTTCCTCCGCCGGGTGGCGGGGCTCTCCCTTAGAGATAGGGTGAGAAGCTCTGTCATCCGGGGGGAGCTCAAAGTAAAGCCGCTGCTCCTCCACATCGAGAGGAGCCAGATGAGGTGGTTCGGGCATCTGGTCAGGATGCCACCCGAGCGCCTCCCTAAGGAGGTGTTTAGGGCATGTCCGACCGGTAGGAGGCCACAAGGAAGACCCAGGACACGTTGGGAAGACTATCTCTCCCGGCTGGCCTGGGAACGCCTCGGGATCCCCCGGGAGGAGCTGGACGAAGTGGCTGGGGAGAGGGAAGTCTGGGCGTCCCTGCTTAGGCTGCTGCCCCCGCGACCCGACCTCGGATAAGCGGAAGAAGATGGATGGATGGATGGATGGTCTCCTGGAGAAATGTATTTCAAACTAAATATTTTAAGTCGGAAATACACTGTGCATTAATGTGGGAAATATTGACGTCTTCTCAGTTATTGATCTATGAATACGGGTGTTGCTTTTTCCCCCTGTTTGTAACCTGCAGCTACCTTAGCAAACGCTAACATGCTACATGTGCGAACAGAATAAAACATGCTTTGATTCATACCACACCAACATGTACCAGGTGATGGTGTTAAAAGTCATGTTTGATGGTCTCACGGTTGCTTTCCAGGCTATTCACCGTCTGTTTATCAGCTCACTAACCCGACTTCCTTCGGCTTCGTTTTCACGCAGGAAATGAGACATCCTTTTTTTTTTGTCCTGATTGTGGCAGTTATTTCACCATGTTTTGACCTTGTTAAAGAAGAAGAAAAAAAACACAACTTAGCACAGTCTTGTATTCAGCCCTGTACAAAAGCCCAAAGCAGTGAAGTTGTCACGTTGTGTAAATGGTAAATAAAAAGAGAATACAACAAATCCTTTTCAACTTATATTCAATTGAATATACTGCAAAGACAAGATATTTCATGTTCTTTTTTTTGCAAATAATCATGAACTTAGAATTTAATGGCAGCAACACATTGCAAAAAAGGCATTTTTACCAGTGGCCTTACCTTTTAACAACACTCAGTAAAGGTTTGGGAACCGAGGAGACACATTTTTGAAGTGGAATTATTTCCCATTCCGGCTTGATGTACAGCTTAAGTTGTTCAACAGTCTCCCTTCTCATATTTTAGCCTTCACACATTTTCAATGTCTGGACTACAGGCAGGCCAGTCTAGTACTCGCACTCTTTTACCTGGCATCGTCTTGCTGAAATAAGCAGGGGCGTCCATGATAACGTTACTTGGATGGCAACATATGTTGCTCCAAAAGCTGTATATACCTTTCAGCATTAATGGTTCCTTCACAGATGTGTAAGTTACCCATGCCTTGGCCACTAATACACCCCCATGCCATCACACATGCTGGCTTTTACACTTTGACCCTAGAACAGTCCAAAGGGTTACTTTTCCTCTTTGGTCCGGAGGACACGGCGTCCACAGTTTCCAAAAACAATTTGAAATGTGAACTCGTCAGACCACAGAACACTTTTCCACTTTGCATCAGTCCATCTTTGATGAGCTCGGGCCTAGCGAAGCATTTCTGGGTGTTGTTGATAAATGGTTTTAACTTGCACTTACAGATGTAGCGACCAACTGTAGTTACTGACAGTGGTTTTCTAAAGTCTTCCTGAGCCCATGTGGTGATATCCTTTACACACTGAGTCGGTTTTTGATGCAGTACCTCCTGAGAGATCGCAAGTCACAGGCATTCAATGTTACGTGCAGTGATTTCTCCGGGTTCTTTAAACCTTTTGATGATATCACGGAGCGTAGATGGTAAAATCCCTCAATTCCTTGCAATAGCTGCTTGAGAAATGTTGTTCTTAAACAATTTGCTCAGGCATTTGTTGACAAAGTGGTGACCCTCGCCCCCGTCCTTGTTTGTGAATGACTGAGCATTTCATGGAAGCTGCTTTTATACCCAATCATGGCACCCACCTGTTCCCAATTAGCCTGTTCACCTGTGGGATGTTCCAAATAAGTCTTTGATGAGCATTCCTCAACTCTGTCTTTTTTGCCACTTGTGCCAGCTTTTTTTTAAACATGTTGCAGGCATCAAATTCCAAATGAGCTAATATTTGCAAAAAATAACCAGTTGGAACGTTAAGTGTCTTGTCTTCGCAGTCTATTCAATCATTGTTTTCTGTTTTAACCATTTACACAACTTGACAACTTTACTGGTTTTGCATTTGTAAAAGAAGCCAATCCGAGTCCGGCAAGACCCACAATGCAATGCGTTTCCACGTCACACTTTCAAGCCCTATTAAATGAACTTCAATTGCGACGTTGATTTACCGTTTTGTCATCTCTTATTTTTGTACCTTCCGTTTTCTCCAAAGTGCACAAATATTAATTGAAAGTCATCGTTTAAAAAAAAAGGAAAAAAATCGATGCGGTGAGCAAGCAAGACTGAGTGTTGTGGTGGTCAGCGTTAATGGTGGTCCACACGGGGGACTTATCCATTAAATGTCATTTTAGTAGTTGTTGTTTCCAATAGACTGATCTTTTCTGTCTTTTTAAATGTCACCCTCGAGGGGAGGAGGGAGGAGGTTGCAAAGACGACTCAGCGAGGGCCATTACGCCACGTCGCCATCGACTACATGGGCGTGTCCGGGCCCCTCGCCGAGCCATTAGCGTTGGGAAATAATTGATTGCGTTCCTGTGGCCTTTTACCTTTTTTTTACACATGTGATCTATACTCCTAAGTGGCCCCGCTTGAACCTACTGGGAAGAAGTGGAATAGCGCTCGCTCTCAATAATCAATCATTGCATTGATGCAAATGACGCGCCGAGGAAAAATACGTTTTTTTCCGGATGATGAGCGATTCGGCTGCGTGAGGAGGAAGAGCGCTAAGAGGAAGATTCACTTCATCAAGCGGGCGGCGTCGCTCTCAACCTCCATGTGTCCGCTCGCCCCGGGCAGAAATATGGATTTGATAAAGCCCAGAAAACACATTTAAAGCAAACATTTTAGATCAGGGGTGGGCAATTAATTAAGACTGAAACGACGCGTCGACGTAGTCGACGTCATCGGTTACGTAAATACGTCGACGCCTTTTTTGTGCGTCGGCGCGTCGCATATTTACGTCACACTACTTTACTGTCATGGCGGAGCGCAAAGCAGACGATGCGAGCGAGGGGAAAAAAGCACGCCAAAAGTCGTCAAAAGTGTGGGAGTATTTCAATAAACGGCCTAATAATGTTGTTGTATGCACACTGTGTCGAGCGGAAATGGCCTATCATAGCAGCACAACGGCTATGAACGAACATTTGAAAAGAAAACCCCCGACAGCGTTCTTGCCATCACCATCAACAAGTCAATCGTCCGCGTGCGTATACGTTGTCATTATTACACAAAAACATGAATGTGTCATTTGTATCTGCGTTGTAAATTCATAAACTAAAGCACCGTTTCGCTCTGAGAGGCGCGTTTGGCGTGCCTGTTCAGTGTTTACAAAGACGCGCTCCTCTTTAACGCTGTGGAGAGGCGGCGGCGGCGAGCGAGCGGCGAGGCGGGGCGCGCCGGGAGCGACGCCGCAATCGTGCCCAGGTGTGCGATCCGCGCAGTTGGAAGAGAAAAGACTTTGTGTAAAATTAAAAGATTGTAAACCTGGCAAAGCCGTCTGGCGTTCAGTCTGTCGGTCCTGAAAGAACCCCACGGCACAAGACGTGTCACAAACGTTAATTAGTTGTGCAAATACCTTTTACAACATTAACAGTTACATATACTATGTACAAACCAACAATTAACTTTCACTTTAATCATACTATCATTGTTGTGTTATTAAGCAAAATAAGCAATACTTTTACTTTTGTTGAAATGTTTACACTGTACACTTTTTTGTATTGGATGTTTAGCTTTATTTTTGCACATTTTAGCAAATAAGCAATACTTTTACTTTTGTTGAAATGTTTACACTTGTTACAGAATATTTCCGTTTTGCACTTTTTTGTATTGGATGTTTATCTTTATTTTTGCACATTTTAAAGCAAAATAAGCAATACTTTTACTTTTGAAATGCTTATACTATTCCAGAATATTAAGATTTGCACTGGATGTTTACTTTTATATTTGCACATTAAAAAGCAAATAAGCTACTTTTAATTTTGTTAAATGTTAAAAGTTTTAAATGTTTACATTGTTACAGAATATTTTGTCATGTTGTTGTCAATGTTGACTGAGTGGCCATACTTTTTTTTTTGTAAATAAAAGCCATGCCTTTTGAAAAAACTGGCCTACATTTATTTTTTCCTCTTCATTTTAAATTTAAAAAAAAATCGGTAAAAGGACAAATAATCTATAGATTAATCGAAAAAATAATCTATAGATTAACCGATTAATCGAAAAAATAATCTATAGATTAATCGATAGAAAAATAATCGTTAGCTGCAGCCCTACAATTAATTTTTACCGGGTTCAATATTGCTCAATATTATTTTTGATATACCGTAAGATAAATAATAATAATAATCATTAATAATAATAATAATAATTTTATTTAACCTAACTTAACTTTATACAAAAGCACACAACACTTCCTGATGTATAATACAATGCAAAAATGTCAATTTCTGTCACTTTATCCTGCATCCTCTTTAAAAGTCCAACATTTCTCCCTGAGTGCATAATTGTCGCCAAGAGTGTGGAGATACTCGTAGCTGGGCAAGTTGTACCCAATGATGTAGTGCGTCTTCCAGAAGAACTTTGAACATGTCACGAGGGAGGCGCTGGACATTGAGTCCGAGTGGACGATGTTCCGTGCCTCTATTGTCGAGGCGGCCGATCGGAGCTGTGGCCGCAAGGTGGTTGGTGCCTGTCGTGGCGGTAATCCTAGAACCCGTTGGAGGACACCAGCAGTAAGGGATGCCGTCAAGCTGAAGAAAGAGTCCTATCGAGCTCTTTTGGCTCATAGGACTCCGGAGGCAACAGACAGGTACCGACAGGCCAAGCGATGTGCGGCTTCGGCGGTTACGGAGGCAAAAACTCGGACATGGGAGGAGTTCGGGGAAGCCATGGAAAACGACTTCCGGACGGCTTCGAAGCGATTCTGGACCACCATCCGCCACCTCAAGAAGGGGACGCAGTGCAGTGCTGACCTCGACTGCGGATGTTGTGGATCGGTGGAGGGAATACTTCGAAGACCTCCTCAATCCTACCAGCACATCTTCCTATGAGGAAGAAGGGCCTGGGGAATCTGTGGTGGGCTCTCCTATTTCTGGGGCTGAGGTTGCCGAGTTAAAAAGCTCCTCGGTGGCAAGGCCCCGGGGGTGGATGAGATCCGCCCGGAGTTCCTTAAGGCTCTGGATGTTGTGGGGCTGTCTTGGTTGACAAGACTCGGCAACATCGCGTGGACATCGGGGGCGGTACCTCTGGATTGGCAGACCGGGGTGGTGGTTCCTCTCTTTAAGAAGGGGAACCGGAGGGTGTGTTCTAACTATCGTGGGATCACACTCCTCAGCCTTCCTGGTAAGGTCTATTCAGGTGTACTGGAGAGGAGGCTACGCCGGATAGTCGAACCTCGGATTCAGGAGGAACAGTGTGGTTTTCGTCCTGGTCGTGGAACTGTGGACCAGCTCTATACTCTCGGCAGGGTCCTTGAGGGTGCATGGGAGTTTGCCCAACCAGTCTACATGTGTTTTGTGGGCTTGGAGAAGGCATTCGACCGTGTACCCCGGGAAGTCCTGTGGGGAGTGCTCAGAGAGTATGGGGTATTGGACTGTCTTATTGTGGCGGTTCGCTCCCTGTATAATCAGTGTCAGAGCTTGGTCCGCATTGCTGGCAGTAAGTCGGACCCGTTTCCAGTGAGGGTTGGTCTCCGCCAAGGCTGCCCTTTGTCACCGATTCTGTTCATAACCTTTATGGACAGAATTTCTAGGCGCAGTCAAGGCGTTGAGGGTATCTGGTTTGGTGGCTGCAGGATTAGGTCTCTGCTTTTTGCAGATGATGTGGTCCTGGTGGCTTCATCTGGCCAAGATCTTCAGCTCTCACTGGATCGGTTCGCAGCCGAGTGTGAAGCGACTGGGATGAGAATCAGCACCTCCAAGTCCGAGTCCATGGTTCTCGCCCGGAAAAGGGTGGAGTGCCATCTCCGGGTTGGGGAGGAGATCTTGCCCCAAGTGGAGGAGTTCAAGTACCTCGGAGTCTTGTTCACGAGTGAGGGAAGAGTGGGTGGTGAGATCGACAGGGGGATCGGTGCGGCGTCTTCAGTAATGCGGACGCTGTATCGATCCGTTGTGGTGAAGAAGGAGCTGAGCCGGAAGGCAAAGCTCTCGATTTACCGGTCGATCTACGTTCCCATCCTCACCTATGGTCATGAGCTTTGGGTCATGACCGAAAGGACAAGATCACGGGTACAAGCGGCCGAAATGAGTTTCCTCCGCCGGGTGGCGGGGCTCTCCCTTAGAGACAGGGTGAGAAGCTCTGTCATCCGGGGGGAGCTCAAAGTAAAGCCGCTGCTCCTCCACATGGAGAGGAGCCAGATGAGGTGGTTCGGGCATCTGGTCAGGATGCCACCTGAACGCCTCCCTAGGGAGGTGTTTAGGGCACGTCCGACCGGTAGGAGACCACGGGGAAGACCCAGAACACGTTGGGAAGACTATATATCCTGGCTGGCCTGGGAACGCCTCGGGATCCCCCGGGAGGAGCTGGACGAAGTGGCTGGGGAGAGGGAAGTCTGGGCATCCCTGCTTAGGCTGCTTCCCCCGCGACCCGACCTCGGATTCGCGGAAGAAGATGGATGGATGGATGGGATGGACATTTTTCCCCGTCAGATTTGGACAACCATCTGTTGTCACACCTGCCAGCTTGTCCCATTTCAGTCCTAACATGTCCAAACACGCATTTACCTATGTGAACAAGTCATTAACTGTGGTTGTCTCTTTAATTGACTGCATGGCTGCCAGCTCCTCCGTGATGTGAAAGTCTGCAGTTATCCCACGTAAGAAGATGAGCAGCTGGGCGGTGTCACGTACATCGCAGCTCTCATCCAAAGCCAGCGAAAAACAGTCAAAGTTGGCCGTTCTGTTCTTCAGCTGAAGCTCCAAGTTTCCAGCGATGGTCTCAACCCGCCTCGTTACAGTGCGTCGGGAGAGTGACACGTTCTCAAATGTGCCCCTCTTCTCCGGGCATATCAGCGCAACAGAGTCCAATAAGCACTCCTTAATAAACTCTCCGTCAGAAAACGCTGTACTTTTTCTGGCGATTTTGTGAGAAATGACGAAACTTGTCCTGACAGCTGCATCTCTGGGGGTGGGAAATTTGGCAAAAAGTCCTTGTTGGGTTTGCAGTTTTACCATCAACGCATCAGCCTCCCTTGCGCGCTCTTCATCAGACAGATTCCGGTATTTTTCCTTGTGCTTCGTCGTGTAGTGGCGATTCAAATGATATTCTTTAAACACAGCAACCTGTGTACCACAAATTAAGCACACGGCTTTATCTTTAATTTCTGTAAAGAAATAAGGCATTAATAACCGGGCCGGACAGGGACGCACAAAGAATGCCCAGGTCAGTTTTTGATTCTCCTCTTAATGCCCTATTTTTAGTTTATTGGTGGTTTTCTGAGTGTAGTTTTAGTTCCTGTCTTGTGCTCTTAATTTGTGGTTTTTCACTTCCTGTTTTTCCATTTCCTGCCTGCCTTTGAGCACTCACCTGTTTTCTCTTTGTAATTAGCACTATTTAAGTTGAGCTTGCGACATTGTCAGGTTCAAACACCGGACTATCCATTAAACAGGACAAGAAGCAAGGAATCAAACAGGGGCAGGATTCAATTTGGCTCATGAGGAGAGCGCGTGGACCCGCACCCTTGTACAATGTCACCCCCATGCTCTGAGGAAAAAGTCCCATTTATTTGGGCATTCCCTGATTACATAGCTGACGCTGCTTCTAAGGGGAGGGATCACCTTATGCAGCAGCCCAGCACTGGGTCATAAACAGTCAAAACAAAATGTGCTTGGAGCGGTGTCGGGTTCACCCCCTCTCTGCTCGTCCGCCTTATCTTTTTGGAGACATCGGGTCCTGATACGGCCCCTCCTGTGGCTGTCCAGATCTGAAAAATAGACACTTCTACGGCAAGTCGCATTCCATGGCACACAGTGGAGATTTACAAGCTGTCCGCCTTTGCTTGATAAGAACAAGGACAGCTTTGTGAGCACACGTAGATAGTAACCAGGGCAACCGGTTTTCACCAGGTTCAAACACTGATGACATCTATTAAACAGACAAGAAGCAAGGAATCATGCAGAGACAGAGTTCAATTTAGCTCATGAGGAGAACGCATGAAGCTGCACATTTAGTCACAGTCTCGCCCTACGCTCTAAGGTACATCTCCCGCGTCCCTCTATTTATTCAGGAGTTCCACAGTCAACATCACTAAATGCAGCCTCTAAAATGAGTGGTCACATATATCATGCAAAGCAGGTCCAGTACGCACAATACGTGACGGAATGTGCTGGGGGCCTTGTGATTTTTGCCTTGTCTCTGCTTCGTCTGCGTGCTGTCATCTTATCTGCCTTGAGGTCCTTGAAGTCCTTGGCTGTTAGCGGGCTTAAAAAAAGATATCTACGGCTGAGGCCACCCCTCAGACAAGAAGTTTTGTCCTTGCACAGGTAGGAAAAATACAGCTTGAGCACAATAGCTAATAACTATAGCAACGGACTTTAAGCATACTAAAGTTGTGTGATAATATATATACATGATTATTCTGATTCTTGTTGTCAAAGACAACGATGATTAGAAAGTAAGTAGGGGTGGTAAGCCACATTTTGTACTTTACTACTAGTTATTTATCAAATGTAATCGTTTTTTCTCACTTTCTGAATACAAGTGCTGTCACTCGCAACTTTGTTTGGCCCCATAGTAGTCGATTATTTTGCACTCCCGTTTTGACACTTTTCACGGAATGTCACGGGAACTATCGGACTACTTTGTTAAGCGTAATGATGGTTACGGTAGATTCCCGCTCCGTCTGCTTGAGGAGGAAGAGCGCTAAGAGGAAAATTCACGTCATCAAGTGCACATATATGAACAAAAAACTAAATTATAGTGAATAACGATATTTTGCCATGGAGCAATACATACAAATGATGACAGAAATGTATAAATGGACATTTAACATCTCTTTTACCTTTTATTGAACACTCCTGTTGTTGCTGGTTAGCCACCTTTTGTACTTTACTACTAGTTATTTATCGAAGGTAATAGTTTTTCTCACTTTCTGAATACAAGTGCTGTCACTCGCAACTTTGTTTGGCCCCATAGTAGTCGATTATTTTGCACTCCCGTTTTGACACTTTTCACGGAATGACACAGGAACTTTCGGACTACTTTATTAAGAGTAATGATGGTTACGGTAGACTTTAAGCATACTAAAGTTGTGTGATAATATATATACATGATTATTCTAATTCTTGTTGTCAAAGACAACGATGATTAGAAAGTAAGTAGGGGTGGTAAGCCACATTTTGTACTTTACTACTAGTTATTTATCAAATGTAATTGTTTTTTCTCACTTTCTGAATACAAATGCTGTCACTCGCAACTTTGTTTGGCCCCATAGTAGTCGATTATTTTGCACTCCCGTTTTGACACTTTTCACGGAATGTCACGGGAACTATCGGACTACTTTATTAAGTGTAATGATGGTTACGGTAGACTTTAAGCATACTAAAGTTGTGTGATAATATATATACATGATTATTCTAATTCTTGTTGTCAAAGACAACGATGATTAGAAAGTAAGTAGGGGTGGTAAGCCACATTTTGTACTTTACTACTAGTTATTTATCAAATGTAATTGTTTTTTCTCACTTTCTGAATACAAATGCTGTCACTCGCAACTTTGTTTGGCCCCATAGTAGTCGATTATTTTGCACTCCCGTTTTGACACTTTTCACGGAATGTCACGGGAACTATCGGACTACTTTATTAAGTGTAATGATGGTTACGGTAGACTTTAAGCATACTAAAGTTGTGTGATAATATATATACATGATTATTCTAATTCTTGTTGTCAAAGACAACGATGATTAGAAAGTAAGTAGGGGTGGTAAGCCACCTTTTGTACTTTACTACGAGTTATTTATCAAATGTAATAGTTTTTCTCACTTTCTGAATACAAATGCTGTCACTCGCAACTTTGTTTGGCCCCATAGTAGTCGATTATTTTGCACTCCCGTTTTGACACTTTTCACGGAATGTCACGGGAACTATCGGACTACTTTGTTAAGCGTAATGATGGTTACGGTAGATTCCCGCTCCGTCTGCTTGAGGAGGAAGAGCGCTAAGAGGAAAATTCACGTCATCAAGTGCACATATATGAACAAAAAACTAAATTATAGTGAATAACGATATTTTGCCATGGAGCAATACATACAAATGATGACAGAAATGCATAAATAGACATTTAACATCTCTTTTACCTTTTATTGAACACTCCTGTTGTTGCTGGTTAGCCACCTTTTGTACTTTACTACTAGTTATTTATCGAAGGTAATAGTTTTTCTCACTTTCTGAATACAAGTGCTGTCACTCGCAACTTTGTTTGGCCCCATAGTAGTCGATTATTTTGCACTCCCGTTTTGACACTTTTCACGGAATGACACAGGAACTTTCGGACTACTTTATTAAGAGTAATGATGGTTACGGTAGACTTTAAGCATACTAAAGTTGTGTGATAATATATATACATGATTATTTTAATTCTTGTTGTCAAAGACAACGATGATTAGAAAGTAAGTAGGGGTGGTAAGCCACATTTTGTACTTTACTACTAGTTATTTATCAAATGTAATTGTTTTTTCTCACTTTCTGAATACAAATGCTGTCACTCGCAACTTTGTTTGGCCCCATAGTAGTCGATTATTTTGCACTCCCGTTTTGACACTTTTCACGGAATGTCACAAGAACTTTCGGACTACTTTATTAAGTGTAATGATGGTTACGGTAGACTTTAAGCATACTAAAGTTGTGTGATAATATATACATGATTATTCTAATTCTTGTTGTCAAAGACAGCGATGATTAGTAAGTAAGGAGCGCTGGTTAGCCACCTTTTGTACTTTACTACGAGTTATTTATCAAATGTAATAGTTTTTCTCACTTTCTGAATACAAGTGCTGTCACTCGCAACTTTGTTTGGCCCCATAGTAGTCGATTATTTTGCACTCCCGTTTTGACACTTTTCACGGAATGTCACGGGAACTATCGGACTACTTTGTTAAGCGTAATGATGGTTACGGTAGATTCCCGCTCCGTCTGCTTGAGGAGGAAGAGCGCTAAGAGGAAAATTCACGTCATCAAGTGCACATATATGAACAAAAAAACTAAATTATAGTGAATAACGATATTTTGCCATGGAGCAATACATACAAATGATGACAGAAATGTATAAATGGACATTTAACATCTCTTTTACCTTTTATTGAACACTCCTGTTGTTGCTGGTTAGCCACCTTTTGTACTTTACTACTAGTTATTTATCGAAGGTAATAGTTTTTCTCACTTTCTGAATACAAGTGCTGTCACTCGCAACTTTGTTTGGCCCCATAGTAGTCGATTATTTTGCACTCCCGTTTTGACACTTTTCACGGAATGACACAGGAACTTTCAAACTACTTTATTAAGAGTAATGATGGTTACGGTAGACTTTAAGCATACTAAAGTTGTGTGATAATATATATACATGATTATTCTAATTCTTGTTGTCAAAGACAACGATGATTAGAAAGTAAGTAGGGGTGGTAAGCCACCTTTTGTACTTTACTACGAGTTATTTATCAAATGTAATAGTTTTTCTCACTTTCTGAATACAAATGCTGTCACTCGCAACTTTGTTTGGCCCCATAGTAGTCGATTATTTTGCACTCCCGTTTTGACACTTTTCACGGAATGTCACGGGAACTATCGGACTACTTTGTTAAGCGTAATGATGGTTACGGTAGATTCCCGCTCCGTCTGCTTGAGGAGGAAGAGCGCTAAGAGGAAAATTCACGTCATCAAGTGCACATATATGAACAAAAAACTAAATTATAGTGAATAACGATATTTTGCCATGGAGCAATACATACAAATGATGACAGAAATGCATAAATAGACATTTAACATCTCTTTTACCTTTTATTGAACACTCCTGTTGTTGCTGGTTAGCCACCTTTTGTACTTTACTACTAGTTATTTATCGAAGGTAATAGTTTTTCTCACTTTCTGAATACAAGTGCTGTCACTCGCAACTTTGTTTGGCCCCATAGTAGTCGATTATTTTGCACTCCCGTTTTGACACTTTTCACGGAATGACACAGGAACTTTCGGACTACTTTATTAAGAGTAATGATGGTTACGGTAGACTTTAAGCATACTAAAGTTGTGTGATAATATATATACATGATTATTTTAATTCTTGTTGTCAAAGACAACGATGATTAGAAAGTAAGTAGGGGTGGTAAGCCACATTTTGTACTTTACTACTAGTTATTTATCAAATGTAATTGTTTTTTCTCACTTTCTGAATACAAATGCTGTCACTCGCAACTTTGTTTGGCCCCATAGTAGTCGATTATTTTGCACTCCCGTTTTGACACTTTTCACGGAATGTCACAAGAACTTTCGGACTACTTTATTAAGTGTAATGATGGTTACGGTAGACTTTAAGCATACTAAAGTTGTGTGATAATATATACATGATTATTCTAATTCTTGTTGTCAAAGACAGCGATGATTAGTAAGTAAGGAGCGCTGGTTAGCCACCTTTTGTACTTTACTACGAGTTATTTATCAAATGTAATAGTTTTTCTCACTTTCTGAATACAAGTGCTGTCACTCGCAACTTTGTTTGGCCCCATAGTAGTTGATTATTTTGCACTCCCGTTTTGACACTTTTCACGGAATGTCACGGGAACTATCGGACTACTTTGTTAAGCGTAATGATGGTTACGGTAGATTCCCGCTCCGTCTGCTTGAGGAGGAAGAGCGCTAAGAGGAAAATTCACGTCATCAAGTGCACATATATGAACAAAAAACTAAATTATAGTGAATAACGATATTTTGCCATGGAGCAATACATACAAATGATGACAGAAATGTATAAATCGACATTTAACATCTCTTTTACCTTTTATTGAACACTCCTGTTGTTGCTGGTTAGCCACCTTTTGTACTTTACTACTAGTTATTTATCGAAGGTAATAGTTTTTCTTACTTTCTGAATACAAGTGCTGTCACTCGCAACTTTGTTTGGCCCCATAGTAGTCGATTATTTTGCACTCCTGTTTTGACACTTTTCACGGAATGTCACAGGAACTATCGGACTACTTTGTTAAGCGTAATGATGGTTACGGTAGACTTTAAGCATACTAAAGTTGTGTGATAATATATATACATGATTATTCTAATTCTTGTTGTCAAAGACAACGATGATTAGAAAGTAAGTAGGGGTGGTAAGCCACATTTTGTACTTTACTACTAGTTATTTATCAAATGTAATTGTTTTTTCTCACTTTCTGAATACAAATGCTGTCACTCGCAACTTTGTTTGGCCCCATAGTAGTCGATTATTTTGCACTCCCGTTTTGACACTTTTCACGGAATGTCACGGGAACTTTCGGACTACTTTATTAAGTGTAATGATGGTTACGGTAGACTTTAAGCATACTAAAGTTGTGTGATAATATATATACATGATTATTATAATTCTTGTTGTCAAAGACAGCGATGATTAGTAAGTAAGGAGCGCTGGTTAGCCACCTTTTGTACTTTACTACGAGTTATTTATCAAATGTAATAGTTTTTCTCACTTTCTGAATACAAGTGCTGTCACTCGCAACTTTGTTTGGCCCCATAGTAGTCGATTATTTTGCACTCCCGTTTTGACACTTTTCACGGAATGTCACAGGAACCTTCGGACTACTTTATTAAGAGTAATGATGGTTACGGTAGACTTTAAGCATACTAAAGTTGTGTGATAATATATATACATGATTATTCTAATTCTTGTTGTCAAAGACAAGGATGATTAGAAAGTAAGTAGGGGTGGTAAGCCACATTTTGTACTTTACTACTAGTTATTTATCAAATGTAATTGTTTTTTCTCACTTTCTGAATACAAATGCTGTCACTCGCAACTTTGTTTGGCCCCATAGTAGTCGATTATTTTGCACTCCCGTTTTGACACTTTTCACGGAATGTCACAGGAACTTTCGGACTACTTTATTAAGTGTAATGATGGTTACGGTAGACTTTAAGCATACTAAAGTTGTGTGATAATATATATACATGATTATTCTAATTCTTGTTGTCAAAGACAGCGATGATTAGTAAGTAAGGAGCGCTGGTTAGCCACATTTTGTACTTTACTACTAGTTATTTATCGAAGGTAATAGTTTTTCTCACTTTCTGAATACAAGTGCTGTCACTCGCAACTTTGTTTGGCCCCATAGTAGTCGATTATTTTGCACTCCCGTTTTGACACTTTTCACGGAATGTCACGGGAACTATCGGACTACTTTGTTAAGCGTAATGATGGTTACGGTAGATTCCCGCTCCGTCTGCTTGAGGAGGAAGAGCGCTAAGAGGAAAATTCACGTCATCAAGTGCACATATATGAACAAAAAAACTAAATTATAGTGAATAACGATATTTTGCCATGGAGCAATACATACAAATGATGACAGAAATGTATAAATCGACATTTAACATCACTTTTACCTTTTATTGAAGACTCCTGTTGTTGCTGGTGAGCCACCTTTTGTACTTTACTACTAGTTATTTATCGAATGTAATAGTTTTTCTCACTTTCTGAATACAAGTGCTGTCACTCGCAACTTTGTTTGGCCCCATAGTAGTCGATTATTTTGCACTCCCGTTTTGACACTTTTCACGGAATGTCACAGGAACTTTCGGACTACTTTATTAAGTGTAATGATGGTTACGGTAGACTTTAAGCATACTAAAGTTGTGTGATAATATATATACATGATTATTCTAATTCTTGTTGTCAAAGACAGCGATGATTAGTAAGTAAGGAGCGCTGGTTAGCCACCTTTTGTACTTTACTACGAGTTATTTATCAAATGGAATAGTTTTTCTCACTTTCTGAATACAAATGCTGTCACTCGCAACTTTGTTTGGCCCCATAGTAGTCGATTATTTTGCACTCCCGTTTTGACACTTTTCACGGAATGTCACGGGAACTATCGGACTACTTTGTTAAGCGTAATGATGGTTACGGTAGATTCCCGCTCCGTCTGCTTGAGGAGGAAGAGCGCTAAGAGGAAAATTCACGTCATCAAGTGCACATATATGAACAAAAAACTAAATTATAGTGAATAACGATATTTTGCCATGGAGCAATACATACAAATGATGACAGAAATGTATAAATGGACATTTAACATCTCTTTTACCTTTTATTGAACACTCCTGTTGTTGCTGGTTAGCCACCTTTTGTACTTCACTACTAGTTATTTATCGAAGGTAATAGTTTTTCTCACTTTCTGAATACAAGTGCTGTCACTCGCAACTTTGTTTGGCCCCATAGTAGTCGATTATTTTGCACTCCCGTTTTGACACATTTCACGGAATGTCACAGGAACTTTCGGACTACTTTATTAAGTGTAATGATGGTTACGGTAGACTTTAAGCATACTAAAGTTGTGTGATAATATATATACATGATTATTCTAATTCTTGTTGTCAAAGACAACGATGATTAGAAAGTAAGTAGGGGTGGTAAGCCACATTTTGTACTTTACTACTAGTTATTTATCAAATGTAATTGTTTTTTCTCACTTTCTGAATACAAATGCTGTCACTCGCAACTTTGTTTGGCCCCATAGTAGTCGATTATTTTGCACTCCCGTTTTGACACTTTTCACGGAATGTCACAGGAACTTTCGGACTACTTTATTAAGTGTAATGATGGTTACGGTAGACTTTAAGCATACTAAAGTTGTGTGATAATATATATACATGATTATTCTAATTCTTGTTGTCAAAGACAGCGATGATTAGTAAGTAAGGAGCGCTGGTTAGCCACCTTTTGTACTTTACTACGAGTTATTTATCAAATGTAATAGTTTTTATCACTTTCTGAATACAAGTGCTGTCACTCGCAACTTTGTTTGGCCCCATAGTAGTCGATTATTTTGCACTCCCGTTTTGACACTTTTCACGGAATGTCACGGGAACTATCGGACTACTTTGTTAAGCGCAATGATGGTTACGGTAGATTCCCGCTCCGTCTGCTTGAGGAGGAAGAGCGCTAAGAGGAAAATTCACGTCATCAAGTGCACATATATGAACAAAAAACTAAATTATAGTGAATAACGATATTTTGCCATGGAGCAATACATACAAATGATGACAGAAATGTATAAATCGACATTTAACATCTCTTTTACCTTTTATTGAACACTCGTGTTGTTGCTGGTTAGCCACCTTTTGTACTTTACTACTAGTTATTTATCGAAGGTAATAGTTTTTCTCACTTTCTGAATACAAGTGCTGTCACTCGCAACTTTGTTTGGCCCCATAGTAGTCGATTATTTTGCACTTCCGTTTTGACACTTTTCACGGAATGACACAGGAACTTTCGGACTACTTTATTAAGAGTAATGATGGTTACGGTAGACTTTAAGCATACTAAAGTTGTGTGATAATATATATACATGATTATTATAATTCTTGTTGTCAAAGACAACGATGATTAGAAAGTAAGTAGGGGTGGTAAGCCACATTTTGTACTTTACTACTAGTTATTTATCAAATGTAATTGTTTTTTCTCACTTTCTGAATACAAATGCTGTCACTCGCAACTTTGTTTGGCCCCATAGTAGTCGATTATTTTGCACTCCCGTTTTGACACTTTTCACGGAATGTCACAGGAACTTTCGGACTACTTTATTAAGTGTAATGATGGTTACGGTAGACTTTAAGCATACTAAAGTTGTGTGATAATATATATACATGATTATTCTAATTCTTGTTGTCAAAGACAACGATGATTAGAAAGTAAGTAGGGGTGGTAAGCCACATTTTGTACTTTACTACTAGTTATTTATCAAATGTAATTGTTTTTTCTCACTTTCTGAATACAAATGCTGTCACTCGCAACTTTGTTTGGCCCCATAGTAGTCGATTATTTTGCACTCCCGTTTTGACACTTTTCACGGAATGTCACAGGAACTTTCGGACTACTTTATTAAGTGTAATGATGGTTACGGTAGACTTTAAGCATACTAAAGTTGTGTGATAATATATATACATGATTATTCTAATTCTTGTTGTCAAAGACAACGATGATTAGAAAGTAAGTAGGGGTGGTAAGCCACATTTTGTACTTTACTACTAGTTATTTATCAAATGTAATTGTTTTTTCTCACTTTCTGAATACAAATGCTGTCTCTCGCAACTTTGTTTGGCCCCATAGTAGTCGATTATTTTGTACTCCCGTTTTGACACTTTTCACGGAATGTCACAGGAACTTTCGGACTACTTTATTAAGTGTAATGATGGTTACGGTAGACTTTAAGCATACTAAAGTTGTGTGATAATATATATACATGATTATTCTAATTCTTGTTGTCAAAGACAGCGATGATTAGTAAGTAAGGAGCGCTGGTTAGCCACCTTTTGTACTTTACTACGAGTTATTTATCAAATGTAATAGTTTTTCTCACTTTCTGAATACAAGTGCTGTCACTCGCAACTTTGTTTGGCCCCATAGTAGTCGATTATTTTGCACTCCCGTTTTGACACTTTTCACGGAATGTCACGGGAACTATCGGACTACTTTGTTAAGCGTAATGATGGTTACGGTAGATTCCCGCTCCGTCTGCTTGAGGAGGAAGAGCGCTAAGAGGAAAATTCACGTCATCAAGTGCACATATATGAACAAAAAACTAAATTATAGTGAATAACGATATTTTGCCATGGAGCAATACATACAAATGATGACAGAAATGTATAAATAGACATTTAACATCTCTTTTACCTTTTATTGAACACTCCTGTTGTTGCTGGTTAGCCACCTTTTGTACTTTACTACTAGTTATTTATCGAAGGTAATAGTTTTTCTCACTTTCTGAATACAAGTGCTGTCACTCGCAACTTTGTTTGGCCCCATAGTAGTCGATTATTTTTGCACTCCCGTTTTGACACTTTTCACGGAATGTCACAGGAACTTTCGGACTACTTTATTAAGTGTAATGATGGTTACGGTAGACTTTAAGCATATTAAAGTTGTGTGATAATATATATACATGATTATTCTAATTCTTGTTGTCAAAGACAGCGATGATTAGTAAGTAAGGAGTGCTGGTTAGCCACCTTTTGTACTTTACTACGAGTTATTTATCAAATGTAATAGTTTTTCTCACTTTCTGAATACAAGTGCTGTCACTCGCAACTTTGTTTGGCCCCATAGTAGTCGATTATTTTGCACTCCCGTTTTGACACTTTTCACGGAATGTCACGGGAACTATCGGACTACTTTGTTAAGCGTAATGATGGTTACGGTAGATTCCCGCTCCGTCTGCTTGAGGAGGAAGAGCGCTAAGAGGAAAATTCACGTCATCAAGTGCACATATATGAACAAAAAACTAAATTATAGTGAATAACGATATTTTGCCATGGAGCAATACATACAAATGATGACAGAAATGTATAAATGGACATTTAACATCTCTTTTACCTTTTATTGAACACTCCTGTTGTTGCTGGTTAGCCACCTTTTGTACTTTACTACTAGTTATTTATCGAAGGTAATAGTTTTTCTCACTTTCTGAATACAAGTGCTGTCACTCGCAACTTTGTTTGGCCCCATAGTAGTCGATTATTTTGCACTCCCGTTTTGACACTTTTCACGGAATGTCACAGGAACTTTCGGACTACTTTATTAAGTGTAATGATGGTTACGGTAGACTTTAAGCATACTAAAGTTGTGTGATAATATATATACATGATTATTCTAATTCTTGTTGTCAAAGACAGCGATGATTAGTAAGTAAGGAGCACTGGTTAGCCACCTTTTGTACTTTACTACGAGTTATTTATCAAATGTAATAGTTTTTCTCACTTTCTGAATACAAATGCTGTCACTCGCAACTTTGTTTGGCCCCATAGTAGTCGATTATTTTGCACTCCCGTTTTGACACTTTTCACGGAATGTCACAGGAACTTTCGGACTACTTTATTAAGTGTAATGATGGTTACGGTAGACTTTAAGCATACTAAAGTTGTGTGATAATATATATACATGATTATTCTAATTCTTGTTGTCAAAGACAGCGATGATTAGTAAGTAAGGAGCGCTGGTTAGCCACCTTTTGTACTTTACTATGAGTTATTTATCAAATGTAATAGTTTTTCTCACTTTCTGAATACAAGTGCTGTCACTCGCAACTTTGTTTGGCCCCATAGTAGTCGATTATTTTGCACTCCCGTTTTGACACTTTTCACGGAATGTCACGGGAACTATCGGACTACTTTGTTAAGCGTAATGATGGTTATGGTAGATTCCCGCTCCGTCTGCTTGAGGAGGAAGAGCGCTAAAAGGAAAATTCACGTCATCAAGTGCACATATATGAACAAAAAACTAAATTATAGTGAATAACGATATTTTGCCATGGAGCAATACATACAAATGATGACAGAAATGTTAAATAGACATTTAACATCTCTTTTACCTTTTATTGAACACTCCTGTTGTTGCTGGTTAGCCACCTTTTGTACTTTACTACTATTTATTTATCGAATGTAATAGTTTTTCTCACTTTCTGAATACAAGTGCTGTCACTCGCAACTTTGTTTGGCCCCATAGTAGTCGATTATTTTGCACTCCCGTTTTGACACATTTCACGGAATGTCACAGGAACTTTCGGACTACTTTATTAAGAGTAATGATGGTTACGGTAGACTTTAAGCATACTAAAGTTGTGTGATAATATATATACATGATTATTCTAATTCTTGTTGTCAAAGACAACGATGATTAGAAAGTAAGTAGGGGTGGTAAGCCACATTTTGTACTTTACTACTAGTTATTTATCAAATGTAATTGTTTTTTTCTCACTTTCTGAATACAAATGCTGTCACTCGCAACTTTGTTTGGCCCCATAGTAGTCGATTATTTTGCACTCCCGTTTTGACACTTTTCACGGAATGTCACAGGAACTTTTGGACTACTTTATTAAGTGTAATGATGGTTACGGTAGACTTTAAGCATACTAAAGTTGTGTGATAATATATATACATGATTATTCTAATTCCTGTTGTCAAAGACAGCGATGATTAGTAAGTAAGGAGCGCTGGTTAGCCACCTTTTGTACTTTACTACGAGTTATTTATCAAATGTAATAGTTTTTCTCACTTTCTGAATACAAGTGCTGTCACTCGCAACTTTGTTTGGCCCCATAGTAGTCGATTATTTTGCACTCCCGTTTTGACACTTTTCACGGAATGTCACGGGAACTATCGGACTACTTTGTTAAGCGTAATGATGGTTACGGTAGATTCCCGCTCCGTCTGCTTGAGGAGGAAGAGCGCTAAGAGGAAAATTCACGTCATCAAGTGCACATATATGAACAAAAAAACTAAATTATAGTGAATAACGATATTTTGCCATGGAGCAATACATACAAATGATGACAGAAATGTATAAATAGACATTTAACATCTCTTTTACCTTTTATTGAACACTCCTGTTGTTGCTGGTTAGCCACCTTTTGTACTTTACTACTAGTTATTTATCGAAGGTAATAGTTGTTCTCACTTTCTGAATACAAGTGCTGTCACTCGCAACTTTGTTTGGCCCAATAGTAGTCGATTATTTTGCACTCCTGTTTTGACACTTTTCACGGAATGACACAGGAACTTTCGGACTACTTTATTAAGAGTAATGATGGTTACGGTAGACTTTAAGCATACTGAAGTTGTGTGATAATATATATACATGATTATTCTAATTCTTGTTGTCAAAGACAACGATGATTAGAAAGTAAATAGGGGTGGTAAGCCACATTTTGTACTTTACTACTAGTTATTTATCAAATGTAATAGTTTTTCTCACTTTCTGAATACAAGTGCTGTCACTCGCAACTTTGTTTGGCCCCATAGTAGTCGATTATTTTGCACTCCCGTTTTGACACTTTTCACGGAATGACACAGGAACTTTCGGACTACTTTATTAAGTGTAATGATGGTTACGGTAGACTTTAAGCATACTAAAGTTGTGTGATAATATATATACATGATTATTCTAATTCTTGTTGTCAAAGACAGCGATGATTAGTAAGTAAGGAGCGCTGGTTAGCCACCTTTTGTACTTTACTACGAGTTATTTATCAAATGTAATAGTTTTTCTCACTTTCTGAACACAAGTGCTGTCACTCGCAACTTTGTTTGGCCCCATAGTAGTCGATTATTTTGCACTCCCGTTTTGACACTTTTCACGGAATGTCACGGGAACTATCGGACTACTTTGTTAAGCGTAATGATGGTTACGGTAGATTCCCGCTCCGTCTGCTTGAGGAGGAAGAGCGCTAAGAGGAAAATTCACGTCATCAAGTGCACATATATGAACAAAAAACTAAATTATAGTGAATAACGATATTTTGCCATGGAGCAATACATACAAATGATGACAGAAATGTATAAATGGACATTTAACATCTCTTTTACCTTTTATTGAACACTCCTGTTGTTGCTGGTTAGCCACCTTTTGTACTTTACTACTAGTTATTTATCGAAGGTAATAGTTTTTCTCACTTTCTGAATACAAGTGCTGTCACTCGCAACTTTGTTTGGCCCCATAGTAGTCGATTATTTTGCACTCCCGTTTTGACACTTTTCACGGAATGACACAGGAACTTTCGGACTACTTTATTAAGAGTAATGATGGTTACGGTAGACTTTAAGCATACTAAAGTTGTGTGATAATATATATACATGATTATTCTAATTCTTGTTGTCAAAGACAGCGATGATTAGTAAGTAAAGAGCGCTGGTTAGCCACCTTTTGTACTTTACTACGAGTTATTTATCAAATGTAATAGTTTTTCTCACTTTCTGAATACAAGTGCTGTCACTCGCAACTTTGTTTGGCCCCATAGTAGTCGATTATTTTGCACTCCCGTTTTGACACTTTTCACGGAATGTCACGGGAACTATCGGACTACTTTGTTAAGCGTAATGATGGTTACGGTAGATTCCCGCTCCGTCTGCTTGAGGAGGAAGAGCGCTAAGAGGAAAATTCACGTCATCAAGTGCACATATATGAACAAAAAACTAAATTATAGTGAATAACGATATTTTGCCATGGAGCAATACATACAAATGATGACAGAAATGTATAAATAGACATTTAACATCTCTTTTACCTTTTATTGAACACTCCTGTTGTTGCTGGTTAGCCACCTTTTGTACTTTACTACTAGTTATTTATCGAAGGTAATAGTTTTTCTCACTTTCTGAATACAAGTGCTGTCACTCGCAACTTTGTTTGGCCCCATAGTAGTCGATTATTTTGCACTCCCGTTTTGACACTTTTCACGGAATGACACAGGAACTTTCGGACTACTTTATTAAGAGTAATGATGGTTACGGTAGACTTTAAGCATACTAAAGTTGTGTGATAATATATATACATGATTATTCTAATTCTTGTTGTCAAAGACAATGATGATTAGAAAGTTAGTAGGGGTGGTAAGCCACATTTTGTACTTTACTACTAGTTATTTATCAAATGTAATTGTTTTTCCTCACTTTCTGAATACAAATGCTGTCACTCGCAACTTTGTTTGGCCCCATAGTAGTCGATTATTTTGCACTCCCGTTTTGACACTTTTCACGGAATGTCACAGGAACTTTCGGACTACTTTATTAAGTGTAATGATGGTTACGGTAGACCTGAAGCATACTAAAGTTGTGTGATAATATATATACATGATTATTCTAATTCTTGTTGTCAAAGACAACGATGATTAGTAAGTAAGGAGCGCTGGTTAGCCACCTTTTGTACTTTACTACAAGTTATTTATCAAATGTAATAGTTTTTCTCACTTTCTGAATACAAGTGCTGTCACTCGCAACTTTGTTTGG
Organism: Nerophis lumbriciformis; assembly: GCF_033978685.3. Classification (NCBI taxonomy): domain Eukaryota; kingdom Metazoa; phylum Chordata; class Actinopteri; order Syngnathiformes; family Syngnathidae; genus Nerophis; species Nerophis lumbriciformis. Next base: position 9,361,910 of record NC_084552.2, on the reverse strand, counting down.
CCCCATAGTAGTGGATTATTTTGCACTCCCGTTTTGACACTTTTCACGGAATGTCACGGGAACTATCGGACTACTTTGTTAAGCGTAATGATGGTTACGGTAGATTCCCGCTCCGTCTGCTTGAGGAGGAAGAGCGCTAAGAGGAAAATTCACGTCATCAAGTGCACATATATGAACAAAAAACTAAATTATAGTGAATAACGATATTTTGCCATGGAGCAATACATACAAATGATGACAGAAATGTATAAATAGACATTTAACATCACTTTTACCTTTTATTGAACACTCCTGTTGTTGCTGGTTAGCCACCTTTTGTACTTCACTACTAGTTATTTATCGAAGGTAATAGTTTTTCTCACTTTCTGAATACAAGTGCTGTCACTCGCAACTTTGTTTGGCCCCATAGTAGTCGATTATTTCGCACTCCCGTTTTGACACATTTCACGGAATGTCACAGGAACTTTCGGACTACTTTATTAAGTGTAATGATGGTTACGGTAGACTTTAAGCATACTAAAGTTGTGTGATAATATATATACATGATTATTCTAATTCTTGTTGTCAAAGACAACGATGATTAGAAAGTAAGTAGGGGTGGTAAGCCGCATTTTGTACTTTACTACTAGTTATTTATCAAATGTAATTGTTTTTTCTCACTTTCTGAATACAAATGCTGTCACTCGCAACTTTGTTTGGCCCCATAGTAGTCGATTATTTTGCACTCCCGTTTTGACACTTTTCACGGAATGTCACAGGAACTTTCGGACTACTTTATTAAGTGTAATGATGGTTACGGTAGACTTTAAGCATACTAAAGTTGTGTGATAATATATATACATGATTATTCTAATTCTTGTTGTCAAAGACAACGATGATTAGAAAGTAAGTAGGGGTGGTAAGCCACATTTTGTACTTTACTACTAGTTCTTTATCGAAGGTAATAGTTTTTCTCACTTTCTGAATACAAGTGCTGTCACTCGCAACTTTGTTTGGCCCCATAGTAGTCGATTATTTTGCACTCCCGTTTTGACACTTTTCACGGAATGTCACAGGAACTTTCGGACTACTTTATTAAGTGTAATGATGGTTACGGTAGACTTTAAGCATACTAAAGTTGTGTGATAATATATATACATGATTATTCTAATTCTTGTTGTCAAAGACAGCGATGATTAGTAAGTAAGGAGCGCTGGTTAGCCACCTTTTGTACTTTACTACGAGTTATTTATCAAATGTAATAGTTTTTCTCACTTTCTGAATACAAGTGCTGTCACTCGCAACTTTGTTTGGCCCCATAGTAGTCGATTATTTTGCACTCCCGTTTTGACACTTTTCACGGAATGTCACGGGAACTATCGGACTACTTTGTTAAGCGTAATGATGGTTACGGTAGATTCCCGCTACGTCTGCTTGAGGAGGAAGAGCGCTAAGAGGAAAATTCACGTCATCAAGTGCACATATATGAACAAAAAAACTAAATTATAGTGAATAACGATATTTTGCCATGGAGCAATACATACAAATGATGACAGAAATGTATAAATCGACATTTAACATCACTTTTACCTTTTATTGAAGACTCCTGTTGTTGCTGGTGAGCCACCTTTTGTACTTTACTACTAGTTATTTATCGAATGTAGTAGTTTTTCTCACTTTCTGAATACAAGTGCTGTCACTCGCAACTTTGTTTGGCCCCATAGTAGTCGATTATTTTGCACTCCCGTTTTGACACTTTTCACGGAATGACACAGGAACTTTCGAACTACTTTATTAAGAGTAATGATGGTTACGGTAGACTTTAAGCATACTAAAGTTGTGTGATAATATATATACATGATTATTCTAATTCTTGTTGTCAAAGACAACGATGATTAGAAAGTAAGTAGGGGTGGTAAGCCACCTTTTGTACTTTACTACGAGTTATTTATCAAATGTAATAGTTTTTCTCACTTTCTGAATACAAGTGCTGTCACTTGCAACTTTGTTTGGCCCCATAGTAGTCGATTATTTTGCACTCCCGTTTTGACACTTTTCACGGAATGACACAGGAACTTTCGGACTACTTTATTAAGAGTAATGATGGTTACGGTAGACTTTAAGCATACTAAAGTTGTGTGATAATATATATCCATGATTATTCTAATTCTTGTTGTCAAAGACAACGATGATTAGTAAGTAAGGAGCGCTGGTTAGCCACCTTTTGTACTTTACTACGAGTTATTTATCAAATGTAATAGTTTTTCTCACTTTCTGAATACAAGTGCTGTCACTCGCAACTTTGTTTGGCCCCATAGTAGTCGATTATTTTGCACTCCCGTTTTGACACTTTTCACGGAATGTCACGGGAACTATCGGACTACTTTGTTAAGCGTAATGATGGTTACGGTAGATTCCCGCTCCGTCTGCTTGGGGAGGAAGAGCGCTAAGAGGAAAATTCACGTCATCAAGTGCACATATATGAACAAAAAACTAAATTATAGTGAATAACGATATTTTGCCATGGAGCAATACATACAAATGATGACAGAAATGTATAAATCGACATTTAACATCACTTTTACCTTTTATTGAAGACTCCTGTTGTTGCTGGTGAGCCACCTTTTGTACTTTACTACTAGTTATTTCTCGAATGTAATAGTTTTTCTCACTTTCTGAATACAAGTGCTGTCACTCGCAACTTTGTTTAGCCCTATAGTAGTCGATTATTTTGCACTCCTGTTTTGACACTTTTCACGGAATGTCACAGGAACTTTCGGACTACTTTATTAAGTGTAATGATGGTTACGGTAGACTTTAAGCATACTAAAGTTGTGTGATAATATATATACATGATTATTCTAATTCTTGTTGTCAAAGACAACGATGATTAGAAAGTAAGTAGGGGTGGTAAGCCACATTTTGTACTTTACTACTAGTTATTTATCAAATGTAATTGTTTTTTCTCACTTTCTGAATACAAATGCTTTCACTCGCAACTTTGTTTGGCCCCATAGTAGTCGATTATTTTGCACTCCCGTTTTGACACTTTTCACGGAATGTCACAGGAACTTTCGGACTACTTTATTAAGTGTAATGATGGTTACGGTAGACTTTAAGCATACTAAAGTTGTGTGATAATATATATACATGATTATTCTAATTCTTGTTGTCAAAGACAGCGATGATTAGTAAGTAAGGAGCGCTGGTTAGCCACCTTTTGTACTTTATTACGAGTTATTTATCAAATGTAATAGTTTTTCTCACTTTCTGAATACAAGTGCTGTCACTCGCAACTTTGTTGGGCCCCATAGTAGTCGATTATTTTGCACTCCCGTTTTGACACTTTTCACGGAATGTCACGGGAACTATCGGACTACTTTGTTAAGCGTAATGATGGTTACGGTAGATTCCCGCTCCGTCTGCTTGAGGAGGAAGAGCGCTAAGAGGAAAATTCACGTCATCAAGTGCACATATATGAACAAAAAACTAAATTATAGTGAATAACGATATTTTGCCATGGAGCAGTACATACAAATGATGACAGAAATGTATAAATCGACATTTAACATCACTTTTACCTTTTATTGAAGACTCCTGTTGTTGCTGGTGAGCCACCTTTTGTACTTTACTGCTAGTTATTTATCCAATGTAATAGTTTTTCTCACTTTCTGAATACAAGTGCTGTCACTCGCAACTTTGTTTAGCCCTATAGTAGTCGATTATTTTGCACTCCTGTTTTGACACTTTTCACGGAATGTCACAGGAACTATCGGACTACTTTGTTAAGCGTAATGATGGTTACGGTAGATTCCCGAAAGGGCAGACAAAATCTCAATATTTTTAAAACCGAAGCACATATATAACAAAAAACTAATTTATAGTGAATAACGATATTTTGCTATGGAGCAATACATACAAATGATGACAGAAATGCATAAATGAACATTCAACATCACTTTTAGCTCTTATTAAACACTCTTGTTGTCAAAGACAGCGATGATTAGTAAGTAAGGAGGGGTGGTAAGCCACCTTTTGTACTTTACTACTAGATATTTATCGAATGTAATAGTTTTTCTCACTTTCTGAATACAAATGCTGTCACTCGCAACTTTGTTTGGCCCCATAGTAGTCGATTATTTTGCACTCTCGTTTTGACACTTTTCACGGAATGTCACAGGAACTATCAAACTGCTTTGTTAAGCGTAATGATGGTTATGGTAGAGTCCCGCTCCGTCTGCTTGAGGAGGAAGAGCGCTAAGAGGAAAATTCACTCCCTCAAGCGGTCGGCGTCGCTCTCAATCTCCATGTGTCCGCTCGCCCGGGGAGAAATATGGATTTGATAAAGCCGCGCCGAGAAAACACATTTCCCAGCGGACGGATCCCCGCCTGGTCCCTCCCTCCCCGGGAAGATTACAAAGCGAGTCGCGGCGCAGAGCGACGGCCGCCGTCCTCTTCGCCAGCCGCTCCCGGCTTTGTGATGACAGGACGTCTGGACGCGAGCACCTGTCTGCCACCTTGTGTATAATTCATGCTTCCCAGGCCTGCGTGACTCACAGCCACGCTCCCAGTCATTGTGAGGGGAATAGCGGCGCTCCAAGGCGGCTTTATTACGGAGAGCCTGCTTCTTCTGCCTTTATTAGCAACACTGAATCATGTGGGCGCAATATGGACGCTCAAAATCATAATTATCGACCTTGTGTCTCCATCTTTAATGGCACATGTTGCTCTTCCCGCTTCGGAATCACAAACACTTTCAAACATGGTGGAGAAAAAAGCTCCAGGGACCAGCGTTTATGACAAGAGCTAACGTGTGTTTGCTGTACATTGTTAGCGGGCAGTAGTTTAACTCCAAACCCCGAAAGCAGTGAAGTTGTCACGTTGTGTAAATGGTAAATAAAAAGAGAATACAACAAATCCTTTTCAACTTATATTCAATTGAATAGACTGCAAAGACAAGATATTTCATGTTCCAAATGGGAAAACTTTATTATTTTTTGCAAATTTTTGGAATTTGATGCCTGCAACATGTTTCAAAAAAGCTGGCACAGGTGGCAAAAAAGACAGAGTTGAGGAATGCTCCTCAAACACTTATTTGGAACATCCCAACAGGTGAACAGGCTAATTGGGAACAGGTGGGTGCCATGATTGGGTATAAAAGCAGCATCTATGAAATGCTCAATCATTCACAAACAAAGACGGGGCGAGCGTCACCACTTTGTCAACAAATGCCTGAGCAAATTGTTAAAGAACAACATTTCTAAAGCAGCTATTGCAAGGAATTTAGGGATTTCACCATCTACGCTCCGTGATATCATCAAAAGGTTCGGAAAATCTGGAAAAATCACTACACGTAAGCAAGCGGCAAGGCCCGCGACCTTCGATCCCTCAGGCGGTACTGCATCAAAAAGCCACATCAGTCTGTAAAGGATATCACCACATGGGCTCAGGAACACCTCAGAAACCCACTGTCAGTAACTACAGTTGGTTGCTACATCTGTAAGTGCAAGTTAAAACTCAACTATGCAAAGTGAAAGCCAATTATCAACAACACCCAGAAACGCCGCCGGCTTGGCTGGGCCCAAACTCATATAAAATGGACTGATACAAAGTGGAAAAGTGTTCTGTGATCTGACGAGTCCACATTTAAACATTTTTTTGGAAACAGTGGACGTCATGTCCTCCGGACCTACGAGGACAAGAATCATCCGGACTGTTCTAGGGTCAAATTGTAAAAGGCAGCATGTGTGATGGTATGGGGGTGTATTAGTGCCCAAGACATGGGTAACTTACACATCTGTGAAGGCACCATTAATGCTGAAAGGTCATACAGGTTTTGGAACAACATATGTTGCCGTCCAAGCAACGTTATCATGGACGCCCCTGCTTATTTCAGCAAGACGATGCCAAGCCACATGTTTCAACAGCGTGGCTTCATCGTAAAAGAGTGTGGGTACTAGACTGGCCTGCCTGTAGTCCAGACATTGAAAATGTGTGAAGGCTAAAATATGAGAAGGGAGACTGTTGAACAACTTAAGCTGTACATCAAGCAAGAATGGGAAATAATTCCACTTCAAAAATGTGTCTCCTCAGTTCCCAAACCTTTACTGAGTGTTGTTAAAAGGAAAGGCCATGTAACACACTGGTAAAAATGATTGCCACCATATTGCAGTCTACACGTATCTCTTATGTGTGACTGACATCATATTGCAGTCTACACGTATCTCTTATGTGTGACTGCCATCCTATTGCAGTCTACACGTATCTCTTATGTGTGACTGCCATCCTATTGCAGTCTACACGTATCTCTTATGTGTGACTGCCATCATATTGCAGTCTAGACGTATCTCTTATGTGTGACTGCCATCCTATTGCAGTCTAGACATATCTCTTATGTGTGACTGCCATCATATTGCAGTCTACACGTATCTCTTATGTGTGACTGCCATCATATTGCAGTCTACACGTATCTCTTATGTGTGACTGCCATCATATTGCAGTCTACACGTATCTCTTATGTGTGACTGCCATCATATTGCAGTCTACACGTATCTCTTATGTGTGAGTGCCATCATATTGCAGTCTACACGTATCTCTTATGTGTGACTGCCATCCTATTGCAGTCTAAACATATCTCTTATGTGTGACTGCCATCATATTGCAGTCTACACGTATCTCTTATGTGTGACTGCTATCATATTGCAGTCTAGACGTATCTCTTATGTGTGACTGCCATCATATTGCAGACTACACGTATCTCTTATGTGTGACTGCCATCATATTGCAGTCTAGACGTATCTCTTATGTGTGACTGCCATCCTATTGCAGTCTAGACATATCTCTTATGTGTGACTGCCATCATATTGCAGTCTACACGTATCTCTTATGTGTGACTGCTCTCATATTGCAGTCTAGACGTATCTCTTATGTGTGACTGCCATCATATTGCAGACTACACGTATCTCTTATGTGTGACTGCCATCATATTGCAGTCTAGACGTATCTCTTAGGTGTGACTGCCATCATATTGCAGTCTACACGTATCCCATATATGTGAGTGCCATCATATTGCAGTCTACACGTTTCTCTTATGTGTGACTGCCATCATATTGCAGTCTACACGTATCTCTTATGTGTGACTGCCATCATATTGCAGTCTAGACGTATCTCTTATGTGTGACTGCCATCATATTGCAGTCTAGACGTATCTCTTATGTGTGACTGCCATCATATCACAGTCTACACGTATATCTTATGTGTGACTGCCATCATATTGCAGTCTACACGTATCTCTTATGTGTGACTGCCATCATATTGCAGGCTACACGTATCTCTTATGTGTGACTGCCATCATATTGCAGTCTACACGTATCTCTTATGTGTGACTGCCATCATATTGCAGTCTACACGTATCTCTTATGTGTGACTGCCATCATATTGCAGTCTACAGGTATCTCTTGTGTGACTGCCATCATATTGCAGTCTACACATATCTCTTATGTGTGACTGCCATCATATTGCAGTCTACACGTATCTCTTATGTGTGACTGCCATCATATTGCAGTCTACATGTATCTCTTATGTGTGACTGCCATCATATTGCAGTCTACACGTATCTCTTATGTGTGACTGCCATCATATTGCAGTCTACATGTATCTCTTATGTGTGACTGCCATCATATTGCAGTCTACACGTATCTCTTATGTGTGACTGCCATCATATTGCAGTCTACACGTGTCTCTTATGTGTGACTGCCATCATATTGCAGTCTACACGTATCTCTTATGTGTGACTGCCATCATATTGCAGTCTACACATATCTCTTATGTGTGACTGCCATCATATTGCAGTCTAGACGCATCTCTTATGTGTGACTGCCATCATATTGCAGACTACACGTATCTCTTATGTGTGACTGCCATCATATTGCAGTCTAGACGTATCTCTTATGTGTGAGTGCCATCATATTGCAGTCTAGACGTATCTCTTATGTGTGACTGCCATCCTATTGCAGTCTACACGTATCTCTTATGTGTGACTGCCATCATATTGCAGACTACACGTATCTCTTATGTGTGACTGCTATCATATTGCAGTCTAGACGTATCTCTTATGTGTGACTGCCATCATATTGCAGACTACACGTATCTCTTATGTGTGACTGCCATCATATTGCAGTCTAGACGTATCTCTTATGTGTGACTGCCATCATATTGCAGTCTAGACGTATCTCTTAGGTGTGACTGCCATCATATTGCAGTCTACACGTATCCCATATATGTGAGTGCCATCATATTGCAGTCTACACGTTTCTCTTATGTGTGACTGCCATCATATTGCAGTCTACATGTATCTCTTATGTGTGACTGCCATCATATTGCAGTCTAGACGTATCTCTTATGTGTGACTGCCATCATATTGCAGTCTAGACGTATCTCTTATGTGTGACTGCCATCATATCACAGTCTACACGTATCTCTTATGTGTGACTGCCATCATATTGCAGTCTACACGTATCTCTTATGTGTGAGTGCCATCATATTGCAGTCTACACGTATCTCTTATGTGTGACTGCCATCATATTGCAGTCTACACGTATCTCTTATGTGTGAGTGCCATCATATTGCAGTCTACACGTATCTCTTATGTGTGACTGCCATCATATTGCAGTCTACAGGTATCTCTTGTGTGACTGCCATCATATTGCAGTCTACACATATCTCTTATGTGTGACTGCCATCATATTGCAGTCTACACGTATCTCTTATGTGTGACTGCCATCATATTGCAGTCTACATGTATCTCTTATGTGTGACTGCCATCATATTGCAGTCTACACGTATCTCTTATGTGTGACTGCCATCATATTGCAGTCTACATGTGTCTCTAATGTGTGACTGCCATCATATTGCAGTCTACACGTATCTCTTATGTGTGACTGCCATCATATTGCAGTCTACACATATCTCTTATGTGTGACTGCCATCATATTGCAGTCTACACGTATCCCATATATGTGAGTGCCATCATATTGCAGTCTACACGTTTCTCTTATGTGTGACTGCCATCATATTGCAGTCTACACGTATCTCTTATGTGTGACTGCCATCATATTGCAGTCTAGACGTATCTCTTATGTGTGACTGCCATCATATTGCAGTCTAGACGTATCTCTTATGTGTGACTGCCATCATATCACAGTCTACACGTATCTCTTATGTGTGACTGCCATCATATTGCAGTCTACACGTATCTCTTATGTGTGACTGCCATCATATTGCAGTCTACACGTATCTCTTATGTGTGACTGCCATCATATTGCAGTCTACACGTATCTCTTATGTGTGACTGCCATCATATTGCAGTCTACACGTATCTCTTATGTGTGACTGCCATCATATTGCAGTCTACAGGTATCTCTTGTGTGACTGCCATCATATTGCAGTCTACACATATCTCTTATGTGTGACTGCCATCATATTGCAGTCTACACGTATCTCTTATGTGTGACTGCCATCATATTGCAGTCTACATGTATCTCTTATGTGTGACTGCCATCATATTGCAGTCTACACGTGTCTCTTATGTGTGACTGCCATCATATTGCAGTCTACACGTATCTCTTATGTGTGACTGCCATCATATTGCAGTCTACACATATCTCTTATGTGTGACTGCTATCATATTGCAGTCTAGACGTATCTCTTATGTGTGACTGCCATCATATTGCAGACTACACGTATCTCTTATGTGTGACTGCCATCATATTGCAGTCTACACGTATCCCATATATGTGAGTGCCATCATATTGCAGTCTACACGTATCTCTTTTGTGTGAGTGCCATCATATTGTAGTCTACACGTATCTCTTTTGTGTGACTGCCATCATATCGCAGTCTAGACGTATCTCTTATGTGTGGGTGCCATCATATTGCAGTCTAGACGTATCTCTTATGTGTGACTGCCATCATATTGCAGTCTACACGTATCCCATATATGTGAGTGCCATCATATTGCAGTCTACACGTATCTCTTATGTGTGACTGCCATCATATCGCAGTATACACGTATCTCTTATGTGTGACTGCCGTCACATTGCAGTCTACACGTATCTCTTATGTGTGACTGCCGTCATATCACAGTCTACACGTATCTCTTATGTGTGACTGCCATCATATTGCAGTCTACACATATCTCTTATGTGTGACTGCCATCATATTGCAGACTACACGTATCTCTTATGTGTGACTGCCATCATATTGCAGTCTAGACGTATCTCTTATGTGTGGCTGCCATCATATTGCAGTCTACACATATCTCTTATGTGTGACTGCTATCATATTGCAGTCTAGACGTATCTCTTATGTGTGACTGCCATCATATTGCAGTTTATACGTATCTCTTATGTGTGACTGCCATCATATTGCAGTCTAGACGTATCTCTTATGTGTGAGTGCCATCATATTGCAGTCTAGACGTATCTCTTATGTGTGACTGCCATCATATTGCAGTCTACACGTATCCCATATATGTGAGTGCCATCATATTGCAGTCTACACGTATCTCTTATGTGTGACTGCCATCATATCGCAGTATACACGTATCTCTTATGTGTGACTGCCGTCATATTGCAGTCTACACGTATCTCTTATGTGTGACTGCCGTCATATCACAGTCTACACGTATCTCTTATGTGTGACTGCCATCTACTGGTCATACTTATTATTACACTATGAACCAAATAAAACAGCTTCGAGGTCGGTAGGCACAACCGAAGTCATTCCGTACATTGGGCGTACTGGGTTAAAAGGCGTAATGTCGATTTTTTTTGAGAAAATTAAAATATTTTAAGTGTGCCTTATAGTCTGGAAAAATACGGTACTGGTTTTGAAAATGCTGGGGAAAAACCCTGTGTTGATTCCAAAGAATAACTCCACCAATGGTTTCTGTGGTGTTACGGCGCCACCATCACGTCGCCACCCTCTAATGGGCTGTGACAAAACCGACAAGCTGTTGGAAAAGACCAAAACCCAGACCCCCGCCCCCCTGCGGATTCGCTCCGCTGGTCAATTTCCCTTCATGTCAGCACAGACCATCAGATCGGCCGCCCCTTGACGTGGCGACCTGGCCGTGATTCCTCGCTCGTACGCGGCGACCCCGACTGTCCACGGGGGGGGGGGGAAAGTCTGTCTCCGTTGTCGGACGCTGACAAAAAGAAGCGGGCGATAACGATGACGTTTGGGATGCAGCGCTAGCAGGTTTTTGTCACAAACGAGGGGACGGGAAGTGTCACAAGTAAAAGAAGTAAAACAACAAATGAGGAAGGAGGCGAGAAGCGAGATGAAAACGTCTGTGTTGTCTTCCCTTATCAGCTCCTTTCTTCCTTCGCCATCTTTTTGTCGTCGTCTGTCACACACACACACACACACACACACACACACACACACACACACACACACACACACACACACACACACACACACACACACTGTTTAACATCATTATCCAGCACCCGGGTCGCCTTTCATTCCTTTTAGTCGTGCCTCTCTGATCCGCTCCTAATTCTTCGCAGACGAGCGGCGACACTTTGAGGATGATTCCGTTTGCGGAGTTAATGAGGCGTAAAACGGCCTCGGCGTACAGACGGACGAGTGAAATGAACAAGAGAATTGTTACCTCAGCAGGCATCAAGGTCCGTGAGACACGCGCCAAAGGCGCTCGCGTCCTCCGCGCTTCATCTTTGGAAAAACATCCTGAGCAGACTGGAAAGAAAACACATGTTAACATAAATAGACATGCTAATTGTTAGCTATAATGTTGCTGCTATGCTAGTTTAGTAGCGTACTAGTTCAAGATTCAAGATTCAAGATTCAAGATGATTTATTGTCAATTCTTAACACACACAAGACACATACGAACTGAAAAGTATATTTTTGGCACAGTCCTACTAAGAGCAGACATACGTTACAGGGAGACAAGACGAGACCGCCGATGACGCAGCCATTTTTTGACGCTCCTTAAAAAGTAGGTGGGAAAAAGGTGATATTGGGAAAGGGGGGAAGAGTAAAAAAATATCAGTCAAAGGCTGGATTCACAAGAGAGGGTCCAGACTGCATCCTAGGGGGGAAAAAACTCATTTGCAATGCAAACATAAACACGTTACATTTAGTCACAACAAACTCGCAACAGATTCAAGATTCAAGATTCAAGATGATTTATTGTCAATTCTTAACATGCACAAGACACATAAGAACTGAAAAGTATATTTTCGGCACAGTCCCACTAAGAGCAGACATACGTTACAGGGAGACAAGACGAGACCGCCGACGACGCAGCCATTTTACGGCGCTCCTTAAAAAATAGGTGGGAAAAAGGTGATATTGGGAAAGGGGGGAAGAGTAAAAAAATATCAGTCAAAGGCTGGATCCACAAGAGAGGGTCCAGACTGAGTCCTAGGGAAAAAAAACTCATTTGCAATGCAAACATAAACACGTTACATTTAGTCACAACAAACTCGCAACAGATTCAAGATTCAAGATTCAAGATGATTTATTGTCAATTCTTAACATGCACAAGACACATAAGAACTAAAAAGTATATTTTCGGCACAGTCCCACTAAGAGCAGACATACGTTACAGGGAGACAAGACGAGACCGCCGACGACGCAGCCATTTTACGGCGCTCCTTAAAAAATAGGTGGGAAAAAGGTGATATTGGGAAAGGGGGGACGAGTAAAACAAATATCAGTCAAAGGCTGGATCTACAAGAGAGGGTCCAGACTGAGTCCTAGGGAAAAAAACTCATTTGCAATGCAAACATAAACACGTTACATTTAGTCACAACAAACTCGTAACAGATTCAAGATTCAAGATTCAAGATGATTTATTGTCAATTCTTAACATGCACAAGACACATAAGAACTAAAAAGTATATTTTCGGCACAGTCCCACTAAGAGCAGACATACGTTACAGGGAGACAAGACGAGACCGCCGACGACACAGCCATTTTACGGCGCTCCTTAAAAAATAGGTGGGAAAAAGGTGATATTGGGAAAGGGGGGAAGAGTAAAAAAATATCAGTCAAAGGCTGGATCCACAAGAGAGGGTCCAGACTGAGTCCTAGGGGAAAAAAACTCATTTGCAATGCAAACATAAACACGTTACATTTAGTCACAACAAACTCGCAACAGATTCAAGATTCAAGATTCAAGATGATTTATTGTCAATTCTTAACATGCACAAGACACATAAGAACTAAAAAGTATATTTTCGGCACAGTCCCACTAAGAGCAGACATACGTTACAGGGAGACAAGACGAGACCGCCGACGGCGCAGCCATTTTACGGCGCTCCTTAAAAAATAGGTGGGAAAAAGGTGATATTGGGAAAGGGGGGAAGAGTAAAAAAATATCAGTCAAAGGCTGGATCCACAAGAGAGGGTCCAGACTGAGTCCTCGGGAAAAAAACTAATTTGCAATGCAAATATAAACACGTTACATTTAGTCACAACAAACTCGCAACAGATTCAAGATTCAAGATTCAAGATTCAAGATGATTTATTGTCAATTCTTAACATGCACAAGACACATAAGAACTAAAAAGTATATTTTCGGCACAGTCCCACTAAGAGCAGACATACGTTACAGGGAGACAAGACGAGACCGCCGACGACACAGCCATTTTACGGCGCTCCTTAAAAAATAGGTGGGAAAAAGGTGATATTGGGAAAGGGGGGAAGAGTAAAAAAATATCAGTCAAAGGCTGGATCCACAAGAGAGGGTCCAGACTGAGTCCTAGGGAAAAAAACTCATTTGCAATGCAAACATAAACACGTTACATTTAGTCACAACAAACTCGCAACAGATTCAAGATTCAAGATTCAAGATGATTTATTGTCAATTCTTAACATGCACAAGACACATAAGAACTAAAAAGTATATTTTCGGCACAGTCCCACTAAGAGCAGACATACGTTACAGGGAGACAAGACGAGACCGCCGACGACGCAGCCATTTTACGGCGCTCCTTAAAAAATAGGTGGGAAAAAGGTGATATTGGGAAAGGGGGGAAGAGTAAAAAAAATATCAGTCAAAGGCTGGATCTACAAGAGAGGGTCCAGACTGCGTCCTAGGGGGAAAAAAAACTCATTTGCAATGCAAACATAAACACGTTACATTTAGTCACAACAAACTCGCAACAGATTCAAGATTCAAGATTCAAGATGATTTATTGTCAATTCTTAACATGCACAAGACACATAAGAACTAAAAAGTATATTTTCGGCACAGTCCCACTAAGAGCAGACATACGTTACAGGGAGACAAGACGAGACCGCCGACGACGCAGCCATTTTACGGCGCTCCTTAAAAAATAGGTGGGAAAAAGGTGATATTGGGAAAGGGGGGAAGAGTAAAAAAATATCAGTCAAAGGCTGGATCCACAAGAGAGGGTCCAGACTGAGTCCTAGGGGAAAAAAACTCATTTGCAATGCAAACATAAACACGTTACATTTAGTCACAACAAACTCGCAACAGATTCAAGATTCAAGATTCAAGATTCAAGATGATTTATTGTCAATTCTTAACATGCACAAGACACATAAGAACTAAAAAGTATATTTTCGGCACAGTCCCACTAAGAGCAGACATACGTTACAGGGAGACAAGACGAGACCGCCGACGACGCAGCCATTTTACGGCGCTCCTTAGAAAATAGGTGGGGAAAAAGGTGATATTGGGAAAGGGGGGAAGAGTAAAAAAAATATCAGTCAAAGGCTGGATCTACAAGAGAGGGTCCAGACTGAGTCCTAGGGGAAAAAAACTCATTTGCAATGCAAACATAAACACGTTACATTTAGTCACAACAAACTCGCAACAGAGGGAGGGGGAGTTGGAGCAGACAAGCAGTGGTGAAGGCGTTGGTTGAGGAAGGGGCGGGTGCGTTCATGTATGCCCAATTAACTTGGGTGTGATGTTGAAATGTTTTTGTGGACTGGGGCCGATCTCAGAGTTCAACACCAGGTGTTGTTGAGAAAAAGGGAGGTCAAAAGCGTCCATTGTTGAGGTGTCTTCGGGGGTGTTTTTCAGAACAGCCTGTTCTTTATAGCGTCAAGGCCATTCGAGGGAGTCAAATCGTAGATTAGGATGTTTGTTTTCCTCGAGCAGTCAAAAACAATGACTTAAACTCTATTTGTCCATGCTGGTTTCTCTCAAATTTAATTTAATTCTCAGCAAACTTCTCCATGATGTGATCCATCTTGCGATTCAGATCAGAAATCGCCACAGTCTGTGTTCCCACAGCCTTGCCCAATCCTTCCATTGCGACGAACAGCCTTTGGGCTCCTTGAGTGGCTGCCATCGTCTTACGAATTTGACGATACACCAGAGCAATGCCCAGCCCAATCAGCAAGTGCCCCGCGACCACGGTTCCAAATAGGTAGATGTCTTCCACGTCCTCGATGGAAAGGACCGAGAGGCACATGATTCTCCATTTATCCCAGGAGTTTCTCACGTACCCCGCAGCAATGGTTCCATCAGGGCAGCCAGGCTCCCCCGAACCTCTTTTCCTTGTCGAAAAGACTTTGTCAATTGCATCGAGAGTCCAGCTGATCATATCCATGTTTGATGTTTAGATTTGAGGACAGCGCAAAGAAAGAGGCTTCAAAAAAGTTCAGACAAGACAAAAATGAAGAGAGCAAGCAGGGAAGGAGGGAGCGGCGAAAAATGCGACCGCCCTCACCAGAGGCAAGACAGAAAGGTCAAAGTTCAAGTTTGCTATTAGCTAACTTATCCTTTAAAGGCCCAAGCTGTTTGTTTACATGATTTTTTCTATTTCTCTTTGCTATTTGGGCTTATTGGACCCTAATTAGAATAAAAACTAAGAATCATCTTTTGATATGATGTACTTAGTCCATAAGTACACAAACGTGTACTTCATGTTTCGTGACATGCTAATTCTTATTTTTACACTTTTTTTTCCTCCAAATTCCATTGTATGTTATACTCTTCTGACACCACCAGATGGCAGTATAAGTGTCCACATAAGTGGCCATAAGACCCCAATTCAGCAGTGTACACAATTTTGGAAATAAGAGTTAAAAAGGTGCTGTCCACGCATGTGGCCACTAAGCCTTTAGAGGTTAAGCAGGCTAAACATATACACAATCAAGTTAAAGTACCAATGATTGTCACACACACACACACACACTACACTCAGTGGCCTAGTGGTTAGTGTCCGCCCTGAGATGGGGAAGTTGTGAGTTCAAACCCAGGCCGAGTCATACCAAAGACTATAAAAATGGGAGCCATTACCTCCCTGCTTGGCACTCAGCATCAAGGGTTGGAATTGGGGTTAAATCACCAAAAATGATTCACGGTGACTGCAATATGATGGCAGTCACACATAAGAGATGCGTGTAGACTGCAATATGACTCAAGTAAACAACACCAACATGTTAGATGTTCCATTGAAAATAAAGAAGATTATACACGGCACTCAAAAATCTATCAAAATGTTTTAGTAGGACTTTGGTAAGCTATGAAGCCACACCGCTTGATGGATTGTACTGTGCTTCAACATAGGAGTATTATTATGGTGTGTGTATAAGGTAAGACATTATCTGGCGTTTTGTTTCGCAATATTATGCAAAAGCAACTTTTCTTACCTTCTGGTATCTGCTGATCTGTGTTTGGGATCTGCATACGTCCTGAAAATTTGCGCACGTCCGCCTTTGTAGTCTGTGGTGACACTGTAGTGGATAAGCTTCTTCTTTTTCTCTATCTTCTTGTTATGTGACATTCATCCTCCACTTTTGCCATTTCTAATATAAAGTAGTGTAAAGTTCTTACTCATATCTGTCAGTGAACTCGCCATGAAAGCACTAAAACATACCGGTGTAGTGAGTTTACATTATTCACCCGAGGAACTTTAGTTATTAGAGAGTTCACATTTCGGGCGTTGTTGTTGCACTAGTGAGCCACGGATGAGGGGATGCTTCTCCGTTATTGATTGAAGTAAAGTCTGAATGTCATTAAAACAGTTAGCGCCGTCTTTTAACACTTCTTCCACTCCCGTCCTTGCACGCTACGACAAAGATGACGGGGGAGGAGACGCTGTCGAAGTGGAGGCACGTATATAGAACCGCCCACAAAACAGCGCATCCTGAAGAGACTGTCAGAAAGCGACTTCAAAGCATAACCAAGCATGCATCACTATAGCTCTTGTCTCAAAGTAGGTGTACTGTCACCACCTGTCACATCACACCCTGACTTATTTGGACTTTTTTGCTCTTTTCCTGTGTGTAGTGTTTTACTTCTTGTCTTGTGCTCCTATTTTGGTGGCTTTTTCTCTTTTTTTGGTATTTTCCTGTAGCAGTTTCATGTATTCCTTTGAGCGATATTTCCCGCATCGACTTTGTTTAGCAATCAAGAACATTTCAGTTGTTTTTTTATCCTTCTTTGTGGGGACATTGTTGATTGTCATGTCATGTTCGGATGTACATTGTCTGTGCTCCACAGTAAGTCTTTGCTGTCGTCCAGCATTCTGTTTTTGTTTACTTTGTAGCCAGTTCAGTTTTAGTTCCGTTCTGCATAGCCTTCCCTAAGCTTCAATTCATTTTCTTAGGGGCACTCACCTTTTGTTTATTTTTGGTTTTCAAGCATTAGACACCTTTTTACCTGCACACTGCCTCCCGCTGTTTCCGACAACTACAAAGCAATTAGCTACCAGCTGCCACCTACTGATATGGACGAGTATTACACGGTTACTCTGCCGAGCTCTAGACAGCACCGACACTCAAAAACAACACATCATTTGCAGACTATAATTACTGCTTTGCAAAACATAATTTTAACCCCAATAGGGTTTAAAAAAATCGGGGGGTGTATATTGTAGCGTCCCGGAAGAGTTAGTGCTGCAAGGGGTTCTGGGTATTTGCTCTGTTGTGTTTATGTTGTGTTATGGTGCGGATGTTCTTCCGAAATGTGTTTGTTATTCTTGTTTGATGTGGGTTCACAGTGTGGTGCATATTTGTAACAGTGTTAAACTTGTTTATACAGCCACCCTCAGAGTGACCTGTATGGCTGTTGACCAAGTATGCCTTGCATTCACTTGTATGTGTGAAAAGCCGTAGATATTATGTGTCTGGGCCGGCACACAAAGGCAGTGCCTTTAAGGTTCATTGGCGCTCTGTACTTCTCCCTACGTCCGTGTACACAGCGGCGTTTTCAAAAAGTCATCAAAT
Source organism: Nerophis lumbriciformis (assembly GCF_033978685.3). Classification (NCBI taxonomy): domain Eukaryota; kingdom Metazoa; phylum Chordata; class Actinopteri; order Syngnathiformes; family Syngnathidae; genus Nerophis; species Nerophis lumbriciformis. Next base: position 9,343,688 of record NC_084552.2, on the reverse strand, counting down.
TTACTTTTTTGAAACGGATACTGATCATTTCCAATATTGCATATTAAAGCATTTATCGGCCGATAATATCGGCAGTCCAATATTATCGGACATCTCTAAACTTGACACCAAAAAGGAGGCAACATCACACAGCAAACAACACACATGTAAGTACACGCTCACACGTTACTACCACTACTACGAGGGAATAATGAACAGCAAATCAATGATTAAAGTGACAAGCTTGCGATGCTACGATACCTCGTTTGTAAACCAGGAGACAAGACGCACATTCGATCTCTTCATCACCTCGCACTAGCGCAGTCCAGTAAAAAGATTCAAAAGAGTTTTACTCGAAATGTTTTTCGAAACTCAAGGTAGCGTTTTTTTTTTTTTTTTTTTGACGTTTTCGGGTTCATCAGTAGACACCGCTAATGAATGATGCAAGTGGTAGTTTTTTTTTTGACTGGCACCTCCATTATGGCAAAACACTACCTGCAACTTGCCATTGCTACGCTATTGGAACACAGCTGGGCTCATGCTGCTCTGTCTGGGCACTGACGTCACACGTCAATCGGCAGCGTCTTTTAAAAAGCACACATGCTTCTCTGCTCTCATCCCCTTTTTTTGTTTTTATTAAAGCAACGCATTAATTACTTTCACTTGTAATTCATTCATTCAAAACATTTAGTTAGACATTATTTTGGGGGGCAAGTAACTATAATTAGTTACCTTTTTAAAGTATTTTTCCAAACACTTTTTTGTGTTAATGCTTGGACCTTTCTGTAAACAAATATAATTGTATGCCTATAGTTTAATCCTATATTAGCATATCTATTGTAAGTAATTAAGGTTTGTTATATTAAAGTGGTGTTATTAGTGTGTGTATTCCCTTGTGCCTTAATGTTGGACATTTTGGACCCCCAAAACTAAAAGTTGCCACTATTGCAGCAGCTAATATGTAAATAAACTGTTTTATTTTAATTTGCAGGTCAAATATATTTACTTTTTTAATCCATTAAATTGCAGATGACCGTTGTGAAACACGGACAAAGTATCAGTGCAGGTAGTGAGTGTGCCATGTACACGCATCACTAGTTTCTTTCATTCTGCTATGAATAATTCAAAAAGGTTACAGGTGGATTTCATCTATCATTTAGGGAATGTCACAAATGGGATGAGGAACAAGTGATTACATTTTGGGGCTGATCCGGATCACCGAGTTGTTTTCTAGTTCACGGAGTTTTTTTCACACTGAAAGTTTGTGTTTTGGTTCATTGATTACATTTGATCAATGAGTTTATTTCATCATGTGAAATATTAAAGCCAAGTTGGGGGGGTGGGTGTTATTTTTGATCTTTTGAAATTGCTTTGCTGACCTTGAAACACTTTAGCAAATAAAGGCAACCTCGCTATCTGCACGTTCTTGATTAAAGATAAAAAACTATAATTGTGCAAAGGCAGAAATCCCACTTTGGGATCAGCGCTAACGTCTAATCGACTTCGCCCGAGGCCACGCTGCTCTCTGTGCGTGCACACACACTCTCACACACACACACACACACACACACACACACACACACACACACACACACACACACACACACACCTGAATGATCTCACATAGTGAAACATTTGGAGTATTTAACCATATTCTGCTTTTTGGATGGTTGATGTCACATCACATCATTAACAAGGGATGAAATGTGACCAGGGCTTCTGGTGGGAGAATGAGAATGAGGAACGCTGCAAAACCCCCACATCCACTGCACACACACACACACACACACACACACACACACACATTCCAGTATTTGTTACCTTCTTGGGACCTGAGAAAAATGCCTCCCTCTTTAGGACCAGCCTTTCTAGATATATAAAGAAGTGTATTTACAACATTAATAATATATACATACTATGCAAATATAAAAAAAAAGCTTGTTGTGAAAAAGGAGTTGGAATTGCACAAGAAAAAGGTCACAATTTCAATAGAAAAATTTTGAATTTTGGCAGTGTTATAATAAAATGTGTAAATTAACTCAACGCAAGTCAAAATTTTACAAGAAAAACTAAACATTTGTGCAACATTATGATACAAGTTGGAATTTAACTCAATAACAGTCGCAATTTTACAAGAAAAGCTTAACATTTTGGCAAGTTTATGAAAAGAGTCGTCATTTTAGTCAACAAAAGACACAATTTTATGAGAAAATTTGAAAAATGTTGCCAATATTATAATTTACGTGGCAAAATTACGACAAAAGTCTGAATTTTACTCAAAAAAAGAACGACAACAAAATTGTGATAAAAGTCAGAATTTTATATGGCAAATGTCACCATTTTTGCATTAAAAAGTAATCATTTCACCAGAAAATGTTGCAATATTACAGAAACAGAAAGAATATGAGAAATTGTTCCCAATTTTATAAGGACATTCGACACATTGTGAGAAAAAGATTGCTTTTAGTTAATTTTTTGTTTGTAATTGGTTTTTAATCTTCATTATTTACTTCTAGTTCTTACAGTATGTCTCTATATACATTTTTTTAATTTTTTTTATTAATTTTGGCCAAAGGGTGTGCATTTCAATTTCTTACACACACTTGTTATTTCATATGTTGACCAGACGGGGGAGCACTTTTAAAAGCGACACACAGTCAATGTGAAAAATCCCTCCTTTTTGGGACCACCCTCAAGACTGCTTTTAGTTACTTATTTTTATTTTTTTAAATGTTTTGTTTGTAATTGCTTTTTAATCTTCATTATTTACTTCTAGTTATTACAGCATGTCTCTCAATCCACTTTATTTATATAGCACATTTAAACAACAAAATGTTTCCAAAGTGCTGCACAACGACATTAAAAACAATATTCAAATATTATCCTTAGCTCCACCAATGACTGAATAAAAACAAAAAATAAAACCAATATAAAAACAATATAAAATAAATATGATTAAAAATGATTTCAAAGGGTAAAACCAATTAAAACAGTAAATAGAAATCAAAATTTTAAAAACACAGAGGACCACACAACTCACGTAGTGTTAAAAGCCAAAAGGGTGTGCGTTTCCATTTTTTACACACACTTGTTATTTCATATGTTGACCAGAGGGGGAGCACTTTTAAAAGCGACACACTCAATTTGAAAAATCCCTCCTTTTTGGGACCACCCTCATTTTGATAGATGTCACCACAAATGAGACATTGTCTATTAGATGCAATGTTATTGATTTATGTCATCACTTGTTCACACCTCCTCATATGGAAGATATTTTTCCTTCTTCGTGTCTCAAGAAGGGTAGAAATACAAGAACTCACACACACACACACACACACACACACACACACACACACACACACACACACACACACATCACCTGAGACGTCATTCCTGATTGTTCCAAAGTGACACGTGGCGCCCGGATGCTGCCATCACTTGTCTGCTCGCACAATAACACCCCACCCCCCACCCCCCCTCCCAACCCTCGGTCCTTCCCTTCATCCCTCATCCGACCCCCGCCGCCACCAACCCCCCATCCCTCCTCCCATCCCGCATCTTTTCGCTCTCTATTCAGCCAAGCCGCGACTGGCTGGTCCTCATTTGTCCCGACTTGACGTGTTCTCCTCCTCTCGCTCCTTCACCACGTCTGTCACTATTTCACAAGAAAGAAGTCCTCATTTGTAAATATCAAAATAGTACCTCCACCCTGTTTTTCATACAAACCCCGTTTCCATATGAGTTGGGAAATTGTGTTAGATGTAAATATAAACGGAATACAATGATTTGCAAATCCTTTTCAACCCATATTCAGTTGAATATGCTACAAAGACAACATATTTGATGTTCAAACTCATAAACTTTATTTTTTTTTTTGCAAATAATAACTAACTTAGAATTTCATGGCTGCAACACGTGCCAAAGTATTTGGGAAAGGGCATGTTCACCACTGTGTTACATCACCTTTCCTTTTAACAACACTCAGTAAACGTTTGGGAACTGAGTAGACACATTTTTGAAGCTTCTCAGGTGGAATTCTTTCCCATTCTTGCTAGATGTACAGCTTAAGTTGTTCAACAGTCCGGGGGTCTCCCTTGTGCTATTTTAGGCTTCATAATGCGCCACACATTTTCAATGGGAGACAGGTCTGGACTGCAGGCGGGCCAGGAAAGTACCCGCACTCTTTTACTATGAAGCCACGTTGATGTATCACGTGGCTTGGCATTGTCTTGCTGAAATAAGCAGGGGCGTCCATGGTAACGTTGCTTGGATGGCAACATATGTTGCTCCAAAACCTGTATGTACCTTTCAGCATTAATGGCGCCTTCACAGATGTGTAAGTTACCCATGTCTTGGCCACTAATACACCCCCATACCATCACACATGCTGCCTTTTATACTTTGCGCCTATAACAATCCGGATGGTTCTTTTCCTCTTTGGTCCGGAGGACACGACGTCCGCAGTTTCCAAAAACAATTTGAAGTGTGGACTCGTCAGACCACAGAACACTTTTCCACTTTGTATCAGTCCATCTTAGATGAGCTCAGGCCCAGCGAAGCCGACGGCGTTTCTGGGTGTTGTTGATAAACGGTTTTCGCCATGCATAGGAGAGTTTTAACTTGCACTTACAGATGTAGCGACCAACTGTAGTTACTGACAGTGGGTTTCTGAAGTGTTCCTGGGCCCATGTGGTGATATCCTTTACACATTGATGTCGCTTGTTGATGCAGTACAGCCTGAGGGATCGAAGGTCACAGGCTTAGCTGCTTACGTGCAGTGATTTCTCCAGATTCTCTGAACCCTTTGATGATATTACGGAGCGTAGATGGTGAAATCCCTAAATTCCTTGCAATAGCTGGTTGAGAAAGGTTTTTCTTAAACTGTTCAACAATTTGCTCACGCATTTGTGGACAAAGTGGTGACCCTCGCCCCATCCTTGTTTGTGAATGACTGAGCATTTCATGGAATCTACTTTAATCATGGCACCCACCTGTTCCCAATTAGCCTGCACGCCTGTGGGATGTTCCAAATAAGTGTTTAATGAGCATTCCTCAACTTTATCAGTATTTATTGCCACCTTTCCCAACTTCTTTGTCACGTGTTGCTGGCATCAAATTCTAAATTTAATGATTATTTGCAAAAGAAAAAAAAGTGTATGAGTTTGAACATCAAATATGTTGTCTTTGTAGCATATTCAACTGAATATGGGTTGAAAAGGATTTGCAAATCATTGTATTCCGTTTATATTTACATCTAACACAATTTCCCAACTCATATGGAAACGGGGTTTGTACAATTTGGTTTTCGTACACCGTCTCAGTTTTTGTACCGTCAATATTGTCCCAAGCAAAGAATCCACACGTTGGTGATTCAATGTCTACTTTTTTGTTCATTGAGTACAACTGCTGAATAATCCACCGTGGGACCGAAAAAAAGTTGCGAGTGCCAGCACTTTGATAAAGAAGTTGAGAAACACTATTCAATTCGAAAAAATACCTCTCCTCTCCACTTCTTCGTCTCTGCTCGTCGCCGTCTTAGCCAACAAGAGTGTTTTATAAATGTAAAAGTTACTTTAGTTGAGAGTCTTTATTTGAAGGGACAATGCATGAAGACATTGAGATCAAACACAGATGTGTTCTGCACCAGATTAGAGCTCATTTCCATCTGCAGTCCCTGGTTTCTAAATTAAATATACAATATACAAAAACATGCAATACAATTATAGTATAGCATTTAATCAAATTAAGAATAGCCATAAAATACATTTTCATTGACATATGACAACCACCCCTCCTTTACATCATAACTAGACAATACATGCTCTCGTTCACATCTGTCATTGTAAAAACAATCATGATTTTAACACACACACCTCACAGCTTATAATAAAATGTACTCATGCATAAATTTAATACAAATTAAGTTGACATGTAAAAATGGTCAAAAAATGCATATTTCACAACCACCTCTCCTTTACATCATAACTAGACAATACATGCTCTTGTTCACATCTGTCATTGTAAAAACAAGCATGATTTTAATAATTATAATTCCTACAGTTGACCAGGGTGTCCAAATATTTTCCAACTAAAGGGTCACATACTTATACATGACAACCACCCCTCCTTTACATCATAACTAAACAATACATGCTCTTGTTGACATCTGTCATCATTTGTAAAAACAATCATGATTTTAACACACACACCTCACAGCTTACAACAAAATGCTCTCATGCATAAATTTAATACACATTAAGTTGACATGTAAAAATGGTCAAAAAAAGCATTTTTCACAACCACCCCTCCTTTACATCATAACTAGACAATACATGCTCTCGTTCACATCTGTCATCATTTGTAAAAACAAGCATGATTTTAAGAATTATAATTCCTACAGTTGACCAGGGGTGTCCAAATATTTTGGTAACTAATGGTCACATACTTATACATGACAACCACCCCTCCTTTACATCATAACTAAACAATACATGCTCTGGTTGACATCTGTCATCATTTGTAAAAACAATCATGATTTTAACACACACACTTCACAGCTTACAACAAAATGTTCTCATGCATAAATATAATACACATTAAGTTGACATGTAAAAATGGTCAAAAAATGCATTTTTCACAACCACCCCTCCTTTACATCATAACTAGACAATACATGCTCTCGTTCACATCTGTCATCATTTGTAAAAACAAGCATGATTTTAAGAATTATAATTCCTACAGTTGACCAGGGGTGTCCAAATATTTTGGTAACTAATGGTCACATACTTATACATGACAACCACCCCTCCTTTACATCATAACTAGACAATACATGCTCTCGTTCACATCTGTCATCATTTGTAAAAACTATCATGATTTTAACACACACACCTCACAGCTTACAACAAAATGCTCTCATGCATAAATTTAATACACATTAAGTTGACATGTAAAAATGGTCAAAAAATGCATTTTTCACAACCACCCCTCCTTTACATCATAACTAAACAATACATGCTCTCGTTCACATCTGTCATCATTTGTAAAAACAAGCATGATTTTAAGAATTATAATTCCTACAGTTGACCAGGGGTGTCCAAATATTTTGGTAACTAATGGTCACATACTTAAACATGACAACCACCCCTCCTTTACATCACAACTAGACAATACAGTCTCTTGTTGACATCTGTCATAATTTGTAAAAACTATCATGATTTTAACACACACACCTCACAGCTTACAACAAAATGCTCTCATGCATAAATTTAATACACATTAAGTTGACATGTAAAAATGGTCAAAAAATGCATTTTTCACAACCACCCCTCCTTTACATCATAACTAGACAATACATGCTCTTGTTCACATCTGTCATTGTAAAAACAATCATGATTTTAACAGACACACTTCACAGCTTACAACAAAATGTTCTCATGCATAAATATAATACACATTAAGTTGACATGTAAAAATGGTCAAAAAATGCATTTTTCACAACCACCCCTCCTTTACATTATAACTAGATAATACATGCTCTCGTTCACATCTGTCATCATTCGTAAAAACAAGCATGATTTTAATAATTTTAATTCCTAGAGATGACCGGGGGGGTCCAAATATTTTCCAACTAAGGGGTCACATACTTATACATGACAACCACCCCTCCTTTACATCATAACTAAACAATACATGCTCTCGTTGACATCTGTCATCATTTGTAAAAACAAGCATGATTTTAACACACACACCTCACAGCTTACAACAAAATGCTCTCATGCATAAATATAATACACGTTAAGTTGACATGTAAAAATGGTCATAAAATGCATTTTTCAAAACCACCCCTCCTTTACATCATAACTAGACAATACATGCTCTCGTTCACATCTGTCATCATTCGTAAAAACAAGCATGATTTTAATAATTTTAATTCCTAGAGATGACCGGGGGGGTCCAAATATTTTCCAACTAAGGGGTCACATACTTATACATGACAACCACCCCTCCTTTACATCATAACTAAACAATACATGCTCTTGTTGACATCTGTCATCATTTGTAAAAACAAGCATGATTTTAACACACAGACCTCACAGCTTACAACAAAATGCTCTCATGCATAAATATAATACACGTTAAGTTGACATGTAAAAATGGTCATGAAATGCATTTTTCAAAACCACCCCTCCTTTACATCATAACTAGACAATACATGCTCTTGTTCACATCTGTCATCATTTGTAAAAACAACCATGATTTTAATAATTATAATTCCTACAGTTGACCAAGGGTGTCCAAATATTTTCCAACTAAAGGGTCACATACTTATACATGACAACCACCCCTCCTTTACATCATAACTAGACAATACATGCTCTCGTTCACATCTGTCATCATTTGTAAAAACAATCATGATTTTAACACACACACCTCACAGCTTATAATAAAATGTACTCATGCATAAATTTAATACAAATTAAGTTGACATGTAAAAATGGTCAAAAAATGCATTTTTCACAACCACCTCTCCTTTACATCATAACTAGACAATACATGCTCTTGTTCACATCTGTCATTGTAAAAACAATCATGATTTTAATAATTATAATTCCTACAGTTGACCAGGGTGTCCAAATATTTTCCAACTAAAGGGTGACATACTTTTATACATGACAACCACCCCTCCTTTACATCATAACTAAACAATACATGCTCTCGTTCACATCTGTCATCATTTGTAAAAACAAGCATGATTTTAATCATTTTAATTCCTAGAGTTGACCGGGGGTGTCCAAATATTTTCCAATTTAGGGTCACATACTTATACATGACAACCACCCCTCCTTTACATCATAACTAGACGATACATGCTGCCATGTCTGTGTGATCATGTTTTGTTTTAGTAATGTTCGGTTTAAATTTTGGACTTTTTGTGCACTTTTGTTTTGTTTTGTCACCATAGCAACCATTAGTTTCACCTGTCACGTCACGCACCTGTTCCACGTTTGGACTCATTGTGCACTCTTGTCACCATAGCAACCATTAGTTTTCACCTGTCACGTCACGCACCTGTTTCACGTTTTGAGTCACGCACCTGCTTTCACTAATCATGTCCATAGTATTTAAGTTCATTCATTTTCTGTTGTTCGTCCTGACGACATCCCCGCATTTATGCTCCTGCACTCTCTCCACACCCTGATGACCCTTGCTACTCTTTTTTTCATGCCGGTTCCATGCCAAGCAAGTTTTTGTTTGTTAAGCCACAGTTAGTGTTTTGTTTCCATAGTTTCTGCCAATGTGCAAGTTTTGTGTTTAAAGTCTAGTTTTGTACCTCCGCCCCTATGCGCGCTTTTCGTTTATTCCTTTTTTGATAGTTTAAATAAATCATGTACCCACCTTCAAGCCTTGACCAGTCCAGTTCATTTGCACCACGGGAGAACAAACCAAGCCATAGTCCAAGTCTTGACACATGCTCTCGTTCACATCTGTCATCATTTGTAAAAACAATCATGATTTCAACAGACACACTTCACAGCTTACAACAAAATGTTCTCATGCATAAATATAATACACATTAAGTTGACATGTAAAAATGGTCAAAAAATGCATTTTTCACAACCACCCCTCCTTTACATCATAACTAGACAATACATGCTCTCGTTCACATCTGTCATCATTCGTAAAAACAAGCATGATTTTAATAATTTTAATTCCTAGAGTTGACCGGGGGTGTCCAAATATTTTCCAACTAAGGGTCACATACTTATACATGACAACCACCCCTCCTTTACATCATAACTAAACAATTAAACAATACATGCTCTTGTTGACATCTGTCATCATTTGTAAAAACAATCATGATTTTAACACACACACCTCACAGCTTACAACAAAATGTTCTCATGCATAAATTTAATACACATTAAGTTGACATGTGAAAATGGTCAAAAAATGCATTTTTCACAACCACCCCTCCTTTACATCATAACTAGACAATACATGCTCTCGTTCACATCTGTCATCATTTGTAAAAACAAGCATGATTTTAAGAATTATAATTCCTACAGTTGACCAGGGGTGTCCAAATATTTTGGTAACTAATGGTCACATACTTATACATGACAACCACCCCTCCTTTACATCATAACTAGACAATACAGTCTCTTGTTGACATCTGTCATCATTTGTAAAAACAATCATGATTTTAACACACACACCTCACAGCCTACAACAAAATGCTCCCATGCATAAATTTAATACACATTAAGTTGACATGTAAAAATGGTCAAAAAAATGCATTTTTCACAACCACCCCTCCTTTAAATCATAATTAGACAATACATGCTCTCGTTCACATCTGTCATCATTCGTAAAAACAAGCATGATTTTCATAATTTTAATTCCTACAGTTGACCAAGGGTGTCCAAATATTTTCCAACTAAGGGTCACATACTTATACATGACAACCACCCCTCCTTTACATCATAACTAGACAATACATGCTCTCGTTCACATCTGTCATCATTTGTAAAAACAATCATGATTTTAACAGACACACTTCACAGCTTACAACAAAATGTTCTCATGCATAAATTTAATACACATTAAGTTGACATGTAAAAATGGTCAAAAAATGCATTTTTCACAACCACCCCTCCTTTACATCATAACTAGACAATACATGCTCTCGTTCACATCTGTCATCATTCGTAAAAACAAGCATGATTTTAATAATTTTAATTCCTAGAGTTGACCGGGGGTGTCCAAATATTTTCCAACTAAGGCTCACATACTTATACATGACAACCATCCCTCCTTTACATCATAACTAGACAATACATGCTCTCGTTCACATCTGTCATCATTTGTAAAAACAATCATGATTTTAACACACACACCTCACAGCTTACAACAAAATGCTCTCATGCATAAATTTAATACACATTAAGTTGACATATGGACACCCAGGGTGTCCATATGTCAGTATATATATATATATATATATATATATATATATATATATATATATATATATATATATATATATATATATATATATATATATATATATATATATATATATTTTTATATATATATATATATATATATATATACATACATATATATATATACTGTGGATACTTGACGTTCAGTGAATTCTAGCTGTATATATGTATATATATATATATATATATATATATATATATATATATATATATATATATATATATAAAATAAATACTTGAATTTCAGTGTTCATTTCTTTACACATATACACACACATAACACTCATCTACTCATTGTTGAGTTAAGGGTTGAATTGTCCATCCTTGTTCTATTCTCTGTCACTATTTTTCAAACCATGCTGAACACCCTCTCTGATGATGCATTGCTGTGTGGCGCGCACAAAAGTGCTTTCATCAAATGCACTAGATGGCAGTATTGTCCTGTTTAAGAGTGTCACAACATTGCTGTTTACGGCAGACGAACTGCTTTACGGTAGACGAAAACGTGACTGCTGTTGTTGTGTGTTGTTGCCGCGCTGGGAGGACGTTAATGAAACTGCCTGACAATAAACCCACATAAGAAACCAAGAACTCGCCCTCCATCATTCTATAGTTATAACGTGATTGGGCAGGTACGCTTTTTTATATTGTGGAGGACCTGAGTCCGCCTGAATTTCGGGAGATTTTCGGGAGAAAATTTGTCCCGGGAGGTTTTCGGGAGAGGCGCTGAATTTCGGGAGTCTCCCGGAAAATCCGGGAGGGTTGGCAAGTATGCTCTTTGATGACACGTTATACTAAATTGATGGAGATCCCCAAGAATACAAGTTTGCAGTGTCATTGGGATGTCACTGATGTCATACTTTTTCCTAATATTTTCGCGATCAACTGGTAAGCTCCCAAAGATCGATGGTTTGAGCACCGTATGTGTATTTATTTGACATTTTCTGCATGCACAACTATCCTTATTTTTTTATACATTTGTTTTTGTTGATATTTTTCAGTCTCTGTTATGATCTGGTGTTGGATCATAGTTTATTTTGGGTTTTGAGTCACTCCTGGTTTAAGTTGTGTTTCAGCATCCACTGTTTTGTGTTGTCGCGGTTGTCATGGGTGCTGATTGTTTCCGCCTGCACCTGATTAGTGTTCGGGACTCACACCTGTTCCCAGTCACTAATCAGAGAGCTATTTAGTCCTGCCTTTTCCCGTCACTCAGGTTGGTGCTTTTCTGTTGCGTTGTCGCTGGCGAGGAGGCATGATGATGCCGGTTGTTCTTCCGGTGAGGACAGCAGGAAGTCCAGACACAGCGTGCAGGTAGGACAGATGATTTATTTGCATAAATCATACACGAAAACAGAAAGGAACAAAACAAGCGGACACAAGGAGAGCGTGCCTAGTAGTGATGGGTTGATGAGGCGTCATGAAGCGTTTTGACACATTGCAAAACTGTATTGATACTGTGTCGATACTGTGTCACTAAATACTGACATCTGCTGGACATTAAAAATCCCTACAAGCAACCTATGGACCGACTCAACTGACACTGATTTTATGACCTAGTACAGGGGTCACCAACCTTTTTGAAACCAAAAACTACTTCTTGGGGACTGATTAATGCGAAGGGCTACCAGTTTGATACACACTTAAATAAATAAATATATTGTCATTTGTAAGTTACACGTAAGTGTGATTTAAACAAGAATAGCTGAATAAATAAATGTATATATATAAAAAAAATGGGTATTTCTGTCTGTCATTCCGTCGTACATTTTTTTTTCCTTTTACAGAAGGTTTTTTGTAGAGAATAAATGATGAAAAAAACACTTAATTGAACGGTTTAAAAGAGGAGAAAACACGAAAAAAATTCAAATAAAATTTTGAAACATAGTTTATCTTCAATTTCGACTCTTTAAAATTCAAAATTCAACCGACAAAAAGAAGAGAAAAACTAGCTAATTTGAATCTTTTTGAAAAAATAAAAAAAAGAATTTATGGAACATCATTAGTCATTTTTCCTGATTAAGATACATTTTAGAATTTTGATGACATGTTTTAAATTGGTTAAAATCCAATCTGCACTTTGTTAGAATATTTAACAAATTGGACCAAGCTATATTTCTAACAAAGACAAATCAGTATTTCTTTGAGATTTTCCAGAACAAAAATTTTAAAAGACATTCAAAATACTTTGAAGTAAGATTTCAATTTGATTCTACAGATTTTCTAGATTTGCCAGAATAATTTTTTTGAATTTTAATCATAGTAAGTTTGAAGAAATATTTCACAAATATTCTTCGTCGAAAAACCAGAAGCTAAAATATTTATTATTCTTTACAATAATTAAAAAAAAAAAAAATTACTTGAACATTGATTTAAATTGTCAGGAAAGAAGAGGAAGAAATTTAAAAGGTAAAAAGGTATATTTGTTTAAAAATCCTAAAATCATTTTTAAGGTTGCATTTTTTCTCTAAAATTGTATTTCTAAAAGTAATAAGAAGCAAAGTAAAAAAATAAATGAATTTATTTAAACAAGTGAAGACCCATCCATCCATCCATTTTCTACCACTTATTCCAAGTGAAGACCAAGTCTTTGAAATATTTTCTTGGATTTTCAAATTCTATTTGAGTTTTGTCTCTTTTAAAATTAAAAATCTCGAGCAAAGCGAGACCAGCTTGCTAGTAAATAAATACAATTTAAAAAATAGAGGCAGCTCACTGGTAAGTGCTGCTCTTTGAGCTATTTTTAGAACAGGCCAGCGGGCGACTCATCTGGTCCTTACGGGCTACCTGGTGACCGCGGGCACCGCGTTGGTGACCCCTGCCCTAGTATATACAATAATATAAACTAAGTCATTGTATTTCATTTAGGATTATTTCATATCTTCATTTAAATAAAAATATATTTTTATCTTTTTTAGATACAGTCAATAAATAATGTGAACATGTATCATAACATGGAAATCTAAGAGAACGTGTTGTGGATGATTGTGGACTGGGTATTTGTTTAATTTTATTTTTTACGCATTTTTATAAAAAATAAAAAAATAAAAAGTTTTTCCGACGTATTACATTTTAGACGATTTCTCTTCTTAGTTATTGTTTCTCCGGCTGTAGAAAAGACACGCTCACAGGGCACAGAGGAGGCGTCAGTGCGACACAGTTCGCGTATCGGTCACGTGACCAAAACAGCTCATGATCGGTCACGTGACTTTCTAATAGCGGTACGCGCACCGACACAGGGTTTTGCTCTATGAGCTCGACGCATGCGCCGATGCATCACTAGTGCCTAGCACAAGGAAAGCTAACGAACTAGCAACACACTGCAAAAACTGAATAAGGGTGATATTTGCTTATTTTCTATCTGATAAGATCATTCTTCTCACTAAGCAGATTTTATGTTTGAGTGTTTTACTTGTTTTAAGTGTTTTGGTCCTAAATGATGTCAGTAAAATATGACAGCTTGTTGCTGAGATGTGATGACCTATATTGAGTAAAACATGCTTGAAACTAGAATATCAAGTGTTGCAAAGCTGTGTCATCAACACTCCCAAGTATAAAACTACTTTTTTAAAGTCATCATTTCTTATTTCAAGCATGAAAGAGACAATTGTGTCTCATAATTAAAACAGATGACAGCCAAATGGTCTTTGCTGTTATATTTTCAATGAAACAATAGAAAATAGGTACTCATATAGTAGTACAGTTGGCACAGTACAGTAAACTGACAGTTAATATTTAAACATTTAACATTTCTAACTATTTTGAACAGAAATAGTTCATGCACATTCAGATAAATTCTTCAAAATTACAATTAAAAATGTTTTGGCCGGGGGCCGGGCTGTATATATGTGCACTAATTGACTGAAAGAGCACGCACTTGACGCAATGATATCATGTTATCCATGGAAAAATGCATTTTTAGACCATATGATTTGCCTAGGAGAGTAACAAGCGCTTGCCTTGTTGTCTTTCCATTAAGAACAATAAATTAGTTTTTAGTATAAGTTTGCTGGTTTCAAGAAATGTAATGCCGAGCACATATCATTATGTCAAGATAATGGCACTAGCATTTACTTCATTTAAGAACATTTTTCAACAAAAAGGTCTCTTTTTTTTTTTCTACCAAGAAAAGTGCATTTGTTATTAGTGAGAATATACTTATTTTAAGCTATTTTTGGCTTCATTGAGGTTAGCTAATTTTACTTGTTTTGGAAAGTCTTGACAAGCCAAATGTTCTTGTTCTATTGGCAGATAATTTTGCTTAGTTCAAGTAAAATACCCCTCATTTTTGTATTTTTTTGTTTGTTTTTGAACACTGACTTTTTGCAGTGTGACTCAAAACCCAAAATAAACTATGATCCAACACTAGGCTGACCATATTGTGAAATCCCCAAAAGAGGACACATATATGCATGCCAAGGCCGGGACTAGGTGAACATTTGTCAATGATACTTGCTTTATAAATAATATATGTATTTAAATAAAACATTTTTTCTCCTCTGTTGACAGCAGTGTTGGCGCTAAGAATTTTCAAAATGGGGTCCCAGGGACCCCATCAAGTCATAAAAATGGGGTCCCACAGTAAATTTTTGGGGTCCCACTTTTTTGTAAACAAATGATAAACGTATGCTTTGTCCTGTTATATCTCACATTCTATATTGTGTTTTGGAAAAAGGTTGTCATAAACGTTACTTCATTCATTAAAATAATAATAAAAAAATAAAACAAATGTGTATACATGTGTAAATATATTCAGTTATAAACATTCATTCACTTTCTTCTTTCCTTCATGGATCTAAACTTTACCGCTGCCGGTAGTTCGTTCTATGTTTTTATTGAATAAGTTGTAGGTGTATTTATCTCAGTATAAAAGTGTTTTGCTTGGGTCATGAAATGATGATAATGGTGTGCCAGGGCATACATACTTTTTATATTTAAATCCCTGGAGTCGACATCAACTTCACATCTATTCCTCATTTCAAAATGTTTTAGTTTTTTTTATGTTGTTTTTTTTGTTTGTTGGTTTTACGCCCTTTTTTGTCAAACAAAACTGTTTTTAATGGCAAACACACAAAACATGCAAAATCTTCCACCAAAAATATTTTTCTTAGTGTATTATTTGATGTGAAGTAATGGGAACCTTGGATAGGTCAATAATTCATAATAACATTGATTTTGATTCAATATTATGTTTTGAGCAATGACAGTTTGAAAGAAAAAAAACAGCTTTTTTTTTTCATTTTATTTTTTTCTATTTTTTTATATATATATATATATATATATTTTTTTTTTTTTTTTTTTTAACTGCTTTTTTATTTTATTTTTATTTTTATTTTTTATTAAAAAAGCTTTGTTTTATTAGTCAACATTGCAATTTTTTCTAAATTACATTTTACCTTTAAGCTTTTTTATTTCACTTTTATTATGTTTTTGTTTATTTTAATAGTATTTTTAGAATGTGCCGTGGGCCTTTAAAACATTAGCTGTAGGACGCAAATGGTAAAAAAAAAAATTTAAAAAAAAAAAGCAGGGGGTGTATATTGTAGCGTCCCGGAAGAGTTAGTGCTGCAAGGGGTTCTGGGTATTTGTTCTGTGGTGTTTATGTTGTATTACAGTGCGGATGTTCTCCCGAAATGTGTTTGTCATTCTTGTTTGGTGTGGGTTCACAGTGTGGCGCATATTTGTAACAGTGTTAAACTTGTTTATATGGCCACCCTCAGTGTGACCTGTATGACCAAGTATGCCTTGCATTGACTTGCGCTTGAGAAAAGCCGTAGATATTATGTGACTGGGCCGGCACGCAAAGGCAGTGCCTGTGAGGCACGCCCCCAAATTGTTGTTTGCGTGGAAATCGGGAGAAATTCAGGAGAGAGGTTGCCCCGGGAGATTTTCGGGAGGGGCACAGAAATTCAAGAGTCTCCCGGTAAAATCGGGAGGGTTGGCAAGTATATCACTCAATCCTCTCCCTCACAAATGCTGCTGCGTGAGCACAGCTTCACAATTTATTTTGTTTTTAACCCCTTCTTAACCCTGGACGTACATTGAAAATACACACAGCCCTAACTCAAAATGCCGGACATTTGAGGCATTTAAGAAACCCCGCAAAAGAGGACATGTCCGGGGAAAAGAGGACGTATGGTCAGTCTATCCAACACCGGATCATAACATCTGTAACACATTAATTGGATTGATATGGAATAAATTGCTGTAAAAAAAAAAAAAGTCATTAGATTTTACAGTGAAAATTCTGTGAAAAATGTTCACATTAAAATAACAGTAATGCTGTTTTTTTTCATTTACAGTAATTGTGTGATTGAGCTGCCAGTGTTTGGTTTTTTTTACTGTAAATCTACATGTAGAAGTCGCTGTCTTGCGGTTCCACAGATGCACGTCAAAGTAGCCAAGCGCATAGAGTTTACAACAGCTTTAATGAATGTGCTTTTCTTTTTGGACTTTCCAGTCTCTCTCCCAACTTCCTCCTCCTCCTGCACCCGACAGCACACCGTTAAAGACAACAGATGATTAGTTTAACACGTACCATTTGTGCAATCTAATCATCTGCCAGCTGTGTCTCGCCGTCAGCACATGCCACGCCCCCATCTGATGGCGCTCTGTTTTCAGCACCCTGGACAGAGGCGTTGACCTTTGTTGACTACAGATTTTTTTTTTTTTTTACAGTGTACAATTTGGTTCAACTAATTAGTAACAAAACACAAGGTACTACAGTACTTTAAAATCGACAGTAAAAAGTACACATGATATAATTCCAATGCTCGCTTGGCCTTGTCGGCTTCGGCCGCCAATCCTGGCGTGACCTTTAACCCTCGGTTGACTCAGGGCTTATTGGCTATTTGCATAACTTTATTAGTGACATTTGACTGCTTCTGTGCCAGACTGAGACATTGTGGCAGAGAAGTGATGCTGAAAGTAGCAAAGAAAAGAAGGCAAACATTAATAAGAACTTATTAACACTTTAGATCGCTTGACGAGCGACTGAAATAAAAATCACATTCATCGTCATGGAGAACCGCCAGCGAGGTTATTTCTTATAAATTGTCAAAGAGAAGACAAACACAGAGAAAAAGAAAGTTTTTATATTTCTATAATCCTCTTTTATTACAACATGGCAGCTACTATCTGCTTTTATTTCATTATAGTCCTATTGTTCGTGATAGTGGTACTATTTGCATACTAGATAATACTATCTATATGTATATATATATATATATATATATACATGCCGCCATAGACGGAAACACCTCCTAGGTAACACATGAACCAATCACCACGCCCCTAGGCCAGCCTGTACCCACCCACTCTGTGCCCTATATAAACCATGGTATGCGAATGCTCCCATTAAAATCTCCTGACGATTGAGGGCACCCCCCTCATGAAACAGGCCTGTAGAGATGAAATAGTCTTGTGATTTTTTTCCCCACACATACATATATATATATATATATATATATATATATATATATATATATATATATATATATATATATATATATATACATCCACATACATGCATATATCCATACATATGCATATATATACACATATACATATACACATACATACACATACACATATATATACATACACATTCACTTATATACATATACACATATATATATATACGTATATACATACATATACACATATATACACAAATACATATACATATATATACACATATACAT